>NC_061513.1:136419043-136582909 GCF_022539505.1 Lolium rigidum | reverse complement strand
AACCATGACTACCATGTGGATGGCAAGACTCAAGCAAAAAGGATCTCTTCAAGATGGCTCATCTTGAACTTGCACATCATTTCTCCATGGCAAACTTCAAGCTTATAAACTCTTCGAGTTGGCTCATCTTGAACTTGCAGTTCATTTCTTCATTCTTCATCATGTTGATGTCTTGAAGTAACTTGAGGGCTCACTTCATCTTCATCTTCAAGACATACTTGACACTTGATATCCTTCATCAATTTCTTCTTATTGCAACCTTGAAGCCAACATATGGTTCAAGAATTGCCTATGGACAACTCCTACAAATATAACTCAATGCAAACATTAGTCCATAGGGATTGTCATTAATTACCAAAACCACATATGGGGGCTCCATGCACTTTCACAGGGGAGGGGGCCGGCCACCCCAACAAGCACAAGGTGGCCGCACCACCTCAAGTGGCCGGCGCCCCCCTCTCCCCAAACCCTAGCTGCCCCGCTCCTCCACTTCCCGCACGCTTAGCGAAGTTCCGCCGGGTTTCTCCACCACCACCGACACCACGCCGTCGTGCTGTCGGATTCAAGAGGAGCTACTACTTCCGCTGCCCGCTGGAACGGGGAGGTGGACGTCGTCTTCATCAACAACCGAACGTGTGACCGAGCACGGAGGTGCTGCCCGTTCGTGGCGTCGTGATCAAGATCTTCTACGCGCTTTTGCAAGCGGCAAGTGAACGTCTACCGCAGCAACAAGAGCCTCATCTTGTAGGCTTTGGAATCTCTTCAAGGGTGAGACTCGATAATCCCCTCGTTGCTACCGTCTTCTAGATTGTATCTTGGCTTGGATTGCGTGTTCGCGGTAGGAAATTTTTTGTTTTCTATGCAACGAATCCCTACAGGTGCTCCTCCGGATGGAGACATAACCACGTACATGTCCAATGGATAGCAAGATGGGTAACCTGCAAAAATGAAGCATTTTTTTTGTGTTGTTAAAGATATAATCATTTCAGACACGCCACATTGCCCATAAGAGAGCACATATACGAACTCTAATTTGTTTTTTCACTCTCTTTTGTATACCATGAATCCAATTCCTGAAAAGATTAGTGACATTTTGGGTTGGCGATATTCCAAAAGACATGTGAACAACCCGCCAAACAATCTTTGCAAGCGGACAATCAATAAAGAAATATTGTACTGTTCCATCTTTGTCACAAAAACAACATGACTTATTACCGTGTCATTTCCTCTTAATGAGGCTGTATTTTGTAGGAATAACTTTCCGGTGCAAGAACCACATAGAAATCCTTATTTTTAGTGGTTTTTTAAGTTTCCAAATATATTTTCTTAGATAATAGTATGCCCATTCAACAAATCGAGATACATTAACTTAACTATATACCCTCCTGATACAGTCAAGCACTAAAGCATCATCTTCATTCCATAGGTTTACATGTACCAGTTGGCCCACCAAATGCAACCATCTTGTCCACTTATATTCGCTAAGATTTCTTCTAAAAGCTATATTTAGAGTAAATTCTGCAAAAACATTTGCAACTAGGACATTTTTATGTTGTACTATATTGTATAGAGATGGATACTATTGAGGTAGAGGCTTATCTCCTAGCCAAACATCCTCCCAAAACTGAGCATGTAGGCCATTCCATATCTGAAAAAAAAACCCTAGCAAAGAACTCTTCCTTTATTTTCATCAAACCTTTCCAAAAAGGCGAGTCAGAAGGTTTAGATTCAACTTGAGATAGGGTACTAGAATGTTAGTATTTATTATGCAGCAGCTCTTTCCACACTCCCTTTTTGTTTAAGAGTTTAAATAACCATTTTCTATGTAAACACTTGTTTTTGATATCCAAGACCTCCACCACAAGTCCCCCTTGATCCTTAGGTTGGCATATGATGTTCCACTTAGTTAGTCTATACTTTCTTTTGTGTCCATCACTTTGCCAAAATATTCTCGATCTAAAGAAGTCCAATCTCTTACACACCCCTTTGGGTATCTCAAGAAACGATAACATAAACATGGGAAAACTAGTAAGAGCTGAATTAACAAGAACTAAGCGATCTCCATACGATAGTAGCTTACCAATCCAATTACTCTGCTTTTTCTCAAAGCGGTCTTCTACTGGTTTCCATTATCCATTCTTTAGCTTTCTAAAATGTATGAGAATCCCTAAATAACTAAAAGGTAGAGAGCCAATATCCCACCCAAAAAGGTATCTATATAGATCTTCTATTTCTTTAGCCCGGCCAAAACAGAAAATATCACTCTTGTGAAAATTATTTTTTAATCCTGAAAGTTGTTCAAAGATACAAAGAATCAACTTCATATTTAGAGAGCCTTTTCTAAATTGTGTTCCATAAATATGATGGTATCATTAGAATATTGTAACATAGACACCCCTCCATCCACTAGGTGAGGTATTAACCCATCAATTTGGCCATCCTCCTTGGCACGTGCAATAAGAATGACAAGCATATCCGCTACTATATTAAACAATAACGGGGAAAGAGGATATCCTTCGAAGACCCTTTTGAGTTTGAAAGTAATACCATATGGCATCATTAACTCTAATCCCAACGTTGCCATTTGTAACAAAATCATTAATCCACTTACACCATTTACGGTCAAAGCCTTTCATACGAAGCTCTTGTTGTAAAAAAGACCAAGTCCTACTAGAGAGAGATCTTAGATGCCCAGGAGGTGGCCCTGGAAGGTGGTTCACAAGGTCGGCTCTTCGGCCGACGAAGTTGCGATGGTGGTGGCTTATCTCATTGGTTGTGTGGACGGCGAGGGATCGTACGTGGTGTTGGCAACAACTCCCAAATCATGTCATGGAGGTCTATTCTGGTGGTGGCGAGCGAACCGTGGTATCTTGGGGTTGTCGAGGGTGATTTCACGAGAAAGTCTAGCGCTTCGGATGCCTCTGGGTATTGTGACCCTCTTTGGGTGCATCTATGGTTACCTCTTCACGCTAGGGGTCTCGGTGAAAACCCTTGATCATTTCAGTCTTAGAGACAACGACATTTTGTGTCATCACCCTCTTGGGTTGTAATCGTTGAGCCCTAATATTTTTCGGTCGCGTGTTGGTGTCATCAGCGGGCAAGCTCAGATTATGATTCGAAGCTCCTTCGGCTCCGACGTGAGGCGGTCCTAGCGGCATCCTATCTTATATACATGGCTTAGTTGTCACCGTTCTCGGTCCTCATCAGCCTGGAGCGAGAGGATAGGTGGTCCTCTCCGAGTCTCTAGCAATATCTTGGTGTGTGCAGTTCTATGATGTCCGATACTTTTCTAAGGAGGCGTGATGTCTCTCCTAGTAGATATTCTAGGGAGTTCCTTGCAGGCGCATGACTACTCCTGTTTTTATCTTTGATTTTATTTGTAAGAGGGTTTTCTCGTCACTTTAGATCAGCTCAGCAATGTTGTTTTATTTATAGACTGGGACGAAAGCATGCTCTGGGGACGTAAGAGTGTGCTAATTGGATGATAAGAAATGCAAAAATAATTAAGCAGGTTGAGCAAGTTTATATGCATGCATGGCAATCTTCAAGATGTACTTAAATGGTTGAAGTACACCGGGGTACAGGAACAAAAATAACCTCTTTTTGTACAATCTTGTAACTTAAACAAAAAAAAAATACAAATATACAGCAAGATCCTACTGCTTTCGTCGAAAGAACACTTCTAGCCTGCCTCTCCTACCTTGTTCGTAAAATCTCCCCATTCCCATAATTCTGAGATAATAAGTTGGATTATAAGCTCTGTGACAACATGTCACCATCGTAGAGAAAGCGATGGAGAATTGTAATTTGGAATCATGGAATGGAACAAAGAAAAGTCTTCGAATGGATGCTGCTGCGTTGAGTCGTGGTCATGTTGCACCAAATTTCCACATCCATTGGAGCCAGGCAACCAGGACTAGCGATCGATTCCTCCCAGTACAACTACTACTGCCTTATTCACTACCTCGTTCGTCTGCCAGGCACTTCTTCCTCCTCCCTCCAAGTCCAAAGTCCCATACCATGCATCGTCTGCTACTCTGCTCCTCCAGGCCCTTTTCCTCCTCTTCACCGCAGCCGACGCCTACGCCGCTTCCTGCAGCAACGCCACCTGCGGCGGGCAGACCATCACCTACCCGTTCTGGCTCGCCACAGGCCCCAACTGCGGCTACCCTGGCCTCGGCATCTCCTGCCAGGAGAATGCCCCCATCCTCGACGTCCAATTCCACCAGTACAGGGTCCTGCACATCGACTACGCCAATCACACCGTCTCCCTCGCCGATGTCGACGCGTGGAACACCACATGCCCGCTGCTCAGCTTCAACCTCTCCCGCGACCCCAACTCGTGGCTGCAGCTCACACCCTCCAACTCCAACCTCACCTTCCTCTACAGCTGCAAGGCCAACGTATCCCGGCCCTCCGCCGTGAGACTCGACGGGTGCCCGGGACAGAACACTCTCTGGTATGTGCTCCGAGATGTTGGGGCCACGGCCAAATCTCTCGGGTATGCGTGCGACGAGGCGGTGACGACGCCAGTGCTGAGCTCGCATCGTCTGGGCAACCAGTCGCTTGTTGAGGTGCTCAGCTATGGATTCGAGATGCGTTACGACGCCAAATCCGAGCAGTGCGTCGCATGCGAGCAATCCGGCGGACGGTGCAGCTACGGACGCACCGAGGAGCACAGCGGGACGATGGCGCTAACGAGCGCCAGTGCGGTATGTACTTGCTCCTTTATTTGCTCCTTCAGTTCTATTCGATTTGGCATTTGCTTGACGGCGTGCTGGTAGAGTCGTAGTCTCCTATGCGTGGACTGGAACGTTCTGTCGATACGTGGGTAGAAATCTTCTTACAAGACACACCATCCAAATACCTCACTCCGGGCGTTTGGGAAAAACCCGAAACTTCGGATCGGTTATTTCAGAAAAAAAAAATTTATTTCAGGTTTCAGAAAATGACACCCGAAAATTCATCATAAAAATTTGCTACCTCAGGTTAGGGATCAGGTAATTCATGAATAGCCCAAAGTACATGCAGTGAACAAAAATATGACAGCAATCAGCAGCGTTTCTGCAGTATTTCTGCATATTGACAGCACAAATGATAGAAACAGCAGCATAACAACATTTTGACAGCATTTCAACACTATTTTGACAGCACTTGGACAGTTTTCAACAGCAAACAGTATAAATAACATAACAAAAAAAAGTTGAACTTCGAAGTCCAAACAAGAAGTTAAGTCGATCACGACATGATCGTACATCACACAAGTTCATGAAATAAAACGAAATTGCATAACAAAAGTCTAGGAGCTGGACGTGTGCATGTGCACCTCGTCAACTCCATCTCCATGGCTCTAGGAAGCATTAGACCACCTCAATCACTCTATGGCTTCAATCTCAAGTCCAAGGCTCCAAGCTGCATAGGTTCCACTGATCAGATTAGGCAGATAGGCACTATTGTAGAATTGTATGTCAAACACTACTTCTAGTTTAGTACCAGCGCTATGTTAAGAAGTTAAAATATATCATCACTGAATAAATTATTGACTTTCAATTCTAGCATGATTTCAACAACTAAAGTAGTTCTATATCATCACTGAATAAATTATTGACTTGCAATATTAGGCCCAATACACACTAAGTCACTAACAATATAGTAGGCAAAATTATCCCAATTCGAGTTACTTGTATTGCACAAAGATTATACAACATGTTAAAAATGTGTAATGCTTGTACATGTAGGCTTTAAGGTGATGTTCCAAGATTGACATGCTTGCTACAGTTTTGGAAGTGCATACCCTCCTTTTATCACCTTTTCCTTTGCTAGTGTGTCGGCCATCAAATTCTTCGATTAGCTCTATAATTAATGCAATGAACAATTTAAAAAATGAGAGTTAGAGACAATGATGCGACAAGGCAAGTACAAATACATAAAAATGATGGAATATCATTCCTTTTTTCAATGACAGCTAGTTCCTCCATAGTCTCATGGACATCAATAGGAGTAGTCTCTAAGCCAATCATGCCTACATACTAGAGCTTCCAACCTGAAAGGATTAAGAGAGGTATGGATATTCATCTAAGATACACCTACTTGTGCTGAAAGCCGACTCAGAAGCGAGCATTGAGATAGGAATAGCAAGCACATAATGTGCCAAGTGAGCCAAGATTGGAAATCTACATGCATTGGTCTTCAACCAACCAAGAATGTCGATCTTCATTTCTAGATCTTCGGTATCTTCAGCAAGATATTTATGAAGTTCTGACTTGGCCTTGTACCATTGTTCATATTAAACTTCTTTGCAATTACATCCTTTAGCATGCCTACATGACCTCCCTTTGGGGTCTACGTTTCAAAGTAGCAGGTGTGTGCAACCTCCCCCCCAAACTAAGAAGCCGGTGTTGGCGGCCCGAATAGAGCACTACCGGCGCACGTGTAGGCGCCTATTTAGGACGCGTCGGTGATGCTCTAAGGGTGGAGAAATACGGAATCGGTTAGATTTGCTCTGATCATAATTGAGGTGCCCGAGAGAGACCAGGTTGCTGTGGTGCATGCTTCTTCATCTGAGCAGGTGCATGTGGCTATCGATGACGACGAGGGGGTGGACCGCGGTGCTGGACTCAGCTCACCACAAGCGCAAGGCCAGTGTGAAGGCAAAGCGGAGAAAGGATGCCGTTCGCAAAAGCGATGGCATTGCAAGCAATGAGCCTGAACTCTACATGGATATGACTACAATGGCAGTCCCGGCTGAATCGATAAACAACTTATAAACATTTGGATGATTTGCCTGGCCAGACCAAACAACAAGCCCTAGCCCGTGGATGAAAACAACATACGCTAAAGTGGTTAATCAACCTAACTTGATAAATGGGAAAAACAACTTATCAGTTTTACGATTGCCTGGTGAAAAAGTTGGCTAGCCATGGCACACAAACATGAAAACTAGCCATACATACTTCTTTTGTCCTTAAATAAGTCTACTTCTATCTCTTAGCTTAAGTTAAAATTTTGAAATTTTGATCATACTTGTATAAAAGAGTAGTACTCCATAACATATATGACATCATGTGGCTACTACATTCTATGAAGTGATACTAATTTAGTGTAATAAATGTGGCTACCCTTTTCGAGTATGAGTTTTTTACTTAAGTAAAGAGCTAAAAGTACACTTATATTTAATAACGGAGGAAGTATATATACAACTTGACGAGGAAGGCTAAATGACTCAATATGTTAGGAAGAAAGCGTTGGCTCGAACCTTGTGGTCCTTGCGGCCCCAAAAAAAAATTCAGGAAAATAACTTGTCCATGCTGTCCATATTAATTTCGCCAATGTATTACAAAGTATACTAAATAACCAACATGTAATATGGATCAGAGAAAGTACTTCTTTTTCTTCGAAAAGGGTAGTACTAAGGCTCCATCTTCGAAAGTACAGTCGTTTTATTAAGGTTTTATATCATCCAAGTTATTAGCTTTTATTACTTCTTCCGTCTTTATATTTTGAATCCAAAAGAGAAAAACAAAAACCATTAAACGAAGAATCGAATACACTCACCTCCATACGCTTGCAGCCAGCCTCTCGTACCTACCATTTTTCTCTAAAATATCCTCACTTGCATAATTCTGAGATAAGACAGCTAGTCACCATAGCGCGGAAAGCCACAGGTGATTGTAATTTCGAATCATGGAATGGGTCGTCGAGTGGATTCGTTGAGTCGTGGTCGTATGACACTGACACATAACGATGGAACCACTGGTCGATTTCTCCCAGCACGACTGCCTCGGTCGTCTGCCCTAGCAGATTCCTTTTCTCATCGACCCCTGGATAAATTAACTGGCATTCCTCTTACCTTTTGGTCTCTTCTTCCCCGTACCCCCATAGTGCAGCTAAACCATGCATCATCTGGCCAACGCGTCGCTCGGTGAGATGCTGAGTGATGGGTTCGAGATGCGTTACGCTGCCAAATCCGAGCAGTGCGTGGCGTGCGAGCAGTCCGGTGGGCGCTGCAGCTACGGACGCCTGAAGGACGACGGCTGGTTGGAGTTCGCCTGCTTCTGCGACGATGGCGCTAACGAGCGCCAGTGCGGTATGTATGCGCTCCTATTAATTTGCTCACTCAATACTATTCGACCCTGGCATTTGCTTGGCGACACTTCGCCGTGTGGGGGTGCTCACAAGTGGAGTACTTCAATACGCTCTTCGCGAGTCACGACTCAAGGTCTCGCATGCCAGTAGAGTGCTAATCTGCGTCGATCTGTGGACTAAAACGTTCGGCCCAGATCAAAATCCTCTTACAAGACACACCAATCCAGATATAATCAAATGCAAGAGGGAGCCCGAGTCCGTGGGCACATCTTCTCTTCATATGTTGCTACTTCAAAAGGATTTGGAACTCAATCATTTCTTGGCTAGGGCTTACTTTTCTTTTTGAAATGGGATAGACCCTGGCCTCTGCATCAGTGATGCACACATCCATGTATTACTTAGTTTCCAGAATCCAGAATGTAAACTCTTACGAACTCATTAGTCATCCAAGGTGGCGACATGAATCACCATCAAAATAGATAATACAAAATCACCCTATGCATCTTATATTATGTTAGAATTGAACGCTGCCAACCACTCTGACTCAAGATAGCCCGTGCAACCGTGATCAAATGGGTGCATCCAGAATCCATATGTAGCCACTGCTCCTCGGGAAGGAGATGGGACCACACGTTGATCTAATACATAGTTCTATGGATAACCTGGAAAAATTGAGATTGTCTAGCTATGTTAAAAACAACATCATTTCGACAATTCCACATTACCCAAATTAAAGCACAAATTCCCAAACAAATCCACGCTTTGTCTTTTTATCAACTCCATTAAACCAATTCCCAAACATATTTTAATATTGGTTGGAGCTGGCATATTGAAAGTGAAGTAGATCACCCTCCAAATCAGTTCTGCAAATGGACAACTTATGAATAAATGTTCTACGGACTCCTCAAGATCACAATAAACGCATTTGGTACATCTAGTCCAATTTCTTTTTGCTAAGTTACCATTTGTAAGTAAAACTTTCTTGTTCAAGAACCACATAAAAATTCCATTTTTCAGTGGTACCTTTAATTTCCAAAGATAATTCTTCAAGAAACGAGTATGACCATTCATATAGTAGGCGTATAAGGATTTCACCGAAAAAGCACTGATGCCGTCAGGTGCCATGAAAATCTATCTGGTTCCAGCCATGAGTCCTCCCAAAACCGTGTTTGTCCTAGCCATGAGTCCTCCCAAAACCATGTTTTTAGACCATCACCAATGACAAAAGTACCATGTTGGAAGAGTTCATCCTTCCCACACATTATCCCCTTCCAAAAAGGAGAATCCGTGGGTTTTGCTTGGACTTGAGAAAGGGTTTTAGTTCTAAGATACTTATTATGTAACAACTCCTACCACATACCATCTCAATTAAGTAGCTTAAAAAGCCATTTGCTCAATAAGAATTTATTTTTAATATCAAGAACCTCAATATCTAAAACCGCTTGATATTTTGCTTGGCAAATAATATTCCATTTCGTTAAGCGATACTTTTTATTTAGTTGGTCACTTATCCAGAAGAAACGTGACCTATAAAAGTCCAATCTTTTTCTTACCCCTTTCGGTATTTCAAAGGAAGAAAGATGTCAACACATAATTAATTAGGACAAGACGGTCTCCATATGAGAGTATCTTTCCTAACCAGCACCTTAACTTTCTTTCAAAGCGGTCCTCAACTGGCTTCGATTCTTTGTTTAACAATCTCCTGTAATAAATTGGAATTCCCAAATACTTGAACGACAGCTTACCTACTCCAGAACAAAATAATTGTTTATAATCATTCTCAGCTTCTCTAGCTTTTCCGAAGCAGAAAATCTCAGTTTGATCGAAGTTAATTTTTAAACAGGATGGATGTTCAAATAGGCATAGAATGAGTTTCATGTTAACTGCCTTGTTCAAATCATGTTTCATAAAAATAATTGTGTCATCGACATACTGTAAGATCAATAACACCCCCCCCCTAGAAGGTGTGGTATCGATCCTCCTATTTGGTCGTCCTCTTTTGCCCTTGCAATAAGAATTTCTAACATATTCGTGACAATATTAAAAAGCATAGGAGAGAGTGGATCACCTTTAGAGTTTGAAAATAATGACCAATATCATCATTCACTCTAATACCAACACCCCCCTTGCACAAACCTTGCTACCCATTCATACCACATACGCAGAAATTCTTTCATGCACAAAACTTGTTGAAGAAAATACCATTTGAACTTGCCATACGCCTTTTCAAAATCAATCTTAAACAACACCCCGTCCAATTTCTTTCGATGTAATTCATGTATAGTCTCATGTTTGGTGGACATGTTTCTAGGGCACATGTTTGGTGGACATGGTTGGTTAGGGCTTACATTGGTTGACATGTTTTTGGACGCTTTTGATACAATGGAGGAGTGGTGGCTATCCTTCGTCTTCCCCAATGGTACTAGAAGGGAATCGTTTGCTTTCCTCGTCATGCTTGTTTCTTGGAAATTTTGAAATGATCGCAACACTAGAGTTTTTCGCAATGTATCTACTATACTATCCGTTGTTGTAGATAAGATTAAAGGAGATACGGTGCTTTGAAGCGCCTCGGGTGCTAGGAGCTTGGGATCTATCATAACGCGAGAGTGATCCTTTTGTCCCCGAGCAAATCTAGGATTTTGTAACAAAACTAAAACTCCTTTCTTAATTAATGAGATGAGGCAAAGCTTTTGCTTGCATCCGTTTCAAACAAATAAAATAAATTGCACGTAGTTAAAACCTTGGCAAATGGCTTACAGTGCAAGTTCTACAAATAACCAGACAACAACCACTTGTCACTCCCAACACCCTACTATGTATGGTGGGATGGAACAGACAACCTCATGATTGCATCACAAACCCAAAAAAACTCCACTTGTAGTACGACCACGAGTTCATGGCTCCAAAGCTAACCAGGCCAACGTGCCTCCCTTCATGTGCTAGAGGAGTCGACGAGTAGAAGCCATGATCTAGGCGAACTTGTAAAAGGTATCGCCTTCATCTGTCATGACATACATTGAGCCCGGCAAAGTCATGCCCTCGGTAGCAGCCAACACGGATAGTGCATCGCATCACCACTAGCTTCCAATTAATTCATTGACATCTTCAAGAAAATATAGTAGTTTTCCAGTCCAAATACCATTAATAATGAGAAAACAGGAAGCTAGCCTATATAATGAGGAAGTATTTCTCAAGCTAAACCTATACATTACTACATGCCAAACTGCGCGTCCAAGTATTGATTGCCAAGCTTTGCCTGGCTCCGGTGATGGAGAGGCGATGTAGGTGGCGCGCCTTCGGCTCGCGCTAGTGTTTGTAGTTGTCGCTAGGTGGTCCAAATACCTATTTGTAATTTCTATTATTTTTAGATCTCTTTATGCTACTTTTGATAATTTTTAATAGATCAGTGGAATTTCGCAAAAAAATGGTATTCACTCGTATTTATGTCTTCGTTTTGTTCTAACTAGACCAATGTGTCAGAATATTGCTCGAGCCTTCAGTAAAAGAAAGAAGTGTCAGAATCCTCTACACGGGCTTATGCTCTTTTTTTTTGATTGATCGAAGGTAGAGGCGACCTCTATATTATAGTTACATGGAGAGCCAAGCGGCAAAAAAAAACGCAAAAAAGGGGGGGGGGGGGGGGGGGAATTCACAACCAGGATGCAGCCATGGCAAGGAAAGAACAAAGAAAACTTAATCTGTCAGCTGGACCGCCCACTGTCCTTTGTTTGGAGCTTCGTGATCTCTGTGTTTTATTTTTGTAAAGGCCATTTTATTACTTAAAATTTAAGATTACATCCAGTCTCTGCATAACCAACATGAACATGACTGTTCAACATCCATCATTTGAGTAAAAAAGATAAAGGCTCAATACATGTAATCAGCGTGAAACTGCATCGAGGCCTAAGAAGACGGAGCAAGCCTAAGATTATGCTGCCACCTATATCGGGTAATATAGTCCTTCGCCGTGCCAAAAGCTTTATATCTTCTGCAACCTGCCAAACAAGGAACCGTCTTGTGTAATGCTTTGTTGTTGAAGATTTCTCCATAACAGTTTCTGTTTCAGGGTGGATGACATTCAATCAGAAAGAAAAAAAGAACCAATCGGTTCATGAGAAAACTAGCAATGGGACCAAGTTTGTAAAATGAACCGTATTTTCGAACAATCTAAAGTTGGAACTTTAAATTTAAAAAATCTTGGCAATTCAAACTTCCCCTTGATCTACAGTTTATCTGTGTCACGGGTACATTGCAAGATATATACACAGCTTTCTCCCCGTAAAAACTAAGCTACATAGAGTTCAGTAAACTTGTATTTATCAACTCATGAGAATTTATGTTCACATAATGCAGGGGATATACGCTCTTTGCGCTTGAAGAGACAAAAACTATGTAACTGACATCTCTCATTCTCGACTTCATCCTTTTGCTTCTCATTTGTGCTCATACTTTTTTAATAACAAAATATTATCTCAGAAAATTTCATAGATGTGAATGACGGTCAGTGTCAGCAGAGGTAAGAGATCAGCAAGCAGAAAAAATGATCTTTGGTTCAGCTTTTATTCGCCAAATGTGAGCAAGGTGTCTGCGAATATTGCCAGCCAACTGGCAGTGATAGCCCAAACCTTTTTTAAGGGTGGAGGCAAAAGAGTTGCCTCCATTCGTTAAATAAGAAGGGGCGTCATGACATGACAAGTTTTAAGGTCCAAGGTCCAAGAGCAAAAAACAAGATTGCTCTTCCAAAATTACATGACCCAAAATGCTTTGTCCCCGCGATGCTAAGAGAATTGGTGGTGGATCCAATTTTTTATTTAAGACTCTCGAGTTTCGCTCCTACCAAACAGTCCAACTTATGGGCATGGTGAAGGAGGCCATAGTTTTTCGGTTTTAGGAAGTCATGAAAGTCCACCATGACTTGACGGTGAGGTCGGAAGTCCACTCTTGCGTTCGGATGGAGGGAAGCCCAAGCCAATCTTTGGCCAAACCCCAATGCCTCTTGGTGAACCGGCAATGGCAGAAAAGTTGTGCCACCGTCTCTTGAGTTTGCTTGCAGAGCGGGCAAAGGACACAATTGTTCCAACCTCTTTTCTCAAGGCGGTCGGCCGTCCAAAGCCTATTGCGAATAGCCAAACACGCAAAAAAACTTGATCTTCGGTGGTGCCCAAGCCTTCCAAACCAACCTACTCATGCTAGTAGCCGTGGCCCTGAAGAATTGGGCTTTATATGCCGACTTCGAAGAGTACCCACCACTTGGCGTTAGGTTCCAAACAATAGTGTCTTCAATCTCCTCTTGGAGGTGAGTGGGGTTGAGGAGGGCCCAAAGCGTAATATACTCTTGATTGTGTGAATAGATAAGGACTCATCCATCTTTATCTTGGAAATCCAAGAAGTGTTATGAAGATCTTGTTTGACATTCCAGTTTTGCCTAGAGGAGGCATCGAAGAAAAGGAGCGCAATGTCTTTGGGCTTTTTCCCAAGTAGCCAAGAAGAGTCCCAAAAAGAGAAATATTCCCATTCCCAATGGTGATTGTTGTGGCGGCGTAGAAAAGATCCAGGTCAACATCATTGTAAGGGTTGCCCATCCCAACCCATAGCCTCCTGGGGTCACGCCATTGTATCCAAGGCTATCTCAACTTAAGATCCCTCGCAAATTTGTCAAGGTATAGAATATCAAGCCCCTAAAGGCGGATCGTCGTACAGACCGCTTCCCAATTTAGCTTGCATTTTCCTCTGATAACCTCTTTGGTGCCGACGGCCCATAAGAAAGCCCTCTCGATTTTTTTCATACTAGCTAGGCAGCCCGGTGGAATGTTGAGTGGTGTGAGGTGGAAAATTGCTTGTGAAGTGAGCACGAACTTGACAAGAGCCCCACTGCCAACTGTGCTAATGTTCTTTCCATCCCAAGAGACAAACTTTCCGACAATTTATCCTCAAGCGTTTGAAAGTCGGCCCTTTTTAGTTGCCAAACCTAAGGGGGGGGGGGATATTTCATGGGGAAGGAGGTGCGGATCACTGGCAAGTGCTCGAGCACCACATCAAGGTCAATGTCATTGCATATAATTGACACCACCCTGCTTTTTTTGGAATTTTGTATCAACGCCAGTGACCTCCCCGATAGACTCAAGGGTGTAGGAGAGGTTTTGTATATCATCCTTGTTAGGGGCCGCAAAGATCGCCGTATCATCCGCATAGAGGGAAGTTCTAATGATGGCTCTGCTCCCCCTAATTTTTTTGAGGAACACAAGATGAGTGGAAAGCTCAAGGATGCGTTGGAGAGGGTTAATGGCTCAACTCTCCAAGTTGAATCACAGTCTCAGAGTCACTCCATCGCCATTGAATGGAATACGGCTGATGAGTGAGGGTGATCTCATGAACTTCAGGCCAGATGGTAACAAACCAGATCGGCACCACACCGCCAAAGTTGCATCCGTGCATAGAAGGCATGGCCTGTGCATACCAGATTAGGCCCTAATGGGCCCACGTAGCAACTACCAAAACCAGGAGCATGTGGCCACACGTTCCACGACTGTACCGCACCGCAACTCCACAGGCTCCACCGCTGCTCTCCTGTGCCACATTCGGAAGCGGGGGCAGCCGCCACCACGGTGATGCCAGTGGCATCGGTGGCGGGGAAGAACTAACGGAGGTGGCAAGGTTTCCTTCGAGTCACTTCCCATGAAGAGTGATGCGAGAGACGGGAATATGTTGGAAGTAAACTTAAACTTGCAGGGATAACCCATACATTTGTGTTGCTAGATTAGTTAAATGTGGTTTATATTTATTTTGTAGTATGTTAGAATGTTTTAATATAAAATATCTTGTAACGTAAATACACCATTTCAATGGGAGATCAAGTCCCTTGGCAAATTAAATTTCGAACTTTAATATGAACTGGTATTTTACCATCTATACTCTTTCCAGAAAACAGTAAATTATGAACAAGTATTAACTAATCGCATACGTTTCTCTTATTCAAACTCTACACCCTTTCTACCAATGTGGTATGCTAGATAGATTCCACTTCACAAATCTAAGTGCTATTGCAAGTCCTCTTAATTCCTTTCTTCTTTTATGTGCAGATATAATAGCAGGCAGCTCGAGCATAATATTTCTATGCCTACTATTTTTTGCATGTTCATTGGGCTATAAGAGATATGGATCCAAGATTATATCAAAGGTAACATCAAAAATTAAGTCCGTCATAGAAAATTGGACCGGGAAGATATCAAAGCGGACGCAAAGGATTGAGTCTTTCTTACAAAAGAATGGGACGCCATACCCGAAAAGATTCAAGTACGCAGAAGTGAAAAATATAACAAAATCTTTTGCTGCAAAGCTGGGTCAAGGTGGATTTGGTGCTGTTTACAGAGGCAACCTCTCTGATGGTCGACAGGTAGCTGTCAAGATACTACAGGCCTCAAAGGGTGATGGGGAGGAGTTCATTAATGAGGTAGCCAGTATTAGCAGAACTTCGCATGTCAACATTGTGGCTCTTTTAGGATTTTGCCTCGAAGGATCCAAAAGGGCTCTCATCTATGAATACATGCCTAACGGTTCACTTGAAAGATATGTTTTCAAAAGCAACTCTAAAGACGCAATTTCTATCACTTGGGAGAAATTGTTTCATACAGCAGTTGGCATTGCCCGAGGACTTGAATATCTTCACTGTGGATGCAGCACCCGCATCGTGCATTTTGATATCAAACCCCACAACATTCTACTGGATGAAGAGTTCTGCTCTAAGATTTCTGATTTTGAAATGGCAAAGCTGTGCGTAAATAAAGAGAGTATTATCTCCATCGGTGGTGCAAGAGGAACAATAGGGTATATTGCCCCAGAGGTTTTTTCAAAGCATTTTGGAGCAGTGAGCAGCAAGTCTGATGTCTATAGCTATGGAATGATGGTCCTTGAGATGGTTGGAGCAAGGGAGAAGAATATCAATGACAGTGAATCTAGCAGCCAATATTTCCCACAGTGGATCTATGAGCATCTAGATGATTACTGTGTGAGTGCTTCTGCGATGAACGGTGAAATTACAGAGATTGTAAGGAAGATGATAGTGGTTGGGCTGTGGTGTATACAAGTAAGTCCTACTAATCGACCAACAATGACTAGAGTCGTAGAGATGCTAGAAGGGACCACAAGTGGCCTGGAGTTACCTCCTAAAGTGCTTTTAAGTTTTTTTGAAGATCGAGTTATGAGTTTGAGTTGATAAGCAGATATGAATTTTTGATGAAAAGGACCACCTGCTTCAACAAATTGCCAGAAAAGACCACCTACAAAAAATATAGCCAAAAAAGACCACCTCCCTCTGGCGGCAGGGCGTGCCAAGCGGCACGTGGGCCTGCCGCCGCTGTCCCTGGCAGCACGTTAGAGGCGATTTACACAAAAATAACTCTTTGTTGCAGCTATAGCACAGACTGACCCTCCGGGCAAACTATTTCACCCATCTAACCCTTTTGTGTGGCGCCACACATGGCAGTGTGGCGCCCGTGCCTACGGCGCCACTCTCCCAGCCGACGTGGCGCCCTCGACGCTGAGCTGGTGCGCCGATCCGACGTGGCAGGATGTGTGGCGCCCATGGGAGGAGCGCCACACTACTCTTTATATATAATGTCTGTCTACAGATAACAGAAGACTGTGGTAGCTCAATCGGATGAAGCCTTTGCTTCCCAATCCTAGGTCATGAGTTCAAACCTCCTTACCACTTGAATTTATTTTTATTTTTAAAAATTATGCTAGACATTGTAGTATGTTTAAAACATGAAATCTAGCCTCGTACTGTTTTGTAGAGTTTTTTTTTATCTTCTCTTGCTTGCAAACTAAATAAACTAGTAAAATGAAATTGGAACAATCCCAGGTCAATTACTTCAATATCATATCTTTCCTCTGCTTCTTCACCGCTAAACTGAATAAACTAACAAAATATGCATGGTAATGACATGGCTTGACAAATTGCTTAGCTCGAGCACCAAAGATTTGACGGCTTTTACATGCCTCGACAAAAAATCAATGGTTGCTTTGAGTGGATCCAAATCCATAACAAGAATGCTCAGTACGTGTAGCGAGGCTAAGGAATGTGTTTGTATCGTACCTATCTTTACTAGATACATGATTGACGTTGAGCGGGATCACCTTGGTCCGATGCTCAGCAGCTTCCTCATGGCAACAAGAATCAGCGAGAGCAGATTAGAGAACGAGAAAAGAGTTGGTTCGAACTAGCGCGGAGGGGACACAAGATTACCTTGTGGCATGGCTTCCATGGTCACGTCCTTTGCTTCATGTCCAGCGACCCAACAATCTCCAGTATGCAAACAAAAAGGTTGCCACATTTTCAGCTCAGTCTCAACCATGTATTGGCACAGAACACATACTAATAAGTTGGAAAACAATGGCACATTACACAGAGGCAAGCTAGTTGGCACCATGAGAAACTAGGCTATGTCACAGCGGAAAAGGGGAAAAAGTAGTACCGCCATGGGTGGTGGAAGAAGGAGTTTGATCGCTGTGCGTACTGCTCTGAGAACTTACACATAATCTCCATCGATTTATCCAACCCATTGACTCCTACCCATCAACTCCTCTGGCTGCTCAAGGAGTGAAACAAGTTGATAAATGAATTGAGCTGATTTCTTGATGAAAAAAAATGAATTGAGTGATGTAATTACTATGAAGCCATTTCAGTTTGTTCTAGTCAGTAAAATAGATACACTGTAGTATGTTCAATCGGATGAAGCCTTTGCTTCCCAATCCCAGGTCATGAGTTCAAACCTCCTCACCACCCGAATTTATTTTTATTTTTAAAAATTATGCTAGACATTGTAGTATGTTTAAAACATGAAATCTAGCCTCGTACTGTTTTGTAGAGTTTTTTTTTATTTTCTCTTGCTTGCAAACTGAATAAACTAGTAAAATGAAATTGGAACAATCCCAGGTCAATTACTTCAATATCATATCTTTCCTCTGCTTCTTCACCGGTAAACTGAATAAACTAACAAAATATGCATGGTAATGACATGGCTTGACAAATTGCTTAGCTCGAGCACCAAAGATTTGACGGCTTTTACATGCCTCGACAAAAAATCAATGGTTGCTTTGAGTGGATCCAAATCCATAACAAGAATGCTCTGTCTGCGTAGCAGGCTAAGGAATGTGTTTGTATCGTACCTATCTTTACTAGATACATGATTGACGTTGAGCGGGATCACCTTGGTCTGATGCTCAGCAGCTTCCTCATGGCAACAAGAATCAGCGAGAGCAGATTAGAGAACGAGAAAAGAGTTGGTTCGAACTAGCGCAGAGGGGACACAAGATTACCTTGTGGCATGGCTTCCATGGTCACGTCCTTTGCTTCATGTCCAGCGACCCAACAATCTCCAGTATGCAAACAAAAAGGTTGCCACATTTTCAGCTCAGTCTCAACCATGTATTGGCACAGAACACATACTAATAAGTTGGAAAACAATGGCGCATTACACAGAGGCAAGCTAGTTGGCACCATGAGAAACTAGGCTATGTCACAGCGGAAAAGGGGAAAAAGTAGTACCACCATGGGTGGTGGAAGAAGGTGTTTGACCGCTGTGCGTACTGCTCTGAGAACTTACACATAATCTCCATCGATTTATCCAACCCATTGACTCCTACCCATCAACTCCTCTGGCTGCTCAAGGAGAGAAACAAGTTGATAAATGAATTGAGCTGATTTCTTGATGAAAAAAAATGAATTGAGTGATGTAATTACTATGAAGCCATTTCAGTTTGTTCTAGTCAGTAAAATAGATACACAGTTGAACTACTACTATGAGTTGCAATATAGAAGCTTTTATAGTTTTAATGATGACAATTACAATGCATAAAAATTGCACTCCAGAGTCAGTTATACTGAAAACCATTTTAGTTATATCCATGCATATTGCAGATTCTTACTACATCAAGAAACCATCCAGATAATATTCAAGGCTGTATATACCACAGTAATACTGAGTGTACAGGGACACATTTGTGCAAAGAAAGTGTATAAAGAGCATTGTTTTTCCTTTGAGAATCTAACATTCATGTGAACACATTGGTTTGGCCTCAAACGGGACATCCCAAAAATACCGATGATACTTACGTATTGTTCAATAATGTTGACAAATAATCCATGGTTAGATGTTGACAGTACTGTTGCTTGCAGATGGCTAGAGTTTTCAGTAGCTTATCAGTTATCACTAGTGTGTTCAGTTAACCCTGTCTAGCTCCTTTACGTAAATGCAAGTATTGGTAGCAGATTATTTTCTTCAAGTAGCAATGACTTGCTTATTCACATCAGCATATCGTTAGTAATTAAGCTCAAAAAACGACAGCGCTAGGAAAATAAGATGACAATTTGTCTTGGTTTACTATTGCCATGGGTAAGTGAGGCTGGAACTTGAGGGAGCATCTGAAGATGTCTACCTGCTCGAGCTAGCGGTGAAGAAGCAGAGGAAAGATATGATATTGAAGTAATTGACCTGGGATTGTTCCAATTTCATTTTACTAGTTTATTCAGTTTGCAAGTAAGAGAAGATAAAAAACTCTACAAAACAGTACGAGGCTAGATTTCATGTTTTAAACATACTACAATGTCTAGCATAATTTTTAAAAATAAAAATAAATTCGGGTGGTGAGGAGGTTCGAACTCATGACCTGGGAATGGGAAGCAAAGGCTTCATCCGATTGAGCTACCACAGTCTTCCATTATTTGTAGACAGACATTATATATAAAGAGTAGTGTGGCGCCCCTCCCATGGGCGCCACACATCCTGCCACGTCGGATCGGCGCACCAGCTCAGCGTCGAGGACGCCACGTCGGCTGGGAGAGTGGCGCCGCAGGCACGGGCGCCACACTGCCATGTGTGGTGCCCATGGGAGGGGCGCCACACAAAAGGGTTAGATGGGTGAAATAGTTTGCCCGGAGAGTCAGTCTGTGCTATAATTGCAACAAAGGATTATTTTTGTGTAAATCGCCCACGTTAGAAGGCCGGCCAGCTCCGTTAGCCAGCATCGAGGCAGTGGCCCATGCCGCCACAGGCGTTGGCGGCAAGACTGCAGTCAGAGCTCACGTCCGTATGGCCGACAGTCCCCGCTCGCGCGGCAGTTTGCCCAGTAAAACAGCGCACTTGGAATGCAGCTTCTGCCACCATAGTTGGTTGCCGTACACGAGTTTAGTCCTTGTAGTATGTGGGAGCGGGAAAGAGCCAGATTTAATATATCACTGATGGAGGGATCGATCAGGGCATATTTTCAATGGAGCGACGTCTAAAATGTCCACCTACGTCTATTTCCGTCAGTCTAAAAGAATCATCAATCACGTCCTCTAAAGCGTCCCTCAAAGCTATTTGGGACGCGCCAGATAAAAAACCCTCCGCATCTTCCAAATCCGTTTTTTGTCCGGCGCGTTCCGATACGGTGTCCGGCACCCCGAGCCCGTCACCGCCCCACGGGGATGGACCGAGGACGCCGGACACAACGAAAAGCGAGGCGAAACAACACGGGCCCGACCCGTCAGCGGCACAATAAATTTTAACCTAACCGTCGCCTACCTCACGAAGAAAGTTATTGGCGCGCAGCGACGGTGCAGTTCCCGCAGAGACGCAGCGACGCGTCTCGTCGCGCCTAGCTCGGCGTGCCGACGTTAATGAGCGTCACCGCTCCCCCGCCTCCATCCGGCATATAAAAAGGGCCGCCTCTCATCGTCCCTCTCACACACAAACCCTAGCGCCTCTCTCCCCAATCCTAGCCGCCACCATCTCAACAAGAGTCAACGCCATGGCTGGGAGAGGCGGAGGCCGAGCTCGCGGTCGTGGTCATGGCCGCGACAGAGCTGCACGCTCGCCGTCGCCTGCCACGCCGTCGTCTTCCTCGTCCTCAAGGGCGACCCACGCGGCATCCAGAGGCTGCCGGACTCCTTCACCGAGTACGTCGCCGACGATGACCGCCCAGGCACGATGCATCTGCGGGAGGCTAAGTGCGGCTACTACCGGTGGATCGTCGACGTGATCTACGACGCGCGCGGCAAGATGTACCACCACATCGGCTGGGAGAAGTTCGCGCGCCACCACAACCTCGAAGCCGGCTTCATCCTCCTGTTCTCCTACTTTGGCGACAGGGACATGAGCGTCAAGGTCTTCGACGAGACGCGCTGCCGCCGGGACTACCATGGCGACAACACCGACGAGGACGACGACTGATGAAGAGTGTTGTTTCTTCACAGCGAATACGTGCACGGAGGTTTCTATCTGTTCTCCCTCGCAAGAACCAACAGGGGCACCGTCACCAGCGGCGGCTGCACCAGTCGATCCACCTCCGAGACGAGGATGTCGAGCCTCTCGATCTCGTCGTCCGTCATCGTCGCCGGAAACTTGAACTTCCGGCCCTCCGCCATGGTCGCCTCCCATTCGTGGAAAATGCAGGCGATGAAGTCGTCGCTGTCGTCCTTGGCCTCCTCGTTGTGGTCGTCGTAGTCCTCCTCGTCGTCGTCGTCCTGTGGAGGCGCTGGCATCTGCCGTGTTGGACGACGAGGTGGCGGTGGCCAGTCAAACGGGAAGTCCATATCACCGAGGAAGCCCGCCTTTCTCCTCGGATCATGCTCGGTCTTGGGCCAGGTGCGCCAGGTGTTGTAGTCGACGACAAAGGTGGGATCGGCGTGGAGGTCCGTCGGTAGGTACCGCCACCTGCGCCGGAACTCGGCGCTCTTGGCTGGCTCACGCAGAGGCACGGGCGGGATAGGCACCCGTAGGTGGCGAGCCGCCAGCCGCCGCCAGGCAGGTGCATGTCCCGCTAGCCGTCGCACGGCGTCTAGTTCTTGTACATGAGCCACGCCACCTCGACGGGACCATGTTCGTCCGCTCCGCCTTCTTGGTGCTGGGGCTTCCAGATGCCTCGGAGTTATGCTTCTTCTTTCCCATGATTATGCGGTGGCGCGCGGCGGTGAGGGGTGGGAGTGGAGGTATCGGTGGTGTGGGCAATGGCAGGGACGATGCCGGTCGACTTTTAAGACCGGGCGTGCGCGGGACACGATGTCATTGATGGCGGCGCAGAAGTCAGCCGTCGCCCGCCAGTATGCATGTAGAAGAGGCAACCACGACATTGATAGCGAAGGCTGCGGCGCAGACACTGATGCAGAAGCGGTGCGCCCGATACAGTCGTATAGCTCGCTGCCAGGCGGGCCTGTTGGAAAAATGAGTGGTCACTTTGCGCGTCCGCGCAGCGTCCCGCGACGCATCCTGGACGCAAATTTGTGCCGCGTTTGCATCTCTGTGGACGGCCCGATCACTATGCGTCGTCCCGCTAGAGCAAGATACAGACGTATTTTTCGACTGCGCGAACGCAAACGGTCACTCAACGTCCGTTTTGCGTTGCTCCGTTGGAGATGCCACGTGTTATAATGCACTATATCTGGCCATGGGCAGCCCGGCCCGACGGCCCAGCCCGAAAAACTCGGGCTTGGGCCAGAAATGTTGGCCCGACTGCCGGGCCGGGCCGGGCCTGGGTAGCCCGAAAACTCACTTTAACACTACGGCCCGGCCCGCGGCCCGACGGCCCGACGGGAATTTGGTCGGGCCGGGCCGGGCTTGGGCCGGATTATTTTGCGTCGGGCCTACCTCGGGCCGGCCCGAGGCCCGGCCCGGCCCGACACATGCCCAGGTAAATGCACTCAACGTACCCTGGCTAGCAGTGCCCCTTCGTTCCGCTTTGAATGCAAGGGGAAGGATGGATTAAGAAAACGAACGTGGCATGTCTTGCCGCCAATGCCGGTGGCAGCATGGCCCACTGCCTCAATGCTGGCTAACGGAGTGGACTGGCTTTCTAACGTGCCGCCAGGCACAGTGGCGGCAGGCTCTGCCGCCAACATCAGCTGCGGCATGCACCACGTGTTGCTTGGCACGCCTTGCCGCCATAGGAAGGTGGTCTTTTTTGGCAATGTTTTTTGCAGGTGGTCTTTTTTGGCAATTCATTGAAGCAGCTGGTCCTTTTCGTCAAAAATTCGTTTGTAATGTGTTGTTCAGTAGTGGCAAACCTGCAATACTGCACATGTTAGTCAGTAGTATAAATTTAAAACCTACATTTAGTGTTGAGTGGTCTGTAAGCAGTGATGGAACCATGAACTGGAGTTCAGTATTAGGGCTTATTCATGTGACACTACATTATGGCATAATGTGGATGAAATTCGCTACACTCTTTTGCCCAGTTTTGGTTAGATCAGTCGCTGAAGCCAGCCTGGTGCATTATACATAGAACATTTGGTTCAACTTGAAATTTCAAAACCCTTTCAAATCAATATAGCTCAACAGAAATTAAGATCTCTCTGGACGTGTGGACGCAATCAACAATCGTGTCTTATTGCTTTATGTGTGACCGTATTCTAATATATGTTTTACGAGCTGAATATTGGCTTGTGCTCCTGTGCTTGCTCGATTTTTAAGCAAAGAGCAAAAGTTGGGATTACAAGAACTAATCCACCTGCTTTCATTAGGAATGGGCCATCCGGTCAGAGTAAAGCTACCTGCACAACCATTAGAGCAAGTACAATAAATTCTAGTCAGCTAGCTACAATAATTAAAATAATATATTTGTGTCTAGTTGAAGGAGAAATAAGAGAAGAGAAAATGTAAGTGGGTTCTTATGCAAAGGCTAGCTCTAGCACGTGCTTCTAGCACTAGTAGAAAATGAGATTTTAGCACCGGTTGGTAAAGCCCATATATACCGGCTGCCCAACCGATGCTACGCATCCGGTGCTAGGCGAACCGGTGCTAAAGGGGACACGAACCGGTGCTAAACTGTCTGCCGCGGCAGGAAAACATCTCAAAACGTTGCCGCATCAGAACCCCGCTACCGGTGCCTTTTTTTTATATCTTTTTTTTTTTGAATTATTTTCCACTCCCTCTTTTTTTCTACTTTAGTTATTTGACAAGTTTAGTCTCTAACTACACTTATCTCTAGTCAAATTACTTACTCGTGGTAAAATTTCCCGCTCGATCACCCATCCTCCCACTACTCTAGCACTAGCACGCTTAACTTCGCGCGCATGTATGTGATACAAGTATCATATCAATCCCATTAACATGTTGGTCGATGTCATATTTCTTTATTGTTTGAATTTCAAATAATTCTTTTAATAAAAAAGAGTAATGATGTAATAATAATATTGAATAAATAAATAAACATTAAATTTTTAATTTGTTTTATTTTTAATTTTTTTAGTTTTTATTTTTTTGCCAAATCTAAAAATTTGAAATCTAAAATTGGGTAAAAGTAATAGTAATCTTTATGCAGGATGCAATTATTAATTTTAATTTTTTGAAAAATAAAAAAATCCTAAATTTATAGGAAAAACTAAAATGTTCCTGCTTTCATATTTTTATTTGAAATTTTAAGAATCTAAAATTTAGCTAACCGGAATCTTCCTGCCTCTACTGGAAATTTTCTAACCTTTGCTCGTAAACTCGCGGCAGCTAGTCACCATCGTGCTGAAAGCGACAGGTAATATTGCAATTTGGAATCATGGGATGGAACGAGGAAAGGTCGTCGAATGGATTAGCAGCTCCGTTGACTCGTGGTCATGACCCCAAATTTCCACATGCGATGGAACCACTGATCGCCCTCCCACCAGCCCCAGCACGACTGCTTCTCGGTCGTCTGCCATGGCACAGCTTCTCATCGACCCCCTGCCCCTGCATAAACTGGCATTCGTCTTCCCTTTTGGTCTCTTCTTCCTCCTCCCTCCTAAGTCCAGCTTACGATGCATCATCTGCTCCTCCCGGCCGTTGTGCTCCTCTTCGCCGCAGCCAAAGCCTACGCCGCTTCCTGCAGCGACGCCACCTGCGGCGGGCAGACCATCAGCTACCCGTTCTGGCTCGCCAACTCAGGCCCCAACTGCGGCTACCCGGGCCTCGGCATATCCTGCCAGGACAACACCCCGATCCTCGACCACCAGTTCCACCAGTACAGGGTCCTGCGCATCGACTACACCAATCGCACCGTCGCCCTCGCCGACGCCGACGCGTGGAACACGACCTGCCCGCGGCTCACCTTCAGCCTCTCCCCCGACCCCAACTCCTGGCTGCAGCTCACGCGCTCCAACTTCAACCTCACCGTGCTCTACCACTGCAAGGCCAAGCTACCCCGGCCCTCCGCCGTGAAGCTCGACGGCTGCCCGGACCAGAGCGACACCTGGTACGTCCTCCCCGATGACGGGGTCACCGGCAAAGCGTACGGGCACGGGTGCGAGAAGGCGGTGACGACGCCGGTGCTGCTGAGCAGCGCGCATCGTCTGGCAGCCAACCCGTCGCTCGGCGAGGTGCTGAGCGCCGGGTTCGAGATGCGGTACGACGCCAAGAACGAGCAGTGCGGCGCGTGCGAGCAGTCCGGCGGGCGGTGCAGATACGGCCGCATCGAGGAGCACGGCGGGACGGGGTTCGCCTGCGTCTGCGACGATGGCGCTAACGAGCGCCAGTGCGGTACGTGATTTCGTCCTTTCAATACTCTCTGCACGAACTGGAATTTGCTCGCCGAACCACGCGCGCGCGCGTCTTCGCCGTGGTGGCTGCTGAGTGCTGATCATGCACACGACCTTTCGCGCGCTTGCGTGTCGCGAGTCGCGACCCCAAGTCTTGCGTGCTGGTAGTGGTAGCCTGCGTTGACCGGTAGTAAAGCTAAGCTGCCATTGGTAGACCGGCACGCTTGATTACGACCGCTATGCTTGCAGAATCGTTCATTAAGATAGACATATTCAAATACTAGCATATCTGCATATGTAATTTCGAATGTTTGCATTCAGACCCGGCTTGGCGGCTTAACAAGTCAGACGGCAAGTGCAGGACGGCATAGGATAGCAACCCCCATCAGTTTGATAGGGTGTTCCCTGCCAGTGCCAAGCTGGTAGTATACAGTTGAGTCTTCAAAGCTAGCTACTAGTTGATACCGATCTTTGTCACTTTCAGATTACTAGGCACGGTATTTCTAAGTGGCACACTTGAACAAACTGAAGGAACTACTAGCTAGTGAAATGTTAAATTGTGGCACATATATAGGCTAGTCGTCCAAACATATGTGAAAACTGGGAGAACCTTTTTTTCAGACAACCAGGGCACAAGTGCCTGGGCACAACTTTCCTGTTGATGTACTACTTCTGTTTCTAAATATAAGAGGAGAGTTTAGATTGGACTATCAAAACCTCTTATATTTTGGAACAAATTAAGTATAGTACACAAGTAACAGTTCAATTCGTATATGAGTTCAGACCCATTACGAAAAAAATACCATGCAACACACGTAAAAAAACAAGACTAACCCACCGATTGATGCAGGAACAACTGTGGTATTTTATTAAGGAAGTGGTGAACTAGGGCTGCCTAGCTAGCACATCTCATGTGCTAGCCAGTAAGCCCCGGGTCTTTCTCCAACGCATGTGAAAGAAAGACATCTTACTCAATTATTATTACTCTTATTAGGCAGCGAACATCACATAACAAAAATTTCGAACCATATTTTGGAAGGAACAAAAGTAGGAACTAGAGATCTAGAATATTCTTCGCAACTCCCTCTTACGGTACAAAAGTAGGAACTAGAGATCTAGAACAAAAGTAGGAACATAGGATCATTTTGATGACACAGTGATAAGCTACGGTACATCAGTATATTATTACAAGCTCCATAAATTTTCAGAAAATTTATAATTCATCTACTAATGAGCATTTGTGTTCAAATATTGCAGGGGATGCACAGTCTTTACGCTTGAAGAGACAAAAAATATGTAAGCGAAATCTCTTATTCCTTGAATTTGTTCTTTCGTTTCTCACTTGTGTTCATATATATTATTATCAAACATGCTAGTATCTCACTACAAAAGGAGCAAAAGCGACTTGATATAGAAACAAAAAAAAGATGACACTCCAAAAGGTTTGATATCGCAGAAACGACCATCTGAATGGCAGAGCCACTCCCTGGCAAATTAAATTTGGACTTTAAACGTGAACAAGCATCTTACCATCCGAGCTATTGCTCCTACTTTGTGAGATATAACTTGTGTTGATCTTTCCATTATGTGCATAAGCTTTTGTATTTCCCCCCTACCTTGGTGAATAGGTAGAGAACCTGCCAATTTAGTCAAATTCCTTTTACCAGCCACACCCTTTCACAAGTATGAACGATGTTAATACACACATAGGGTTCTCTTGTTCGAAGTTGTTCCATTTTGAATGATGTGGTATAGTAAATGACTGCAATTTCTCTTAATGTCTTCGCTCCTATTTGCAGATAAAATAGCAAGCACCTCAAGCGAAGTTTTGATATGCCTAGTATTATTGGCATGTTTGTTGGGCTATAAGAAATACCACTCTGCACTTTCGGCCAGTCACCTTCCGTGCTCCTTTCAGGAGCCTGCCGAGGTTTCCTTGAGCCTCTTGGCGGGTGATGCTGGATTTGGCTCGTCCATATAGGATGCAAGGTCGCCACAATTCGGAGGAGGATCTTTTTCCCCGAAAATTTGAATTTTAGGCTTCGACACTTTTTTCGTTGTTGTGTTGGTTGGTGGAGCATATGTCCTTGGTGTCGGTTTCTTCGTCAACCGGTGGGGGCCCAAAGCAGATTGTATCCGGCTTAGCCATGTATCAAAGGTAACATCTCCGAAAAGGCATCAAGGATTAAGACCTTCCCATAAAAAAATTACCAAAAAGATATCAAATCCAACACAAAGGATTGAGTCTTTCTTACAAAGAACGGTACACCCCAAAAAATATAAGTATGCAGAAGTGAAGAATAAAGAAATAGTTTACTAGGAAGATAGGTCAAGGTCATTTGGTGTTGTTTATAGATGAAACCTGTGATGGCTTCGAGATAGCTATCACTCAAGATTCTAAAGGACTCCAAGGGTGACAGAGGAAAATAGGTGTCTTTCTTTAATGGGATAATTTTACCAACACAAAATGTAACATCCAACAATAAAGACAAAATAGTTTACACATGGCCTCTACATAATAAAGATAAATGCAACCCCACAAGAAGAACTTAAATTTCAACAAATAACTCCGATGATGACGAAATGAAACTAAAGTGCATGGCGTATCTATGCTTTGTAGAAACCTCCTGAACTGATGGCTCTACTTGTTTACATGTCGCCATAAAAATCTCCTTGTGCTCCGACCGCTGAAGATGGCCAAAGTACAAAAGCAATGGGTACATGGGTAGATAACCCACAGAGTAGAGGGAATCTTATTTTTGTAAAAGAACATTGTCATCATTCCTGCAAATCCACAAAGACGCCAGAGGGCTACCTCTCTAACCAGGATATGTTTTAAATATCTCAACGAAATTCCCCATAGCCAGACCTAACATATTAGTAACACTTTGGGGTTGATAGAAATTAGATGCAACATGAATGTATGACAAAGCTGCGGCACGAGTGATTTTGAATTCAAAAAAGATGCCTAATTGTTTCATCATGGTGACAAAATCAAAACTGATTATTCCCATGCTAACTATGCCTAGCAAGATAATACTTTTTTTTAAATATGTTTCCCCTTCTTAGGTACCATAAAAGATGGAAATCCTTACGGGACCTTATTTTCCATATTGTCTTATTATTGATTGATGCATCCCCATAAACTAGGGCTTAGTAAATTTGTTTGACCTGGAACAAACCGTTCTTATGAAAGTTCCAGCGGTACAAGTACTAAGACAATGTTTACTAGCCTCTTTGGTAAGGTAATTTTGTTTAGCAAACATTAACCAATAAATCTTGCCTAAAAGACACATTTGGAAGTGATATCGCTCGTACTTCCTTAATTCTAAATGTATATTTATGTCTAGCGGTATGATAGAGTCCTTGGTATTCAACACTCAACAGTATATTCCCAAGCAAGGGTCTTTCCAAAATCTTATTTGCGAACCAGGAAAATTTCAGATGTTAATCGGGGGCTCTTATTTCTCTATGGAGGCACCAGTTGCAATACCTAAATAGGAATAAGGGAGAGGAGTAAAAGAGAAAGTCAAATCCTAAAGTCAAAGGCAGCCCACAAGGCAGGATGTCCATAAAGGAGAACGAAGCCCACTATTCCCATCGGTGCCCATCCCTCGTGGATCAAGGAAACTCTCCTCCATGGACCAAGTACATGGCAAAACAATACAAACATGATGTAAATCACACACAATAATAGCCTACTCTCTCGATCCCGATATACATGACGCATGAATTTAATCAGAAGATTCTTTTGATCAAGCCAGATATACAAATATGGAGATCTACAATATCAATAGATTTTTTTTTCTCGAAATGGGAGCATACCCTGGCTTCTGCATCATGACAATGCACACAGCCATTTATTTAAAAAAAGTTCAAAATAGTATCTTTTACAACTCATGCATCACCGAGGATTGATACAAAAATCAACCATCGAAAATAACACATACTATGACTACGCATCAACATAGTCTTCTAGTAGGTCGCCAACCAGCCTGGCACAAGATATCTTGAGCGACCATCAGGAGCCGTGTGCATCCAGAAGCCATAGCATCCCGCTGCTCCACCAGAGAGAGTAGGACCTGATCAGAGTCATATTTGCATGATTTTTGGCACCCTTTCTTGACCTTTTGGTATCATTCTAAGCTGATTCTGGCTATAAACTGAATGCTACAAGTATAATATTTGGTCAAATGAACAAATTCATAGTCCAGCAATATTTTTTGCAGATTGGTGCGACAAGGCACACAATTCTTCATATTTGGACAAGTTACTACTACTGTCAATGGACTGAGGAGCTGAACGTGAAGGAAAGATGAAAAGAATGGGCTAAGATGAAAAGGAGAGGGATCAACTTGTGCTGAACCGGGAGAAGTAGAGGGGCATGATTGCAAAGAACCAGATGAGACCGAGCCTTTAATCCCTAACTGCATCCTGAATTGAGGCTGGCACTTCTCTCCCCAAAAAAAAAAATCATCAAGCTTCCGCTCCACCTACGGCCGCCGCCGCGGTCAGGCCGGCGTGGCGACGCGCCACCAAGCAACAACCACATACCCGCTGCTCCTCTTCCTGGACGAACCGGCGAAGACGACGGCAACCTGACGCCCTTGCTGCTGCATCCCGTCTGCTTCAGCGACCCGGCGACGACGCAGTCGTGTGGTGCTGAACTGCTGGTCTGCTGCAGGTCTGTGACTTCGTCAACTCCAGCATCAACGACTTCCTCTTCACCAACCTGAAGCTACATCTGGGTTGAATCCGGTCGAAATCGAACTCTGTCCCATATCTCCTGCTCTACTTTGTTGTTGTTCTTTCTTGGTCCACAGAACGCTGTGTTGGTTCAGTTCGACCCCTCTGTCCATCTCTTTATTCTCTGAAATTTCTTCTGAATTACTGCTGTCTAGTGTTGTGATTTTCCAGTGTAACGATCTGTGCAAGTTCAGTAGGTTATATGCTTATTAGTGAGACCCAAATCGTTGCCTGTAACTTTGTCCTAGTATGTACGTGCACTTGCTAAACTAGTCAGTTGTGTGAATTCAACTTGTAAACGTATTCAGTTTTTAGTTTGTTGTATATGTGTCATGAGAACTCTCTCTCCCTATCTCAAACTTGCTTTCATCCCTGTCTTTTATGTATGCTTGTGCTTGTGTCTTTAAGTAATAGTTGTTCTGTTCATGGTTAGTATCTAAATCGAAAATCACAAAAGTATTATGCAGTTCCAGTGAGTGAAAATTCTATCCCTTTCTTGAATCTCTACCTGTTAGTCTGCATTTAGTTTAGATTTATTTCTCTTACAAGTCATACCATGTGTTGTGTGGCCTAGCTTTAGCCGAAGCTCGATAGCCGTTGCCTAGTCCCTGCGGAGAACACGACAACCTGCAGATTTGGGCGTAATACCCACTGCTATATAGCATCGATCAAATTGGCGCCGTTGCCGGGGACTAGCGTCGAGTATTTGTGTTAAGTTGAAGACTAGGTTTAGTGTAGCTTCTATTTTATTTCTTTTTCCCTCAAAATTATGTTTCTCTGTTTGTGTTACCTTTCTATTTTCTGTTCCTTCGGCTTATTAGGGTACTAACCCTCTAAGCTTTGTCGTTTGTGTCTGTGTGTAGAAAAGGTTTCTTATTTATCTTAGGATATTGTTGGATGCTTTGTGATGAAAGAGAACCATTGACTGCTGATCCTGATCTTGAGAAAACTCTACAGCAAATCAGAGAAGAAGGGAGAACCACTTCTTAGAGATATGTGGATTCCTAACCACCGAAATGCTACAGCCAATGTTATTCAACCTCCGATTCAAGCCAACAATTTTGAAATCAAGCCGGCTCTTATTACAATGGTTCAACAGTCGAGATTTGGTGGTTCATCTTTAGAAGATCCTCACGATCACATCACTCAATTTCTGGAGTATCGCAATACAATGAAGTTAAATGGTGTTCCCGCGGAATCTATCAGATTACAGTTATTCCCTTTCTCACTTCGTGATTCAGCAAAAGTATGGTTAAATACTCTAGCTGCATATCAGAAAGATACATGGGAACATCTATTGCAGGCCTTCTTTGAGAAGTACTTTCCACCGATTAAAGCAGCAGAGTATAGAGATCAGATTACAAGGTTCACACAGTTTCATGGAGAGAGCTTGTATGATGCCTGGAATAGATACCAGAATCTAATCAGAATGTGCCCTCATCATGGCTTGGAAAGGTGGCTTGTTCTGCAAACATTCTACAAGGGATTGACACCTCACACTAGGGAATTTGTTGACTCTTCAGCTGAAGGAGGGATAATGAACAAGACATTGAATGAGGCATTTAGTCTAATCGAAAGCATGGCCACACATCATGTTCAGTGGTCAAATGAAAGGGCAGTATCAGCGCCCCAGAAGCCTGGAATTTATCAAATTAACCCTCAAGATGCTTTGGCAGCTCAAGTTGAGATTCTTAACAAGTCAGTTGCTCAATTACAAGCAAACATCTCCTCTATATCATCCTCTGCTCAATCAATGTCTGGTTCATCAACGGTACCTTGCCAAATCTGTGGAATTCAAGGACACGCTGATGGAGAGTGCTCATATTTGTCAACCGCAAATTCTTCAGTGCAAAATGTCTCTGAAGTCAATTATACTCAGGGGCAGGGGCCTTTCTCTCAAAGTTATAATCCATAGTGGAGGCAGCATCCTAATCTGTCCTACAAAAGTAGTAATCCCAGTACATCTGCATTCTCATCAAGTGCATCGAATCAGGGTTTCAGGTCGCAACAACCTGCATTCCAGCAGCAAAGGTATCATCATGTTCAAACAGATGCAGCACTTGAAAAAGAATTAAAAGAGACTGCTAAGGAAGTGCAGAACATGAAATCTGAGTTGCACAGTATGAAGGATTATTTGCAGATGATGTCAGCTAAGTTGGATAGCCTTGTCTTTAGTCAGCCAAGTGCTCCAACTGAAGCAAGATTACCAGCGCAGTCTGAAGCAAATCCAAATGCACAATGTGGCGCCATAACTACAAGAACTAGAACAGTGGTAGCCCCTTTACTTCCAACACCAAAACAGATGGCTTACATTCCCCCAGCCATGAGAAGCTTTCTTGAGAAGAAAAAAATAAGTGACCAAACTGAGGAGTCTGCTACACCCGAAGCTGAATCAAGAGAAGAAAATGAATCCGAGAGCTCTCTGAGTAAGACTACTGAGTCTGTACTTGGTACAACAAATGGAAGTTAGAAAATACCATTTCCAGGAAGGTTTGAAAAATCGAAAGAAGATAATCACTTTGCAAGATTTCTTGAGAAGATGAGAGATGTTCAGATTACTATTCCCATTCTTGAGGCAGTGACTCATATTCCAACTTATGCAAAATTCTTCAAAGAGATAATTTCGAAGAAAAGAAGCATAGCTGAACCTGAACTGATAACTATGACCAAGGAATGCAGTGCGCTAATTCAGAACAGTAAGTTGCCACAAAAGATGAATGACCCAGGCAGTTTCTGCATTCCTTGCACCGTGGGACCAAAGAAGTTCAATGCACTTTGCGATCTTGGTTCATCAGTCAGTGTCTTACCACTTTCTGTTTGTGAAACGCTTTCTTTGGGTGAGTTACAGCTTACTGCCATGACATTACAACTCGCAGACAGAACATTTTAGGCACCCAGCTGGAATGCTATATGATATACCTATTGCAGTAGAAAAGTTTGCCTATCCGGTTGATTTTGTGGTGCTAGCCATGGAGGATAATTCAGAGGCAGTAATTCTTGGACGTCCTTTCCTTGCAACTGCTGGTGCAATAATTGATGTCAAGGGAGCTAGTCTTAAACTCCAGTTTGGAGAAGAAGAAGTGATTTTTGATATGAAATATTTCACACATATACCACAAGAAGCAGAACATTGTTTCCGTATTGATGTGATTGAGAAATGTGTCGCAAATGAATGTGAAGGAAGTCCAGAAATAGTTCTTAGCGATGAAATGGTGTATGGAAATTATATTAATGGAACCCCAGTAGAATCAAGGTTGGTTGCTCAAGTGGAAATATTAGAAAACGTACCCCAGGAATGTGAAATTATTGCAGAGCACCATGAGGTGATAGAAATGAAGCAACTGCCTTCACATCTAAAATATCATTTCCTGGATGCAGAAAAACAGTTTCCGGTGATTATAAGCGCTATGCTTACAGAAGATCAAATAGCCAAAACACTCGAAGTGTTGAGAAGATATAAATCAGTCATAGGATATTCTATAGACGATATGAAGGGAATCAGCTCCTCTGTGTGCACTCACAGGATTTTTCTTGAAGATAATCGTGTTCCAACACGTGAGCATCAGAGAAGGCTAAACCCACATCTACAAGAAGTTGTAAAGAAGGAAATCCTCAAGCTTGTCTCTGCTGGTATCATATATCCTATTTCAGACAGTGAATGGGTGAGCCCAATTCATGTTGTTCCAAAAAAAGGTGGCATGACAGTTATTGAAAATGACAAAGGGCAAGAGATACCTACAAGAACTGTCACTGGATGGAGAATGTGTACTGATTTCAGGAAACTAAACAAGGCCACCAGAAAAGATCACTTTCCGCTACCCTTCATTGATCAAATCCTTGAACGACTTGCTGGCCATGAATACTTTTGTTATTTGGATGGATACTCTGGTTTCTTGCAAATCCCAATTCACCCAAAAGACCAGGACAAGACAACGTTTACATGTCCTTATGGCACATTTGCCTACAGGAGGCTACCCTTTGGCCTTTGCAATGCACCGGGAACATTCCAGCGTTGTGTCACATCCATTTTCTCAGATTTGACTGAAAAGATCATGGAAGTATTCATGGACGACTTCACTGTCTATGGTCAGAGCTTTGATGACTGCTTGAAAAATCTTGAAACGGTGTTGAAGAGATGTGCAAAAAATAATCTCACACTTAACTGGGAAAAATGTCATTTTCTAGTCAGAGAAGGAATTGTCTTAGGACATTTGGTTTCTGCAAGGGGGATTGAAGTTGATAAAGCGAAGGTAGAAGTAATTGCAAAGTTGCCACCTCCTATAAATGTTAAAGGAATCAGAAGCTTCTTAGGGCACTGATACGTCTCCGACGTATCGATAATTTCTTATGTTCCATGCCACATTATTGATGATATCTACATGTTTTATGCACACTTTATGTCATATTTGTGCATTTTCTGGAACTAACCTATTAACAAGATGCCGAAGTGCCGATTCTTTGTTTTTCGCTGTTTTTGGTTTCGAAATCCTAGTAAAGAAATATTCTCGGAATCGGACGAAATCAACGCCGAAGATCTTAGAATCCCCGGAAGCATCCAGAACACACGAGAGAGGCCAGAGGGGGGGGCCACAGGCCCACCAAACCATAGGCCGGCGCGGCCTAGGGGTGGCCCGCGCCCCCCTATAGTGTCGTCGCCTCGTTGACCTCCTGACGCCGTCTCTTCGCCTATTTAAGCCCCCTCGACCTAAAACCTCGAGACGGAAAAGCCACGGTACGAGAAACCTTCCAGAGCTGCCGCCATCGCGAAGCCAAGATCTGGGGGACAGCTGTTCCGGCACGCCGCCGGAACGGGGAAGTGCCCCCGGAAGGCTTCTCCATCAACACCACCGCCATCTTCATCAATGCTGCTGTCTCCCATGAGGAGGGAGTAGTTCTCCATCGAGGCTCGGGGCTGTACCGGTAGCTATGTGGTTCATCTCTCTCCTATGTACTTCAATACAATAATCTCATGAGCTGCCTTACATGATTGAGATTCATATGATGATGCTTGTAATCTAGATGTCATTATGCTAGTCAAGTGGGTTTTACTTATGTGATCTCCGGAGACTCCTTGTCCCACGTGTGTAAAGGTGACGAGTGTGTGCACCGTGTGGGTCTCTTAGGCTATATTTCACGAATACTTATTCATCGTTATGAATGGCATAGTGAAGTGCTTATTTATATCCCTTTATGATTGCAATGTGTTTTGTATCACAATTTATCTATGTGCTACTCTAGTGATGTTATTAAAGTAGTTTTATTCCTCCCTGCACGGTGTAATGGTGACAGTGTGTGCATCCGTGTTAGTACTTGGCGTAGGCTATGATTATGATCTCTTGTAGATTATGAAGTTAACTATTGCTATGATGGTATTGATGTGATCTATTCCTCCTACATAGTGTGAAGGTGACAGTGTGTATGCTATGTTAGTACTTGGTTTAGTTGTGTTGATCTGTCATGCCCTCTAAGGTTATTTAAATATGAACATTGAATATTGTGGAGCTTGTTAACTCCGGCATTGAGGGTTCGTGTAATCCTACGCAATTAGTGGTGTTCATCATCCAACAAGAGAGTGTAGAGTATACATTTATCTATTCTGTTATGTGATCAAAGTTGAGAGTGTCCACTAGTGAAAGTCTAATCCCTAGGCCTTGTTCCTAAATATCGCTATCGCTGCTTGTTTACTCGTTTCTATCGCGTTACTACTGCTGCGTTACTACCGCTTGTTTACTCGTCCCGGGCAAAGCACTTTTCCGGTGCCGTTGCCACTGCTCATATATATTCATACCACTTGTATTTCACTATCTCTTCGCCGAACTAGTGCACCTATTAGGTGTGTTGGGGACACAAGAGACTTCTTGCTTTGTGGTTGCGAGGGTTGCATGAGAGGGATATCTTTGACCTCTTCCTCCCCGAGTTCGATAAACCTTGGGTGATCCACTTAAGGGAAACTTGCTGCTGTTCTACAAACCTCTGCTCTTGGAGGCCCAACACTATCTACGAGGAAAAGGAGGGGCGTAGACATCAAGCTATTTTCCGGCGCCGTTGCCGGGAGGAAAGGTAAAAGGTACTCACACTCTGGATCTCGGCTACTAAGCTATTTTCCGGCGCCGTAAGTACTCGAAGCTATTTCCTTTAGATCCTGCAATTGCATCTTTTTGTTTCTTGTTTTACACTAGTTTGGCATAATGGACAACAATGAGCTTCTTATTCTATTTCCTGATTTAAGACATGGATGTTTTGATGCGAAAATTAAAAAACCTATGGAACATATTAGTATGAACGCTTTGAACATCATTGTTGCTAATGATATGGAAAATTCTAAGCTTGGGGAAGCTGGCTTTGATGAGCATGATATTTTTAGTCCCCCAAGAATTGAGGAGAAAATTTACTTTGATGATACTTTGCCTCCTATTTATGATAATTATAATGATATTGGTCTTTTGGTGCCGCCTACTATGGAGGATAAGTTTAATTATGATTACAATATGCCTCCTATATTTGATAATGAGAATAATAATGATAGCTACTTTGTTGAATTTGCTCCCACTACAACTAATAAAATTGATTATGCTTATGTGGAGAGTAATGATACTTTTATGCATGTGAATAAGAATGCTTTATGTGATACTTATATTGTTGAGTTTGTTCATGATGCCTCTGAAAGTTATTATGAGAAAGGGAAACATGGTTATATGCATCTTAATAATATTAAGTTTCCCTCTTTATGTTGAGAATCTTGAAGTTACTCGTGTTTTATCCTCTTATGCTTGTCACTTTGTTCTTCATGAATTCATTTGTGTACAAGATTCCTTTTCATAGGAAGCATGTTAGACTTAAATTTGTTTTGAATTTGCCTCTTGATGCTCTCTTTTGCTTCAACTACTATTTCTTGCGAGTGCATCATTAAAATTGCTCGAGCCCATCTTAATGGCTATAAAGAAAGAACTTCTTGGGAGATAACCCATGTGTTATTTTGCTACAGTACTTTGTTTTTATTTTGTGTCTTGGAAGTTGTTTACTACTGTAGCAACCTCTCCTTATCTTAGTTTAGTGTTTTGTTGTGCCAAGTAAAGTCGTTGATAGAAAAGTTCATACTAGATTTGGATTACTGCGCAGAAACAGATTTCTTTGCTGTCACGAATCTGGGCAAAATTCTCTGTAGGTAACTCAGAAAATTATGCCAATTTACGTGAGTGATCCCCAGATATGTACGCAACTTTCATTCAATTTGAGCATTTTCATTTGAGCAAGTCTGGTGCCTCAATAAAATTCGTCTTTACGGACTGTTCTGTTTTGACAGATTCTGCCTTTTATTTCGCATTGCTCCTTTTGCTATGTGGGATGGATTTCTTTGTTCCATTAACTTCCAGTAGCTTTGAGCAATGTCCAGAAGTGTTAAGAATGATTGTGTCACCTCTGAACATGTGGATTTTTGATTATGCACTAACCCTCTAATGAGTTTGTTTCGAGTTTGGTGTGGAGGAAGTTTTCAAGGGTCAAGAGAGGAGGATGATATACTATGATCAAGAAGAGTGAAAAGTCTAAGCTTGGGGATGCCCCGGTGGTTCACCCCTGCATATATCAAGAAGACTCAAGCGTCTAAGCTTGGTAATGCCCAAGGCATCCCCTTCTTCATCGACAACATTATCAGGTTCCTCCCCTGAAACTATATTTTTATTCCATCACAGCTTATGTGCTTTGCTTGGAGCATCGGTTTGTTTTAGTTTTTGTTTTGTTTGAATAAAATGGATCCTAGCATTCTTTGTGTGGGAGAGAGACACGCTCCGCTGTTGCATATGGACAAGTATGTCCTTAGTTTCTACTCATAGTATTCATGGCGAAGTTTCTTCTTCGTTAAATTGTTATATGGTTGGAATTGGAAAATGATACATGTAATAGTTGCTATAAATGTCTTGGGTAATGTGATACTTGGCAATTGTTGTGCTCATGTTTAAGCTCTTGCATCATATGCTTTGCACCCATTAATGAAGAAATACATAGAGCATGCTAAAATTTGGTTTGCATATTTGGTCTCTCTAGAGTCTAGATAATTTCTAGTATTGAGTTTGAACAACAAGGAAGACGGTGTAGAGTCTTATAATGTTTTCAATATGTCTTTTATGTGAGTTTTGCTGCACCGCTTCATCCTTGTGTTTGTTTCAAATAGCCTTGCTAGCCTAAACCTTGTATCGAGAGGGAATACTTCTCATGCATCCAAATACTTGAGCCAACCACTATGCCATTTGTGTCCACCATACCTACCTACTACATGGTATTTCTCCGCCATTCCAAAGTAAATTGCTTGAGTGCTACCTTTAAATTTCCATTCTTCACCTTTACAATATATAGCTCATGGGACAAATAGCTTAAAAACTATTGTGGTATTGAATATGTACTTATGCACTTTATCTCTTATTAAGTTGCTCGTTGTGCGATAACCATGTTCACCGGGGACGCCATCAACTACCTTTTGTTGAATTTCATGTGAGTTGCTATGCATGTTCGTCTTGTCCGAAGTAAGAGCGATCTACCACCTTATGGTTAGAGCATGCATATTGTTAGAGAAGAACATTGGGCCGCTAACTAAAGCCATGATCCATGGTGGAAGTTTCAGTTTTGGACAATATCCTCAATCTCAAATGAGAAAATTAATTGTTGCCACATGCTTATGCATAAAAGAGGAGTCCATTATCTCGTTGTCTATGTTGTCCCGGTATGGATGTCTAAGTTGAGAATAATCAATAGCGAGAAATCCGATGCGAGCTTTCTCCTTAGACCTTTGTACAGTGCGGCATAGAGGTACCCCTTTGTGACACTTGGTTAAAACATGTGCATTGCGATGATCCGGTAGTCCAAGCTAATTAGGACAAGGTGCGGGCACTATTAGTATACTATGCATGAGGCTTGCAACTTGTAAGATATAATTTACATGATACATATGCTTTATTACTACCGTTGACAAAATTGTTTCTTGTTTTCAAAATCAAAGCTCTAGCACAAATATAGCAATCGATGCTTTCCTCTTTGAAGGACCATTCTTTTACTTTTATGTTGAGTCAGTTCACCTATTTCTCTCCACCTCAAGAAGCAAACACTTGTGTGAACTGTGCATTGATTCCTACATACTTGCATATTGCATTTGTTATATTACTCTATGTTGACAATATCCATGAGATATACATGTTACAAGTTGAAAGCAACCGCTGAAACTTAATCTTCCTATGTGTTGCTTCAATGCTTTTACTTTGAATTATTGCTTTATGAGTTAACTCTTATGCAAGACTTATTGATGCTTGTATTTAAGTACTATTCATGAAAAGTCTTTGCTATATGATTCACTTGTTTACTCATGTCATATACATTGTTTTGATCGCTGCATTCACTACATATGCTTTACAAATAGTATGATCAAGGTTATGATGGCATGTCACTCCGGAAATTATCTTTGTTTATCGTTTACCTGCTCGGGACGAGCAAGAACTAAGCTTGGGGATGCTGATACGTCTCCGACGTATCGATAATTTCTTATGTTCCATGCCACATTATTGATGATATCTACATGTTTTATGCACACTTTATGTCATATTTGTGCATTTTCCGGAACTAACCTATTAACAAGATGCCGAAGTGCCGCTTGTCGTTTTCTGCTGTTTTTGGTTTCAGAAATCCTAGTAAAGAAATATTCTCGGAATCGGACGAAATCAACGCCGAAGATCTTAGAATCCCCGGAAGCATCCAGAACACACGAGAGAGGCCAGACGGGGGCCACAGGCCCACCAAACCATAGGCCGGCGCGGCCTAGGGGTGGCCCGCGCCCCCCTATAGTGTCGTCGCCTCGTTGACCTCCTGATGCCGTCTCTTCGCCTATTTAAGCCCCCTCGACCTAAAACCTCGAGACGGAAAAGCCACGGTACGAGAAACCTTCCGTAGCCGCCGCCATCGCGAAGCCAAGATCCGGGGACGAGCTCGTTCCCGCACGCCGCCGAACGGGAAGTGCCCCCGAAGGCTTCTCCATCAACACCACCGCCATCTTCATCAACGCCGCTGTCTCCCATGAGGAGGGAGTAGTTCTCCATCGAGGCTCGGGGCTGTACCGGTAGCTATGTGGTTCATCTCTCTCCTATGTACTTCAATACAATAATCTCATGAGCTGCCTTACATGATTGAGATTCATATGATGATGCTTGTAATCTAGATGTCATTATGCTAGTCAAGTGGGGTTTACTTATGTGATCTCCGGAGACTCCTTGTCCCACGTGTGTAAAGGTGACAGTGTGTGCACCGTGTGGGTCTCTTAGGCTATATTTCACAGAATACTTATTCACTGTTATGAATGGCATAGTGAAGTGCTTATTTATATCCCTTTATGATTGCAATGTGTTTTGTATCACAATTTATCTATGTGCTACTCTAGTGATGTTATTAAAGTAGTTTTATTCCTCCTGCACGGTGTAATGGTGACAGTGTGTGCATCCGTGTTAATACTTGGCGTAGGCTATGATTATGATCTCTTGTAGATTATGAAGTTAACTATTGCTATGATGGTATTGATGTGATCTATTCCTCCTACATAGTGTGAAGGTGACAGTGTGCATGCTATGTTAGTACTTGGTTTAGTTGTGTTGATCTGTCATGCACTCTAAGGTTATTTAAATATGAACATTGAATATTGTGGAGCTTGTTAACTCCAACATTGAGGGTTCGTGTAATCCTACGCAATTAGTGGTGTTCATCATCCAACAAGAGAGTGTAGAGTATACATTTATCTATTCCGTTATGTGATCAAAGTTGAGAGTGTCCACTAGTGAAAGTCTAATCCCTAGGCCTTGTTCCTAAATATCGCTATCGCTGCTTGTTTATCGTTTTACTCGCGTTACTACTGCTGCGTTACTACCGCTTGTTTATCGTCCCGGGCAAAGCACTTTTCTGGTGCCGTTGCCACTGCTCATATATATTCATACCACTTGTATTTCACTATCTCTTCGCCGAACTAGTGCACCTATTAGGTGTGTTGGGGACACAAGAGACTTCTTGCTTTGTGGTTGCAGGGTTGCATGAGAGGGATATCTTTGACCTCTTCCTCCCTGAGTTCGATAAACCTTGGGTGATCCACTTAAGGGAAACTTGCTGTTGTTCTACAAACCTCTGCTCTTGGAGGCCCAACACTGTCTACAGGAAAAGGAGGGGGCGTAGACATCAGGCACGCTGGCTTCTATAGGAGATTCATAAAGGACTTCTCCAAGATAGCAAGGCCACTTACTCATCTTCTGAATAATGATGTGCCTTTTTTTTTGATGAAGCATGCATGGGATCATTTAACAATCTGAAAGATGCTCTGATTTCTGCACCAATTGTACAACCACCTGACTGGAAGCTTCCATTTGAGCTGATGTGTGACGCCAGTGACTTTGCAGTGGGAGCTGTTCTTGGTCAACGAAAGGATAAAGCACTCCATGTGATATATTATGCAAGCAAAACAATGGATGATGCTCAGGTAAATTACACAACAACCGAAAAGGAACTCCTGGCAGTGGTATATGCTTTTGAGAAATTCAGATCTTATCTGGTGGGATCCAAATGCATTGTTTATACAGATCATGCAGCCATTAGATATCTTCTAAGCAAGAAAGAAGCCAAGCCGAGGTTGATTCGTTGGGTACTACTTTTGCAAGAATTTGACGTTGAGATCAGAGACAAGAAAGGAGCTAAGAACTTAGTTGCAGATCACTTGTCAAGGATCACTCATTTAGAAACAGAAATCTCTCACATAACTGATTCCTTGCCCGGAGAGCAATTAATGAAGATAACTCATTCAGTTGCTAAGTGCCCCTGGTATGCTGACATTGCCAATTATCTAGTTTGCAAGGTGTTGCCACCAGACATAACTTATTACTGCATGATGTTAAGAAGTTCTATTGGGATGAGCCCTATCTGTTCAAGCATTGCTCTTATGGAATCATTAGAAGATGCATTCCTAAAGAGGAGGTTCATAATGTCATTTCACAATGCCATGGGGGACTGTATGGAGGACATGCTAGTACCATGAAAACTCAAGCCAAAGTGCTACAAGCTGGGCTTTATTGGCCTAGTCTTTTTAAGGACGTACATGAATATATCATGTCTTGTGATGCATGTCAGTGGACGGGAAAAATTACCAGGAAGCATGAAATGCAACAGCACAGTATCCTTGAAGTAGAACTATTTGATGTTTGGGGTTGATACGTCTCCGACGTATCGATAATTTCTTATGTTCCATGCCACATTATTGATGTTATCTACATGTTTTATGCACACTTTATGTCATATTCGTGCATTTTCTGGAACTAACCTATTAACAAGATGCCGAAGTGCCGATTGCTGTTTTCTCGCCGTTTTTGGTTTCGAAATCCTAGTAAGGAAATATTCTCGGAATTGGACGAAATCAAAGCCCAGGGGCCTATTTTTCCACGGAGCTTCCAGAAGTCCGAAGACGAAACGAAGTGGGGCCACGAGGTGCCCGGACTACAGGGCGGCGCGGCCTAGGGTTGGGCCACGCGGCCCTGTCATCTGGAGCCCTCGTGTGCCCTCTCGACTTGCCCTTCCGCCTACAAATAGCCTCCGTGACGAAAACCCCAGTACCGAGAACCACGATACGGAAAACCTTCCAGAGACGCCGCCGCCGCCGATCCCATCTCGGGGGATCCAGGAGATCGCCTCCGGCACCCCGCCGGAGAGGGGAATCATCTCCCGGAGGACTCTACGCCGCCATGGTCGCCTCCGGTGTGATGTGTGAGTAGTCTACCCCTGGACTATGGGTCCATAGCAGTAGCTAGATGGTTGTCTTCTCCCCATTGTGCTATCATTGTCGGATCTTGTGAGCTGCCTATCATGATCAAGATCATCTATCTGTAATCCTATATGTTGCGTTTGTTGGGATCCGATGAATAGAGAATACTTGTTATGTTGATTATCAAAGTTATACTTATGTGTTGTTTATGATCTTGCATGCTTTCCGTTACTAGTAGATGCTCTGGCCAAGTAGATGCTTGTAACTCCAAGAGGGAGTACTTATGCTCGATAGTGGGTTCATGCCCGCATTAACACCGGGACGAGTGACGTAAAGTTCTAAGGTTGTGTTGTGCTCGTTGCCACTAGGGATAAAACATTGATGCTATGTCTAAGGATGTAGTTGTTGATTACATTACGCACCATACTTAATGCAATTGTCTCGTTGCTTGCAACTTAATACCGGAGGGGGTTCGGATGATAACCCGAAGGTGGACTTTTTAGGCATAGATGCAGTTGGATGGCGGTCTATGTACTTTGTCGTAATGCCCAATTAAATCTCACTATACTCATCATGATATGTATGTGCATTGTCATGCTCTCTTTATTTGTCAATTGCCCAACCGTAATTTGTTCACCCAACATGCTGTTCGTCTTATGGGAGAGACACCTCTAGTGAACTGTGGACCCCGGTCCAATTCTCTTTACCGAAATACAATCTATCGCAATACTTGTTCTACTCGTTTTCCGCAAACAATCATCTTCCACACAATACGGTTAACTCTTTGTTACAGCAAGCCGGTGAGATTGACAACCTCACCGTTTCGTTGGGGCAAAGTATCTTGGTTGTGTTGTGCAGGTTCCACGTTGGCGCCGGAATCCCCGGTGTTGCGCCGCACTACATCTCGCCGCCATCAACCTTCAACGTGCTTCTTGGCTCCTCCCGGTTCGATAAACCTTGGTTTCTTTCTCGAGGGAAAACTTGCTGCTGTGCGCATCATACCTTCCTCTTGGGGTTGCCCAACGAACGTGTGAAATACACGCCATCAAGCATATTTTCCGGCGCCGTTGCTGGGAGATCAAGACACGCCGCAAGGGGAGTCTCCACTTCTCAATCTCTTTACTTTGTTTTTGTCTTGCTTAGTTTTATTTACTACTTTGTTTGCTGCACTAAATCAAAATACAAAAAAATTAGTTGCTAGTTTTACTTTACTTGCTATCTTGTTTGCTATATCAAAAACACAAAAAAATTAGTTTACTTGCATTTACTTTATCTAGTTTGTTTTATTTATCTGTTGCTAAAATGGCCAACGCTGAAAATACTAAGTTGTGTGACTTCACAACCACAAATAATAATGATTTCTTATGCACACCTATTGCTCCACCTGCTACTACAGCAGAATTCTTTGAAATTAAACCTCGCTTTATCGAATCTTGTCATGAAAGATCAATTTTCTCGGTGTTAGTTCCGATGATGCTTGCTGCCCATCTTAATAATTTTGTTGAACTATGTGAAATGCAAAAATATAAAGATGTAGATGGTGATATTATTAAATTAAAATTGTTCCCTTTCTCATTAAGAGGAAGAGCTAAAGACTGGTTGCTATCTCTCGCCTAAGAATAGTATTGATTCATGGACTAAATGCAAGGATGCTTTTATTGGTAGATATTATCCCCCTGCTAAAATTATATCTTTGAGGAGTAGCATAATGAATTTTAAACAATTAGATACTGAACATGTTGCTCAAGCTTGGGAAAGAATGAAATCTCTGGTTAAAAAAAGCCCACACCCCGCTGTAGAAGTACCACCCTTCGATAATACTTGATACACACTTTCTGCGCCTAGCTGAAGGGCGTTAAAGAAAAGCGCTTATGGGAGACAACCCATGTTTTTACCTACAGTACTTTGTTTTTATTTTGTGTCTTGGAAGTTGTTTACTACTGTAGCAACCTCTCCTTATCTTAGTTTTGTGTTTTGTTGTGCCAAGTTAAGCCGTTGATAGAAAAGTAAGTACTAGATTTGGATTACTGCACAGTTCCAGATTTCTTTGCTGTCACGAATCTGGGTCCACCTCTCTGTAGGTAACTCAGAAAATTAAGCCAATTTACGTGCATGATCCTCAGATATGTACGCAACTTTCATTAAATTTGAGCATTTTCATTTGAGCAAGTCTGGTGCCATTTTAAAATTCGTCAATACGAACTGTTCTGTTTTGACAGATTCTGCCTTTTATTTCGCATTGCCTCTTTCGCTATGTTGGATGAATTTCTTTGATCCACTAATGTCCAGTAGCATTATGCAATGTCCAGAAGTGTTAAGAATGATTGTGTCACCTCTGAATATGCCAATTTATATTGTGCACTAACCCTCTAATGAGTTGTTTCGAGTTTGGTGTGGAGGAAGTTTTCAAGGATCAAGAGAGGAGTATGATGCAACATGATCAAGGAGAGTGAAAGCTCTAAGCTTGGGGATGCACCCGGTGGTTCACCCCTGCATATATCAAGAAGACTCAAGCGTCTAAGCTTGGGGATGCCCAAGGCATCCCCTTCTTCATCGACAACATTATCGGGTTCCTCCCCTGAAACTATATTTTTATTCCATCACATCTTATGTGCTTTTTCTTGGAGCGTCGGTTTGTTTTTGTTTTTTGTTTTGTTTGAATAAAATGGATCCTAGCATTCACTTTATGGGAGAGAGACACGCTCCGCTGTAGCATATGGACAAGTATGTCCTTGGTTTCTACTCATAGTATTCATGGCGAAGTTTCTCCTTCGTTAAATTGTTATATGGTTGGAATTGGAAAATGATACATGTAGTAATTGCTATAAATGTCTTGGGTAATGTGATACTTGGCAATTGTTGTGCTCATGATTAAGCTCTTGCATCATATGCTTTGCACCCATTAATGAAGAAATACATAGAGCATGCTAAAATTTGGTTTGCATATTTGGTTTCTCTAAGGTCTAGATAATTTCTAGTATTGAGTTTGAACAACAAGGAAGACGGTGTAGAGTCTTATAATGTTTTCAATATGTCTTTTATGTGAGTTTTGCTGCACCGGTTCATCCTTGTGTTTGTTTCAAATAAGCCTTGCTAGCCTAAACCTTGTATCGAGAGGGAATACTTCTCATGCATCCAAAATACTTGAGCCAACCACTATGCCATTTGTGTCCACCATACCTACCTATACTACATGGTATTTTCCGCCATTCCAAAGTAAATTGCTTGAGTGCTACCTTTAAAATTCCATCATTCACCTATGCAATATATAGCTCATGGGACAAATAGCTTAAAAACTATTGTGGTATTGAATATGTAATTATGCACTTTATCTCTTATTAAGTTGCTTGTTGTGCGATAACCATGTTTACCGGGGAACGCCATCAACTCATTGTTGAATTTCATGTGAGTTGCTATGCATGTTCGTCTTGTCTGAAGTAAGGGCGATCTACACTGAGTTGAATGGTTTGAGCATGCATATTGTGAGAGAAGAACATTGGGCCGCTAACCGAAGCCATGTTTCATGGTGGAAGTTTCAGTTTTGGACAAACATCCTCAAATCTCTAATGAGAAAAGAATTAATTGTTGTTGAATGCTTAAAGCATTAAAAGAGGAGTCCATTATCTGTTGTCTGTGTTGTCCCGGTATGGATGTCTAAGTTGAGAATAATCAATAGCGAGAAATCCAAATGCGAGCTTTCTCCTTAGACCTTTGTACAGGCGGCATAGAGGTACCCCTTTGTGATACTTGGTTAAAGCATATGTATTGCGGTGATAATCCAGGTAGTCCAAGCTAATTAGGACAAGGTGCGGGCACTATTAGTACACTATGCATGAGGCTTGCAACTTATAAGATATAATTTACATGATGCATATGCTTTATTACTACCGTTGACAAAATTGTTTCATGTTTTCAAAATCAAAGCTCTAGCACAAATATAGCAATCGATGCTTTTCCTCTATGAGGACCATTCTTTTACTTTCAATGTTGAGTCAGCTTCACCTATTTCTCTCCACCTCAAGAAGCAAACACTTGTGTGAACTATGCATTGATTCCTACATACTTGCTTATTGCACTTATTATATTACTCTATGTTGACAATATCCATGAGATATACATGTTACAAGTTGAAAGCAACCGCTGAAACTTAATCTTCTTTTGTGTTGCTTCAATATCTCTACTATGAATTATTGCTTTATGAGTTAACTCTTATGCAAGACTTATTGATGCTTGTCTTGAAGTGCTATTCATGAAAAGTCTTTGCTTTATGATTCACTTGTTTACTCATGTCATACACATTGTTTTGATCGCGGCATTCACTACATATGCTTTACAAATAGTATGATCAAGATTATGATGGCATGTCACTCCGTAAATTATCTCGTGTTATCGTTTTACCTCGCTCGGGACGAGCGGAACTAAGCTTGGGGATGCTGATACGTCTCCGACGTATCGATAATTTCTTATGTTCCATGCCACATTATTGATGTTATCTACATGTTTTATGCACACTTTATGTCATATTCGTGCATTTTCCGGAACTAACCTATTAACAAGATGCCGAAGTGCCGATTCTTGTTTTCTGCTGTTTTTGGTTTCAGAAATCCTAGTAAGGAAATATTCTCGGAATTGGACGAAATCAAAGCCCAGGGGCCTATTTTTCCACGGAGCTTCCAGAAGTCCGAAGACGAAACGAAGTGGGGCCACGAGGTGCCCGGACTACAGGGCGGCGCGGCCTAGGGTTGGGCCGCGCGGCCCTGTCATCTGGAGCCCTCGTGTGCCCTCTCGACTTGCCCTTCCGCCTACAAATAGCCTCCGTGACGAAAACCCCGGCATCGAGAACCACGATACGGAAAACCTTCCGGAGACACCGCCGCCGCCGATCCCATCTCGGGGATCCGAGAGATCGCCTCCGGCACCCCGCCGGAGAGGGGAATCATCTCCCGGAGGACTCTACGCCGCCATGGTCGCCTCCGGTGTGATGTGTGAGTAGTCTACCCCTGGACTATGGGTCCATAGCAGTAGCTAGATGGTTGTCTTCTCCCCATTGTGCTATCATTGTCGGATCTTGTGAGCTGCCTATCATGATCAAGATCATCTATCTGTAATCCTATATGTTGCGTTTGTTGGGATCCGATGAATAGAGAATACTTGTTATGTTGATTATCAAAGTTATACTTATGTGTTGTTTATGATCTTGCATGCTTTCCGTTACTAGTAGATGCTCCGGCCAAGTAGATGCTTGTAACTCCAAGAGGGAGTACTTATGCTCGATAGTGGGTTCATGCCCGCATTAACACCGGGACAAGTGACGTAAAGTTCTAAGGTTGTGTTGTGCTTGTTGCCACTAGGGATAAAACATTGATGCTATGTCTAAGGATGTAGTTGTTGATTACATTACGCACCATACTTAATGCAATTGTCTCGTTGCTTGCAACTTAATACTGGAGGGGTTCGGATGATAACCCGAAGGTGGACTTTTTAGGCATAGATGCGAGTTGGATGGCGGTCTATGTACTTTGTCGTAATGCCCAATTAAATCTCACTATACTCATCATGATATGTATGTGCATTGTCATGCTCTCTTTATTTGTCAATTGCCCAACTGTAATTTGTTCACCCAACATGCTTGTTCGTCTTATGGGAGAGACACCTCTAGTGAACTGTGGACCCCGGTCCAATTCTCTTTACTCGAAATACAATCTATCGCAATACTTGTTCTACTCGTTTTCACGCAAACAATCATCTTCCACACAATACGGTTAACTCTTTGTTACAGCAAGCCGGTGAGATTGACAACCTCACTGTTTCGTTGGGGCAAAGTATCTTGGTTGTGTTGTGCAGGTTCCACGTTGGCGCCGGAATCCCTGGTGTTGCGCCGCACTACATCTCGCCACCATCAACCTTCAACGTGCTTCTTGGCTCCTCCTGGTTCGATAAACCTTGGTTTCTTTCTGAGGGAAAACTTGCTGCTGTGCGCATCATACCTTCCTCTTGGGGTTGCCCAACGAACGTGTGAAATACACGCCATCAGGGGTGTGGATTATATTGGACCATTACCATCCTCAAAAGGATACAAGCATATCTTAGTGGCAGTAGATTATGTCTCAAAGTGGGTAGAAGCAATACCGACTGTCCATGCTGACTCCAAATCAGTATGCAAGTTATTCAAACAAACAATCTTTCCAAGGTTTGGAATGCCAAGGGTTGTTATAAGTGACGGTGGCTTGCACTTCAATAATAAACAGTTTGAAAAATTGCTTGCCAAATATGGTGTTCATAACCACAGGGTCACTACACCATATCATCCTCAAGCCAATGGCCAAGTCGAATTGTCAAACAGGGAGATAAAGCAGATCCTAGAGAAAGTAGTTTCAAAAACAAGGACAGATTGGTCTATGAAACTACATGATGCTTTGTGGGCATATAGGACAGCATACAAAAATCCAATTGGCATGTCTCCCTTTCGTCTTGTGTATGGCAAAGCATGTCATTTACCTGTTGAGTTAGAACACAAAGCCTTTTGGGCAGTAAAAAACTTCAATCTTGATTTTGAAGCTGCTGGTAAGCAAAGGAAGCTGCAACTATGTGAGCTTGAGGAGCTCAGGTTGGATGCATATGAAAGTTCTAGAATCTACAAGGAGAAAACTAAGAAATGGCATGATAGGCACATTATGAGGCGTGACTTTCATCCTGGGCAACTTGTGCTGGTTTATATCTCAAGACTTCACCTTTTTCCTGGTAAATTCAAGTCGAGATGGTCTGGACCTTACACAGTCAGAAAAGTGTTGGCAAGTGGGGCAGTGGAGGTTCTGAGTTCAGCGGGAGGAAAAATCACTGTAAATGGACAAAGACTAAAGCATTATATTCATGGAGATGCAATTCCAGTTATTGACAATGAAGAGCTAGATAATGAGAATGAAGGAGACAAGATGGCTCCTGTCTCCAACCAAACCTGAAACAACATGCAGGGTCGAGCTAAAGACCATAAACAAGCGCTTACAGGAGGCAACCTGGCTTAATTTAAATAAATTTTCTTTTCTTTTCTTGTTAAGGTGTGTTTTATGTTTTTGTTATTTTTTTTTTGCTTCCTTAGGAATAAATGACTGTGAAGAGGTGGAAGGAATGCATGAGAATGGGGGGACAGTAGATGACGACATGGAACTACTATAGCAGATCGGAGGATGAAGAAGGTTGTGAGCTACCACAGTTTATATCCGGTGAGCTGTTTCATATCCATTCGCATTTGCGTAAAGATTTGATACTCCATTGCCATAGATAAAAAATGCATATAACACCCTTTTCATTTCCGTGTTCAGAAATAGTAGTTCAAGCTCAATTTTCATTCAATATATCACTACCACTTATCTGCCTATTAAGCATACTATGATGTTTACTAGTATTTGGTTTCCTACCATCACTAAATTGTAACTTTGAATGATTTAGAATGAAACTTGTTGAGCGAGTTTTGAAATTTCCATCTTTGCTTTAAACCGAACCATCACTAAACCTAGATGAGTATGTTGATCCTGGGATTGGATACTTGACTATGGAATGTGTTGGTTGCAACCATCTTGCTTTATATCTAACAAATCCTGAACCTAGCTGGGTATGGTGATCCCTGGATTGGATACTTGACTATGGCTATGGATGTTAACTTTTTATTTGTTTGAGTTTTTACTAACCCTATCCATCTTCTAATCCTAGCTGGGTATGGTGATCCTGGGATTGGATACTTAACTAGGGGATGAAGACTAACATTTTCTTAAAAAAAAACCTCTTCCATCCTAGACGGATATCATGATCTCGGGATCGGTGTTATCTGACTATGGGGACGAAGATTAACTTGATCTACTTCCAACCTAGATGGGTGTCATGATCTCGGGATCTGTGACACTTGACTATGGGGACGAAGACTGACTTGTGTTATTGAGACCATGTTTTTGGCGAAGACTGTTTTTAACAACAGAAAATAACAAAGTGTTTTAGTGATCAAAAATCACTTTCTCTAACTTGTTTAACTTTTACCTTTTTGACTAAATCTAACCTTTGATTTTTTTTGGCATCTTGGTTGTTGGGTTCTTCTGCAAAGTAGGAATTACAGTTCTATCTCGACAGTAAATTCTTTGTACTTCAGAACCTTACATTTAGTGATGATTTGAAACTTCCTATCAGTAAACAGCAAAGCATGGTTAGCAGAAATATAAATTGTGCAGTGCTATATTAAATTTTTATTGATCTTATGAACTGCTGAATGTTTCTACAGACATTTTGATTTTATTTTACTTGAGGACAAGCAAAAGTTCAAGTGTGGGGGTATGATCAGAGTCATATTTGCATGATTTTTGGCACCCTTTCTTGACCTTTTGGTATCATTCTAAGCTGATTCTGGCTATAAACTGAATGCTACAAGTATAATATTTGGTCAAATGAACAAATTCATAGTCCAGCAATATTTTTTGCAGATTGGTGCGACAAGGCACACAATTCTTCATATTGGACAAGTTACTACTACTGTCAATGGACTAAGGAGCTGAACGTGAAGAAAGATGAAAAGAATGGGCTAAGATGAAAAGGAGAGGGATCAACTTGTGCTGAACCGGGAGAAGTAGAGGGGCAAGATTGCAAAGAACCAGATGAGATCGAGCCTTTAATCCCTAACTGCATCCTGAATTGAGGCTGGCACTTCTCTCCCGAAAAAAAAATCATCAAGCTTCCGCTCCACCTACGGCCGCCGCCGCGGTCAGGCCGGCGTGGCGACGCGCCACCAAGAAACAACCACATACCCACTGCTCCTCTTCCTGAACGAACCGGCGAAGACGACGGCAACCTGACGCCCTTGCTGCTGCATCCCGTCTGCTTCAGCGACCCGGCGACGCAGTCGTGTGGTGCTGAACTGCTGGTCTGCTGCAGGTCTGTGACTTCGTCAACTCCAGCATCAACGACTTCCTCTTCACCAACCTGAAGCTACATCTGGGTTGAATCCGGTCGAAATCGAACTCTGTCCCATATCTCCTGCTCTACTTTGTTGTTGTTCTTTCTTGGTCCACCAGAACGCTGTGTTGGTTCAGTTCGACCCCTCTGTCCATCTCTTTATTCTCTGAAATTTCTTCTGAATTACTGCTGTCTAGTGTTGTGATTTTCCAGTGTAACGACCTGTGCAAGTTCAGTAGGTTATATGCTTATTAGTGAGACCCAAATCGTTGCCTGTAACTTTGTCCTAGTATGTACGTGCACTTGCTAAACTAGTCAGTTGTGTGAATTCAACTTGTAAACGTATTCAGTTTCTAGTTTGCTGTATATGTGTCGTGAGAACTCTCTCCCTATCTCAAACTTGCTTCCATCCCTGTCCTTTATGTATGCTTGTGCTTGTGTCTTTAAGTAATAGTTGTTCTGTTCATGGTTAGTATCTAAAACGAAAATCACAAAAGTATTATGCAGTTCCAGTGAGTGAAAATTCTATCCCTTTCTTGAATCTCTACCTGTTAGTCTGCATTTAGTTTAGATTTATTTCTCTTACAAGTCATACCCTGTGTTGTGTGGCCTAGCTTTAGCCGAAGCTCGATAGCCGTTGCCTAGTCCCTGCGGAGAACACGACAACCTGCAGATTTGGGCGTAATACCCACTGCTATATAGCATCGATCAGGACCCAAAGCTGGACCCAATGGGAGACCATATGAATAACCTGCAAGAAAAAAAAACTTTCTTATTAAAAATTATATCATTTCTGACCCTCCAAATAGACCAACATAAAGCAGAAATCCCAATTCGGATAAAAGTCTTAGATTGTCTATGTACTCCATTTAACCAATTACCAAACATATTGGTAATATTGGTCAGGGGTGGAAGATCATAAGTGAAATTAAACGTACGCCATACGAGCTTAGCTAGAGGACAGTCGATAAAAAGGTGTTGAATGGTCTCCTGTTCCCCAAATAAACACATTTTGTACACCCATTCCAATGGCGTTTAGCTAGATTATCCTTAGTTAACAGAACCTTATTACTCAAAACCACATGAAAATCTTAATCTTAAGAGGAATTTTAACCTTTTTCCAGAGATACTTTTTCAGAAAAGGGGTATGATCACACATAAGATCTTCATACACTGACTTCACTGTAAACAAACCATTAGATGTCAAATTCCAAACAAAACGGTCATCTTCTTCATTCAGATTTACCATCATGAGTTTTCGACATAATTGTAACCATGAAGTCCATTTGTTACCACTCAACACCCTTCAGAAAGTAATATTGAGTGGTGTTTGGGCTAACATCTGTGCAACTGTGATATTTTTATGGTGTACAATATTATATAATAACGGATACTGTTGAGCCAAAGAAGTATTTCCTAACCAGGTATCTTCCCAGAAGCGGATACTCATACCATTACCCACATTGAAAAAACCCCTAGAAAAAAACTCATGCTTAACCCCCATCAATCCTTTCCAGATATACCTCATGATATATTTTCATAATGTGTTTATTCAATATTTAGTTGTTAATATTGATATCTACATATTATTTGGTCAAAGTAAGTTCTGATTTTCGAGTAAATTAATACGCTCGGTGTTCCGGGACGCCAGGAGATACTTTCACATATACTGGTACATGATCAATAGTGTAACACTTTAATGGCAGACCGAGAGACTATGCCATGGCTGACACATAGTAGTATATCTTGACATCGTTGAATGGCTTCTTGGAAAAAAGGAAACATAAGTTGGTTGGCCTTCTGCTGTTTCTTCATTAGTAGTTTGGACTTTGGACAAACATTAAGATATAGGTACAACTAAAGATTTTTTTTCGATAAAGGAGCATAGCCCCAGCCTCTGCATCAATAGATGCACACGGTTTGCTTTATTAAAAACGAAGTATCAAGTCACAATAGATCCAATATCACTTATTACAATCACGAAAAGCTAGGGTCGATACATGAATCAACCAGCTGAAAATATGGCAAATAGAAAAGCTATGCATTTGCAATCCTATTAAGATGCCGCCTCCCAGTAGCCTGGAAAAAGAAGTCCTGAGCAACCACTAGCATCCGGTTGCATCCAATAACCATAGCCTCCCGATGTTCCACTGGGACAAGTAAAACCCATTGCTGAATTGAATGAGCAGCTCGTCAGATAACCTGCAAAAGTTTTGTTCCATATTGTTTGTTAAAGATAATATCATTTCTAGTTCTCCAAATAGCCCAACAAAGGGCAGAAACACCAATTCGAATTTTCTGTTTATCATCTTTCCTCACCCCATTCAGTCATCTACCAAACATATTAGTAATATTTGCTGGTGGAGGAATGTTATAAGTAAGATACATCATACGCCAAACTATCTTCACAAAAGGGCATTCAATAAACAAATGATTAACGGTATCCATGGAATCACAAAAACAACAATTTTGATATCCCTTCCACTTTCGTTTAGCTAAATTATCGTTAGTTAGAAGCACCTTATTACTAAGGAACCACATAAAATTTTTATTTTCAAAGGAATTTTTAAGTTCCATAGATACCTGCGAAGATAGACAGTATGGCCATTCATCCAATCAAGGTACATAGACTTAACTGAAAAATGTCGGATCCATAAGGTTCCAAATAAACTTAGCAGGTTTAGATGTTAAATCAATTGTAATCAGTCGTTGGCATAGATTTAACCATTGCACCCACTTATTATCATTCAATCCTCTTCTAAAAGAAATATTGATAGGTTCAGTAGCAAACACAGTCGATAATAACACATTTTTATGTTGAATGATATTATACAGTGCCGAATATTGATGAGTGATACGTCCATTTTGCATCACTATTTTATATCATAATTTACTGTTATTCATTGATATATTTCATATTTAGAGATGATACTTATGTTAGTTCACCTATTTTGCATGTTTCATGATTATTGGAGAATTACTCACCGGAGTCAGAATTCTGCTGGAAAAAGCACCATCAGGATACAATATTTCTGAAGATCAACAATTGACGAAAAATATACCGAAGCTCCTATTTTTCCAGATGACGGAGCCTGCCAAAAGGGGAGGCCGAGGAGGGCCGCCATGGGCCCTCCCCATGGGCCGGCGCGGCCACCAATGTCGACGCGCCGCCATGTTGGGAGGGGGCCCACGACCCCCTCGGCCATCGCCCTTTCGCGTACTTCATCTCCCAGAAACCCTAAGGTGCGGGGGAACATCGAGGATAGTCATCGCTGCCTCCTTGAGGCGGAAAAACACCAGAGAGAAAAGAGCTCTCCGGCAGGCAGAAATCTGCCGGGGAAATTCCCTCCCGGAGGGGGGAAATCGTCGCCATCATCACCATCATCGAGCTGGACTTCATTGGGATCATCATCATCATCTCCACCGCTGCACCTCGTCTCCGCTGTAACATCTAGGGTTGAATCTTGAGTATTTCATAAGGGAAACTCTCCCGGTGTTGATTACTCCTTGTTATTGATGCTATTGAGTGAAACCGTTGAATCAAGGTTATGTTCAGATTGTTATCCATCATCATATCACCTCTGATCATGTTCCATATGATGTCTTGTGAGTAGTTCGTTTAGTTCTTGAGGACATGGGTGAAGTCTAAATGTTAGTAGTGAACTATGTTGAGTAATATTTAATGGTTTGATATTTAAGTTGTGGTATTATTCTTCTAGTGGTGTCATGTGAACGTCGACTACATGACACTTCACCTTTATGAGCCTAGGGGAATGCATCTTGTATTCGTTTGCTAATTGTGGGGTTGCCGGAGTGACAACAACCTGAATCCACGTTGGTATATCGATGCATGAGGGATAGCAGGATCTCAGAGTTTAAGGCCGTGGTTAGATTTATCTTAATTACTTTCTTGTATTTACGGATGCTTGCAAGGGGTTTAATCACAAGTATGTATTAGTCCTAGGAAGGGCAGTGCATTAGCATAGGTTCACTGATACGTCCAAAACGTATCCACTTTCCCGAACACTTTTGCTATTGTTTTGCCTCTAATTTGTGTATTTTGGATACAACTAACACGGACTAACGCTGTTTTCAGCAGAATTGCCCTGGTGTCTCGTTTTTGTGCGGAAATTCAACTTTCAGGAAAATCCCCGGAATTTATGTCGAAGGGCTTATTTTTCCAGAAGATTCACGGAGCCGAAGGGCAGGCCTGGGGGAGGCCCAGGGCCCCCACACACTAGGCCGGCGCGGCCTGGAGGGGGGCGCACCGCCCTACTGTGTGGCCGCCTCGGCCAGCCTCTGACGCCCCCCTCTGGACTATTTAAGGGTTTCGATCTAAAGTCGCGAGGGGAGAAGTCGAAGTCGCTAGAAACCATCCAGTACGCCGCCACCATCGCGAAACTCCATCTCGGGACCAGAAACTCCGTTCTGGCACTCCGCCGGGACGGGGAATTGGAGGAGATCATCGCCATCATCACCACCGACCCCTCTCCATTGACCAGCCATGTTTCCCCCATCCATGTGTGAGTAATTCCTCCGCTGTAGGCTGAAGGGGATGGTAGGGATTGGATGAGATTGGTCATGTAATAGCATAAGATTGTTAGGGCATAGTGCCTAGTATCCGTAATTGGTACTTTTATGATATTGTTGCAACTTGTTATGCTTAATGCTTGTCACTAGGGCCCGAGTGCCATGATCTCAGATCTGAACATGTTATTGTTTCATGATGATATGCATTGTTTTATGATCTTACCTGCAAGTTGTATACACGTATTGTTGTCCGGAACCCGAGGCCCCAAAGTGACAGAAATTGGGACAACCGAAGTGGAAGGCGGTGATATGACGATCACATGTGTTCACGGAGTGTTAATGCTTTGCTCCGGTGCTCTATTAAAAGGAGTACCTTAATTTCCAGTAGATTCCCTAGAGGCCTGATACGCGTAAAGCACACGTCCGTTGGGAACCCCAAGTGGAAGGTATGATGCGTATAGAAGCAAGTTTCCCTCAGTAAGAAACCAAGGTTTATCGAACCAGTAGGAGCCAAGAAGCACGTTGAAGGTTGTTGGTGGTGGAGTGTAGTGCGGCGCAACACCAGGGATTCCGGCGCCAACGTGGAACCTGCACAACACAACCAAAGTACTTTGCCCCAACGTAACAGTGAGGTTGTCAATCTCACCGGCTTGCTGAAAACAAAGGATTAAACGTATTGTGTGGAAGATGATGATTGTTTGCGAAGAACAGTAAAGAACAATTGCAGTAAATTGTATTTCAGATGTAAAGAATAGGACCGGGGTCCACAGTTCACTAGTGGTGTCTCTCCCATAAGATAAACAGATGTTGGGTGAACAAATTAGAGTTGGGCAATTGACAAATAAAGAAGGCATAACAATGCACATACATATATCATGATGAGTACTATGAGATTTAATCAGTGGCATTACGACAAAGTACATAGACCGCTATCCAGACATGCATCTATGCCTAAAAAGTCCACTTTCGGGTTATCATCCGAACCCCTTCCGGTATTAAGTTGCAAGCAACGGACAATTGCATTAAGTATGGTGCGTAATGTAATCAACACAAATATCCTTAGACAAAGCATCGATGTTTTATCCCTAGTGGCAACAAGCACATCCACAACCTTAGAACTTTCCGTCACTCGTCCCAAATTTAATGGAGGCATGAACCCACTATCGAGCATAAATACTCCCTCTTGGAGTCACAAGTATCAACTTGGCCGGAGCCTCTACTAGCAACGGAGAGCATGCAAGAACATAAACAACATATATGATAGATTGATAATCAACTTGACATAGTATTCAATATTCATCGGATCCCAACAAACACAACATGTAGCATTACAAATAGATGATCTTGATCATGATAGGCAGCTCACAAGATCTAACATGATAGCACAATGAGGAGAAGACAACCATCTAGCTACTCGCTATGGACCCATAGTCCAGGGGTGAACTACTCACACATCGATCCGGAGGCGATGATGGCGATGAAGAGACCTCCGGGAGATGATTCCCCTCTCCGGCGAGGGTGCCGGAGGCGATCTCCCGAATCCCCGAGATGGGATTGGCGGCGGCTGCGTCTCTGGAAGGTTTTCCGTATCGTGGCTCTCGGTACTGGGGGTTTCGCGACGAAGACTATATGTAGGCGGAAGGGTAGGTCAGGGGGCGTCACGAGGGGCCCACACAACAGGCCAGCGCGGCCAGGGCTTGGGCTGGGCCACCCTAGTGTGTGGCCACCTCGTGGCCCCACTTCGTAACTCCTCCGGTCTTCTGGAAGCTTCGTGGAAAAATAGGACCCTGGGCGTTGATTTCGTCCAATTCCGAGAATATTTCCTTACTAGGATTTCTGAAACCAAAAACAACGTAGAAACAAAGAATCGGCTCTTCGGCATCTCGTCAATAGGTTAGTGCCTGGAAAATGCATAATAATGACATATAATGTGTATGAAACATGTGAGTATCATCATAAAAGTAGCATGGAACATAAGAAATTATAGATACGTTTGGGACGTATCAAGCATCCCCAAGCTTAGTTCCTACTCGCCCTCGAGTAGGTAAACGATAACAAAGATAATTTCTCGAAGTGACATGCTATCATAATCTTGATCATACTATTGTAAGCATATGAGATGAATGCAGCGATTCGAAGCAATGATGAAGATAATGAGTAAACAAATGAATCATATAGCAAAGACTTTTCATGAATAATACTTTCAAGACAAGCATCAATAAGACTTGCATAAGAGTTACTCATAAAGCAATAAATTCAAAGTAAAGGCATTGAAGCAACACAAAGGAAGATATAAGTTTCAGCGGTTGCTTTCAACTTCAACATGTATATCTCATGAATAATTGTCAACACAAAGTAATATAACAAGTGCAATAGGTAAACATGTAAGAATCAATGCACACAGTTTACACAAGTGTTTGCTTCTAAGATAGAAAGAAGTAGGTAAACTGACTCAACAATAAAGTAGAAGAATGGCCCTTCGCAGAGGGAAGCATGGATTACTATATTTGTGCTAGAGCTTTTCATTTTGAAAACATAGAAACAATTTTGTCAACGGTAGTAATAAATCATATGTGTTATGTATAAGACATCCTATAAGTTGCAAGCCTCATGCATAGTATACTAATAGTGCTCGCACCTTGTCCTAATTAGCTTGGATTAACATGGATTATCATTGCATGGCATATGTTTCAACCAAGTGTCACAAAGGGGTACCTCTATGCCGCCTGTACAAGGGTCTAAGGAGAAGGTTCGCATTGGATTTCTCGCTTTTGATCATTCTCAACTTAGACACCCATACCGGGACAACATAGACAACAGATAATGGACTCCTCTTTTAATGCTTAAGCATTCAACAACAGGTAATATTCTCATAAGAGATTGAGGATTTGTGTCCAAACTGAAACTTCCACCATGAATCACGGCTTTAGTTAGCGGCCCAATGTTCTTCTCTAACAGTATGCATACTCAAACCATTTGATCATGAAAATCACCCTTACTTCAGACAAGACGAACATGCATAGCAACTCACATGATATTCAACAAAGGTAAAAGTTGATGGCGTCCCCAGAAACATGGTTACCGCTCAACAAGCAACTTATTAAGAAATAAGACACATAAGTACATATTCTTCACCACAATAGTTTTTAAAGCTATTTGTCCCATGAGCTATATATTGTAAAGGCAAAGAATGGAAATTTAAAGGTAGCACTCAAGTAATGTACTTTGGAATGGCGGAGAAATACCATGTGGTAGGTAGGTATGGTGGACACAAATGGCATAGTATTTGGCTCAAGGATTTGGATGCACGAGAAGAATTCCTCTCAATACAAGGCTAGGCTAGCAAGGTTGTTTGAAGCAAACTCAAGTATAAAAGGTGCAGCAAAGCTCACATATGAACATATTTTAGCTATTATAAGACTTTACATTGTCTCCTTGTTGTTCAAACATCTTAACTAGAAAATATCTAGACTCTAGAGATCAATCATGCAAACCAAATTTTAACAAGCTCTATGTAGTTATTCATTAATGGGTACAAGGTACATGATGCAAGAGCTTAAACATGATCTATATGAGCACAACAATTGCCAAGTATCACATTATTCAAGACATTATACCATTTACCACATGCGGCATTTTCCGTTTCCAACCATATAACAATGAATGAAATAGTCCAACTTTCGCAATGAACATTAAAGATAAAGCTAAGAACACATGTGTTCATACAAAACAGCGGAGCATGTCTCTCTCCCAAACAAAGAATGCTAGGATCCGATCTTATTCAAACAAAACAAAAACAAACAGACGCTCCAAGCAAAGCACATAAGATGTGACGTAATAAAAAAAATAGTTTCACTAGAGGAACCTGATAATGTTGTCGATGAAGAAGGGATGCCTTGGGCATCCCCAAGCTTAGACGCTTGGGTCTTCTTAAAATATGCAGGGATGAACCACGGGGGCATCCCCAAGCTTAAACTCTTCACTCTTCTTGATCATATTGTATCATCCTCCTCTCTTGACCCTTGAAAACTTCCTCCACACCAAACTTAAAACAAACTCATTAGAGGGTCAGTGCATAATTCATATATTCAGAGGTGACATAATCATTCTTAACACTTCTGGACATATATTGCACAAAGCTACTGAAAGTTAATGGAACAAAGAAATCCATCAAACATAGCAAAACAGGCAATGCGAAATAAAAGGCAGAATCTGTCAAAACAGAACAGTCCGTAAAGACGAATTTTTTAGAGGCACCAGACTTGCTCAGATGAAAATGCCCAAATTGAATGAAAGTTGTGTACATATCTGAGGATCATGCACGTAAATTGGCAGATTTTTCTGAGTTACCTACAGAGAACCATACCCAAATTCGTGACAGCAAGAAATCTGTTTCTGCGCAGTAATCCAAATCTAGTATTGACTTTACTATCGAAGACTTTACTTGGCACAACAATGCAATAAAATAAAGATAAGGAGAGGTTGCTACAGTAGTAACAACTTCCAAGACTCAAATATAAAACAAAGTACTGTAGTAAAAACATGGGTTGTCTCCCATAAGCGCTTTTCTTTAACGCCTTTCAGCTAGGCGCAGAAAGTGTGAATCAAGTATTATCAAGAGATGAAGCATCGACATCATAATTTGTTATAATAATAGAATCATAAGGTAACTTCATTTTCTTTCTAGGGAAGTGTTCCATACCTTTCTTGAGAGGAAATTGATATTTAATATTACCTTCCTTCATATCAATGGTAGCACCAACAGCTCAAGAAAAGGTCTTCCCAATATAATGGGACAAGATGCATTGCATTCAATATCGAAGACAACAAAATCAACGGGGACAAGGTTATTGTTAACCATAATGCGAACATTATCAATCCTCCCCAAAGGTTTCTTTGTAGCATTATCAGCAAGATTAACATCCAAATAACAATTTTTCAATGGTGGCAAGTCAAGCATGTCATAGATTTTCTTAGGCATAACAGAAATACTTGCACCAAGATCACATAAAGCATTACAATCAAAATCATTGACCCTCATCTTAATGATGGGCTCCCAACCATCTTCTAATTTCCTAGGAATAGAAGTTTCAAGTTTTAGTTTCTCTTCTCTAGCTTTTATGAGAGCATTTGTAATATGTTTTGTAAAGGCCAAATTTATAGCACTAGCATTGGGACTTTTAGCAAGTTTTTGTAAGAACTTTATAACTTCAGAGATGTGACAATCATCAAAGTCTAAATCATTATGACCTACAACAATGGAATCATTGTCCCCAATGTTGGAAAAAAATTCAGATAGCTTTATCAGCTTCAGCTAGCTTTAGCAGCTTCATGTAATTTTGCACGCTTTGCACTAGGAGTAGAAACATTGCCAACACCAATTATTTTACCATTAATAGTAGGAGGTTTAGCAACATGTGAATCATTATCATTACTAGTGGTGGTAATAGTCCAAACTTTAGCTACATTATTCTCTTTAGCAAGTTTTTCATTTTCTTCTCTATCCCACCTAGCATGCAATTCAGCCATCAATCTTATATTCTCATTAATTCTAACTTGAATGGAATTTGATGTAGTAACAATCTTAATTTCATTATCCTTATTAGGCATAACTTTCAATTTTAAAAGATCAACATCAGAGGCAAGTCTATCAACCTTAGAAGCAAGAATATCAATTTTATCAAGTTTTTCTTCAACAGATTTGTTAAAAGCAGTTTGTGTACTAATAAATTCTTTAAGCATGGCTTCAAGACCAGGGGGTACACTCCTATTATTGTTGTAAGAATTCCCATAAGAATTACCATAACCATTACTATTAGCAGAAGGATATGGCCTATAGTTGTTACCAGAATTATTCCTATAAGCATTGTTGTTGAAATTATTATTTTTAATGAAGTTCACATCAACATTTTCTTCTTGAGCAACCAATGAAGCTAAAGTAACATTATTTGGATCAACATTAGATCTACCATTCACAAGCATAGACATAATCACATCAATCTTATCACTCAAGGAGGAGGTTTCTTCAACAGAGTTTACCTTCTTACCTTGTGGAGCTCTTTCCGTGTGCCATTCAGAGTAATTTATCATCATATCATCAAGAAGCTTTGTCGCCACCCCCAAAGTGATGGACATAAAGGTACCTCCAGCAGCTGAATCCAATAGGTTCCACGAAAAAAAATTCAATCCTGCATAGAAGGTTTGGATGATCATCCAAGTAGTCAGTCCATGGGTTGGGAAATTCTTTACCAAAGATTTCATTCTTTCCCATGCTTGAGCAACATGTTCATTATCCAATTGCTTAAAATTCATTATGCTACTTCTCAAAGATATAATTTTAGCAGGAGGATAATATCTACCAATAAAAGCATCCTTGCATTTAGTCCATGAATCAATACTATTCTTAGGCAAAGATAGCAATCAATCTTTAGCTCTTCCTCTTAAGGAGAAAGGAAATAATTTCAATTTTATAATATCACCATCTACATCCTTATACTTTTGCATTTCACATAGTTCAACAAAATTATTAAGATGGGCAAGCAACATCATCGTAACTAACACTTGAAAATTGCTCTCTCATAACAAGATTCAAGTAAAGCGGGTTTAATTTCAAAGAATTCTGCCGTAGTAGCAGGTGGAGCAATAGGTGTGCATAAGAAATCATTATTATTAGTGTTTGTGAAGTCACACAACTTAGTGTTTTCAGGAGTATTCATTTTAACAGTAGTAAATAAAACAAACTAGATAAAGTAAATGCGAGTAACTAATTTTTTTGTGTTTTTAATATAGAGAACAAGACAGTAAATAAAGTAAAACTAGCAACTAATTTTTTTGTGTTTTTGTTTTAGTGCAGCAAACAAAGTAGTAAATAAAATAAAGTAAAGCAAGACAAAAACAAAGTAAAGAGATTGGAAGTGGAGACTCCCCTTGCAGCGTGTCTTGATCTTCCCGGCAACGGCGCCAGAAATTTAGCTTGATACGCGTAAAGCACACGTCCGTTGGGAACTCCAAGTGGAAGGTATGATGCGTATAGAAGCAAGTTTCCCTCAGTAAGAAACCAAGGTTTATCGAACCAGTAGGAGCCAAGAAGCACGTTGAACGTTGTTGGTGGCGGAGTGTAGTGCGGCGCAACACCAGGGATTCCGGCGCCAACGTGGAACCTGCACAACACAACCAAAGTACTTTGCCCCAACGTAACGATGAGGTTGTCAATCTCACCGGCTTGCTCGAAAACAAAGGATTAAACGTATTGTGTGGAAGATGATGATTGTTTGCGAAGAACAAGTAAAGAACAATTGCAGTAAATTGTATTTCAGATGTAAAGAATAGGACCGGGTCCACAGTTCACTAGTGGTGTCTCTCCCATAAGATAAACAGATGTTGGGTGAACAAATTACAGCTTGGGCAATTGACAAATAAAGAAGGCATAACAATGCACATACATATATCATGATGAGTACTATGAGATTTAATCAGGGCATTACGACAAAGTACATAGACCGCTATCCAAACATGCATCTATGCCTAAAAAGTCCACTTTCAGAGTTATCATCCGAACCCCTTCCGGTATTAAGTTGCAAGTAACAGTACAATTGCATTAAGTATGGTGCGTAATGTAATCAACACAAATATCCTTAGACAAAGCATCGATGTTTTATCCCTAGTGGCAACAACACATCCACAACCTTAGAACTTTCTCGTCACTCGTCCCAGATTTAATGGAGGCATGAACCCACTATCGAGCATAAATACTCCCTCTTGGAGTCACAAGTATCAACTTGGCCGCAGCCTCTACTAGCAACGGAGAGCATGCAAGAACATAAACAACATATATGATAGATTGATAATCAACATGACATAGTATTCAATATTCATCGGATCTCAACAAACACAACATGTAGCATTACAAATAGATGATCTTGATCATGATAGGCAGCTCACAAGATCTAACATGATAGCACAATGAGGAGAGGACAACCATCTAGCTACTGCTATGGACCCATAGTCCAGGGGTGAACTACTCACACATCGATCCGGAGGCGATCATGGCGATGAAGAGACCTCCGGGAGATGATTCCCCTCTCGCGGGGTGCCGGAGGCGATCTCCGAATCCCCCGAGATGGGATTGGCGGCGGCTGCGTCTCTGGAAGGTTTTCCGTATCGTGGCTCTCGGTACTGGGGGTTTCGCGACGAAGACTATATGTAGGCGGAAGGGTAGGTCAGGGGGCGTCACGAGGGACCCACACAACAGGCCGGCGCGACCAGGGCTTGGGCTGAACCCTAGTGTGTGGCCACCTCGTGGCCCCACTTCGTAACTCCTCCGGTCTTCTGGAAGCTTCGTGGAAAAATAGGACCCTGGGCGTTGATTTCGTCCAATTCTGAGAATATTTCCTTACTAGGATTTCGAAACCAAAAACAGCGAAAACAACAGAATCGGCTCTTCGGCATCTCGTCAATAGGTTAGTGCCGGAAAATGCATAATAATGACATATAATGTGTATAAAATATGTGAGTATCATCATAAAAGTAGCATGGAACATAAGAAATTATAGATACGTTTGGGACGTATCAAGGCCCTACCGCCACCGGCTGGTAGGACAAAAGATGTTGTGCAAGTTTCTCATTGCGAGCACGTACGACTATATATGGAACACATGCCTATTGATTGATTAGTACTTGGATACCGCTTTATTACTATCTACAAATGCCCTACCTTGATTGTTACATGAGTTTCTCTCATCCATGCAACGCCCGTTCATCCATCCCTGTGCCTACAGTATTTTAATCCTGCTGTTTACTATAATCACTACTGCTGTCTTTGTTACTCTGTCGTCGTTATTTCACTATCGCTATCGCTATAAAACTGTTACTATCGATAAACTCTTGCGAGCAAGTCTCGTTTCCAGTGCAGCTGAATTGACAACTCCGCTGTTAAGGCTTACAAATATTCTTTGGCTCCCTTTGTGTCGAATCAATAAATTGGGTTTTACTTCTCTCGAAGACTGTTGCGATCCCCTATACTTGTGGGTTATCAAGACTATTTTCTGGCGCGGTTGCCGGGGAGCATAGCTTTATTTGGAAGTTCACTTGGATTGATATTGTTCGCTGTAAATTCTCCATCATGGGTAAACCTCGCGATACTAAAGTCGCCATATTACCATCCACTACAAGAAAAGGTACAACTCTGAGTACCTCTGCTGCTCTTGATTCACCATCTGTGATAGATAAACTTGTTTCACCACCACAAGCTTCACATGCTGGTACTTCTGCTAGATCTAAAAATTCCTCTTATAATTTTGATGATGCTTCTGCTGTGCTTGATAATGATGGTTCGTTAGGATCTTTTCTAGATGCTACAATTGCTAGGTCTAGACAAATTGAAAATGCTGAAACTCCTAATGAAAATGCTGCTACACCTGTTAATTCACCTGAGTCTGTTGAATACTCTAGTGATGATCCTGATGAAGATTATGTGGAACTTGATGATGATTTTATTGATAAATGCAATGCTACTACTGATGCAAGAAAAATTAAAAAGCTTCTTGCACAACATACTGTTAGATATAAACTATCTCCTGATCCTAAATTTGCCACATCTCCTATAAACATTAAGGATAAGGATTATGATTTTTCTCTTGATTTATCTCATATATCTATTGTTGAGAAAACACCTTTTTGTGGTACTGAAAAAGAAAGTGCTGTTGAACACATGATTGAGCTGTCTACTCTGAGTAGCTTGTTTTATGATGATGTTAAGAAGCGTACTTATTTCGTTGCTAAAATTTTCCCTTTCTCATTAAAAGATGATGCTAAAACTTGGTATAATAGTTTGCCACCTGATTCTATTGATAGTCCAAGTGATTTGCTTGATGTTTTCTTTTGGAAATACTTTCCTGCTAGTGCTCAACATATTGCTTGGCAGAGAATTTATAATTTTGACCAGGAAGATGGAGAGAAATTGCCTGAGGCTTGGGCGAGATTTTGCTCTCTTATCGAGCTCGGCACTGGACATGATTTGGAAAAGCATGATTTACTTGATATATTTTATAGTGGACTAACCATTGAGTCTAGGGCATACCTGGATAGTTGTGCTTGGTTGTGTTTTCAGGAAAAGAACTCCAGGACGACGCCGAAGAATTATTGGCTAGAATAGGCCGGAATCATGATGATTGGTCTACACACGAACCAACCCCGACACCAATATTGAAGAAGAGGGGTATGATTAAATTAAATGATGAAGATATGAGGGAAGCCAAGAAATCTCTTAAAGAGAAGGGTATTAAATCCGAAGACGTGAAGAATTTACCTCCCATAGAAGATTTATGCAAGATAACTCCCCCTTCATCCATGATTGAGGTACAGTCTCTTGAACGCTTTACTAGGGAAGATATTCCGTATTCAAAACCTCCTGCTCAATGCTTAGATGAGTTTGATAGTTATATTGTTAAGCAAAATAATTTCAATATGAGAGTAGAGAATCATTTAATGGAAAATTCTCGAGCTATTAGTGAATTGCATGGTATTGTGGAGAGAAACTCCAATGATGTTAAGATGCTTGTTAAACACTTTCATATGGTTCAAACTCAAATTGATCAACTCACTAAAGTGCAAAATGACTTGTTAAAAAATAATTCTAAAGAAAAACACGCTTATGAAGTAACAACTAGAGGCGGTGTTTCTACCCAGGATCCTCTATATCCTGAAGGGCATCCCAAAAGAGTTGAACAAGATTCTCAACGAACTGAAACTAGTGCTCCATCTAAGAAAAAGAAAAAGAAACATAAAACTGTTGTAGAATCCTCTGAGCCTGTTAATGATCCTAATAGTATTTCTATTTCTGATGCTGAAACTGAAAGTGGTAATGAACATGATAAAGATAACGATAAGAATGATGCTTCTGATAAAGAAGAGGTTCAAGAAGAACCTGAAAAGCATGCTAAAAATAAAAAGTATACCAAAGAAGATTTTATTGCTAAGAAACATGGTAATGAAAGGGAACCTTGGGTTCAAAAGCAAATGTCTTTTCCTGCTAAGAAACTAAAATCAAAGGAAGAAGAACACTATAATAAATTTTGTGATTGGATAAAACCTTTATTCCTGCAAATCCCTTTGATCGATGCTATTAAATTGCTCGCTTATTCAAAGTATATGAAAGATATTGTCTCTAACAAAAGGAAAATTCCTAATGAGGAGATTTCCACTATGCTTGCTAACTACTCTTTCAATGGCAAAGTTCCAAAGAAGCTTGGCGACCCAGGTATACCGACTATTCCTTGTTCCATCAAGAATAATTATGTTAGAACTGCTCTATTTGATTTGGAGCAGGTGTTAGTGTTATGCCTTTTTCTCTTTATAAGAGACTTTGTTTAGATAAGTTGATACCAACTGATATATCTTTACAAATGGCTGATAAATCTACTGCTATTCCTGTTGGTATATGTGAGGATGTTCCTGTTCAAGTTACTAATAATTGCTTAATATTAACTGATTTTCTAGTGTTGGAAATGCCTGAAGAGGATAATATGTCTATTATTCTTGGGAGACCTTTTCTTAACACCGCAGGGGCTGTTATTGATTGCAATAAAGGAAAAGTTACTTTCAATGTTGATGACAAGGAGCATAGCGTTTATTTTCCCAAGAGGATTGATAAAGTATGTGGAGTTAATACAATTTCTAATTTGAGAACCATCAAAGTGGGAACTATTGATTGTCCTATATATGAGCCTAAGCAAGGATATCAAAGTATTATGATTGGATCCATATCAATTCAATACAAGGTAACATGATTGATTTGAGGTTTATTTCTTTTTATGTCATGTAAGATTTATTTGGTGGCAAGACTTGATCAACCTTGTTAACAAGGATATTTTATATGCATAGAAGAGCTAAACAACATTTCTTTCTTTCTCCACTTGTTTTACTTGTTGTAGTACTACTTGTTTTGCAAGATGCTTTAGATTGGTCTCCACTTAGGCAAAAAGCCTAAACTTGGGGGGAGGTATACCGGCATCACTCATTCATTGCATATTACAATTGCTGGATACTTTTACATACTTGTTTAGCTTCTTAAGGTGGTTTCTAATAAGAGGGAGATGATATTTGGGAAGTGCTGTTTGAAAACAGATTCTGGACTGATACTGAAAAAATTCCCAAAAACAGCCAGAACGTTATTTTACGAAGCCAATTTTTGTGCATGTTCCCCAGGTTATTATCTAACTTTCATTAGTTGAGCACTTTTCGAGCTGAGCAGCGGAAGATTTTCGTAAAAATCAATTAGTGTACTGCTGTCAAGTTTGACGAATTTCTGCTGCTTTGTGTTTATGTGACTCTTTTAGTTTTCATTTTCTTGTTTTTGCTTTGTTTCTTTCCTAAAACACAAAAAGACCAAAAATATTTCTGTTGTTTCTCTTTACCATTTGCTTATTTTGGTTTCTTGCTTTCATTTTTCTTTATTTCCTATCGTTGGTTTGCTATAAGAAAATCCAAAAAGATTTTGCTTTATTTGCTTGTTTCCTTTTGTTCTTGTTTCCAATTCGAAAACACCAAAAATATTTGATGTTCTTCTTTGGTTTTGTAAAGTTCATTTTGGAGTTCAATGGTCTTCGGTGGTTGGAGTTTGGCTTTCATTTCATATTATTCAAGCTATACAAGTGAAAAGGCAATAGTGACGATCTATGACAATCCGACTGTGGTGAGAGGTTGGTATGAACTCTATTTGTTTTCATTTTTGTACATATACTCATCCATGTGAGCATGCTTAGTTGGTTCATGTGAGGTATATGTCATTTAAGAGAGTCTAGTAGTTCATGATCTCTCATGATTAGCTCCAATTTATTAATATGAGTAGCATGTCATAAATATTTGCTTGCATTGCTTTATTCATAGATAGAAATGACATTGTGGTATCCTCCTCTAAATAATTCACTTGAATCAACTTGGCACATGCTCACGCATGCATATGACTGAACAAAAGTCAATCAAGCCTCGATGATTTACTTTACCTCAGAGTTCTTGTATCACTTTTATGCCTCCGTTAATTTATTTCGTCGCAAGCATGATTATGACGATTCTTCGCTCTCTTGATTGTCGCTTCCCGGTCTATTGCTAGCCTTCACTTGTACCGAGCGGGAACGCTGCTCGTGCTTCCAAACCCCCGAAAACCAAGTTATTCCAGAGTGTCCACCATAAATACCTATGCATGGCATTTCAAACCATTCCAAGTAAATTCTCATGTGCTACCTTTAAAACCTTCAAAATGCTTCTCAATTTGTGTTAATGTTTTATAGCTCATGAGGAAGTATGTGGTGTTTATCTTTCAATCTTGTCATTTACTCTGGACGGACTTTCACCAATGGACTAGTGGCACATCCGCTTATCCAATAATTTTGCAAAAAGAGCTGGCAACGGGGTTCCCAGCCCCAATTAATTAACTTTCATCAATAATTCTCTTCACATGCTTTGCCCTGATTTATCAGTAAGCAACTTAATTTGCAAATAGACACTCCTCCATGGTATGAGAATGTTGGAAGGCACCCGAGGATTCGGTTAGCCATGGCTTGTGTAAGCAAAGGTTGGGGGGAGTGTCATCCATAATGAAACTAAAATACATGTGTAAACAAAAGAGAAGAGGGATGATCTACCTTGCTGGTAGAGACAACGTCCTTCATGGGAGCCGCTCTTGGAAGTCTGGTTGATGAGGTAGTTAGAGTGCCCACTATCATTCGTTGACAACAACAAACACCTCTCAAAACAATTTTACTTCTGTCTTTAGAAAAATGATAAGCTCTAGCACATGTTAATCCCTGCTTCCCTCTGCGAAGGGCCAATCTTTTACTTTTATGTTGAGTCACCATCCTTTCTTTGAGCACTTTCTTGAGAGCACAACTGTCATTCTTAGTATAATATGCTTGTTCCAAAATGTGATTAATTGTGGTATAACTTTGATGCTTTTATCTTTGATAATCTCTACTTCTATCCTTTCCATGAACTTCAAAGGTGCCCGAGCATTTATGTTTTGCTGTACAAATACGGGCAAGCGAGATACCACTTTATCATATCCTTTTATGAACATTGCAATCCCGCTTGATAGACATGATTCATGATGCTTATTGTTAATTTGTTGGTACCTTTTCCATGATTGACATAGCTATTAGATGATTTTATTTGCATGTATCTTATTATGAATTGCTTAAGTACTTGCCATATCATGAGAATATTTACATCATATGAATAAATGTGTTCGTGAAAGTTCTTTTATCGCACTCAGTTGTTAACTGAATTGCTTGAGGACAAGCAATAAGCTAAGCTTGGGGGGAGTTGATACGTCCAAAACGTATCCACTTTCCCGAACACTTTTGCCATTGTTTTACCTCTAATTTGTGTATTTTGGATAAAACTAACACGGACTAACGTTGTTTTCAGCAGAATTGCCCTGGTGTCTCGTTTTTGTGCAGAAATTCAACTTTCAGGAAAATCCCCGGAATTTATGTCGAAGGGCTTATTTTTCCAGAAGATTCACGGAGCCAGAAGGGCAGGCCTGGGGGAGGCCCAGGGCCCCCACACACTAGGCCGGCACGGCCTGGAGGGGGGGGGGGCGCCGCCCTACTGTGTGGCCGCCTCGGCCAGCCTCTGACGCCCCCCTCTGGACTATTTAAGGGTTTCGATCTAAAATCGCGAGGGGAGAAGTCGAAGTCGCCAGAAACCATCCAGTACGCTGCCACCGTCGCGAAACTCCGTCTCGGGACCAGAAACTCCGTTCTGGCACTCCGTCGGGACGGGGAATTGGAGGAGATCATCGCCATCATCACCACCGACGCCTCTCCAACGACCAGCCATGTTTCCCCCATCCATGTGTGAGTAATTCCCCCGCTGTAGGCTGAAGGGGATGGTAGGGATTGGATGAGATTGGTCATGTAATAGCATAAGATTGTTAGGGCATAGTGCCTAGTATCCGTAATTGGTACTTTTATGATATTGTTGCAACTTGTTATGCTTAATGCTTGTCACTAGGGCCCGAGTGCCATGATCTCAGATCTGAACATGTTATTGTTTCATGATGATATGCATTGTTTTATGATCTTACCTGCAAGTTGTATACACGTATTGTTGTCCGGAACCCGAGGCCCCAAAGTGACAGAAATTGGGACAACCGAAGGGGAAGGCAGTGATAAGAGGATCACATGTGTTCACGGAGTGTTAATGCTTTGCTCCGGTGCTCTATTAAAAGGAGTACCTTAATTTCCAGTAGATTCCCTAGAGGCCCGGCTACCACCGTCTGGTAGGACAAAAGATGTTGTGCAAGTTTCTCATTGCGAGCACGTACGACTATATATGGAACACATGCCTATTGATTGATTAGTACTTGGATACCGCTTTATTACTATCTGCAAATGCCCTACCTTGATTGTTACATGAGTTTCTCTCATCCATCCAACGCCCGTTCATCCATCCCTGTGCCTACAGTATTTTAATCCTGCTGTTTACTATAACCACTACTACTGTCTTTGTTACTCTGCTGCTGTTATTTCACTACTGCTACTGCTATAAAACTGTTACTACTGATAAACTCTTGCGAGCAAGTCTGTTTTCAGGTGCAGCTGAATTGACAACTCCGCTGTTAAGGCTTACAAATATTCTTTGGCTCCCCTTGTGTCGAATCAATAAATTGGGTTTTACTTCCCTCGAAGACTGTTGCGATCCCCTATACTTGTGGGTTATCATTCACCCACACAACACTTGTCAAAACAATGAAGATTAATCGACTATATGAAGCGAAAGCACTAGACTAAATTCCCGTGTGTCCTCAAGAACGTTTGGTCATCATAAGTAAACAAACCGGCTTGTCCTTTTTGCTAAAAAAGATTGGGCCACTTGCTGCAATTATTATTCTCGCATTTTACTTACTTGTATTTTATTTATCTGCTATATCAAAACCTCCTGAAAACTTGTCTGTGAGCATTTACAGTGAATCCTTCATCGAAACTGCTTGTCAACTGATACGTCTCAAACGTATCCATAATTTCTTATGTTCCATGCTAGTTTTATGACAATACTCACATGTTTTATACACACTTTACATCATTATTATGCATTTTCCGGCACTAACCTATTAATGAGATGCCGAAGAGCCAGTGCCTGTTTTCTGCTATTTTTGGTTTCAGAAATCCTACAAAGGAAATATTCTCGGAATTGGACGAAATCAACGCCAGGGTCTTATTTTTTCACGGAGCTTCCAGAAGACCGAAGAGCATACGAAGTGGGGCCACGAGGGCCCGTAACCATAGGGCGGCGCGGCCAGCATGGGGCCCACGCTGGCCTATGGTGTGGGGCCCCTGCGCCGCCTCCAACTCTGCCCTTCCGCCTACTTAAACTCTCCGTCGCGAAAACCCTATTACCGAGAGCCACGATACGGAAATACTTCCAAAGATGCTGCCGCCGCCAATCCCATCTCAGGGGATTCAGGAGATCGCCTCCGGCACCCTGCCGGAGAGGGGAATCATCACCGGAGGGCTCTACATCACCATGCCCGCCTCCGGATTGATGTGTGAGTAGTTCATCCTTGGACTATGGGTCCATAGTAGTAGCTAGATGGTTGTCTTCTCCTCTTGTGCTATCATGTTTAGATCTTGTGAGCTGCCTATCATGATCAAGATCATCTATTTGTAATGCTACATGTTGTGTTTGTTGGGATCCGATGAATATTGAATACTATGTCAAGTTGATTATCAATCTATCATACACATATGTTGTTTATGTTCTTGCATGCTCTCCGTTGCTAGTAGAGGCTCTGGCCAAGTTGATACTTGTGACTCCAAGAGGGAGTATTTATGCTCGATAGTGGGTTCATGCCTCCATTGAATCCGGGACGAGTGACAAAAAGTTCTAAGGTTGTGGATGTGCTCGTTGCCACTAGGGATAAAACATCAATGCTTTGTCTAAGGATATTTGTGTTGATTACATTACGCACCATACTTAATGCAATTGTCTCGTTGTTTGCAACTTAATATCGGAAGGGTGCGGATGCTAACCCGAAGGTGGACTTTTAGGCATAGATGCATGTCTGGATAGCGGTCTATGTACTTTGTCGTAATGCCCCGATTAAATCTCATAGTAATCATCATGATATGTATGCATCTCTATTTGTCAATTGCCCAACTGTAATTTGTTCACCCAACATGCTATTTATCTTATGGGAGAGACACCACTAGTGAACTGTGGACCCCGGTCCATTCTTTTACATCTGAATACAATCTACTGCAATCATTGTTCTCTACTATTCTTCGCAAACAAACATCATCTTCCACACTATACATTTAATCCTTTGTTTACAGCAAGCTGGTGAGATTGACAACTGATACGTCTCAAACGTACCTATAATTTCTGATGTTCCATGCTTGTTTTATGACAATACCTACATGTTTTGCTCGCACTTTTATAATGTTTTTATGCGTTTTCCGGAACTAACCTATTAACAAGATGCCACGGTGCAGCTCTCGTTTTCTCGTTGTTTTTGGTTCCGTAAAGGCTGTTCGGGCAATATTCTCGGAATTCGACGAAACAAAGACACGAGTATCTTATTTTTCCCGAAGATTCCCGAACACCGAAGGGGAGACGAAGATGGGCCAGGGGGGCCCCACACAACAGGGCCGCGCGGGCTCCACCCTGGCCACGCCGGCCTATGGGGAGGGAGCCCTGGCGCCCTTCCGACTCCGCCTCTTCGCCTATAAGAGCTCTTTCGACCTAAAAACGCGATACCAATTGACGAAACTCCAGAAAGACTCCAGGGGCGCCGCCGCCATCGCGAAACTCCAATTCGGGGGACAGAATCTCTGTTCCGGCACACCGCCGGACGGGGAAGTGCCCCCGGAAGCCATCTCCATCGACGCCACCGCCTCCATCATGCTCCGTGAGTAGTTCCCCCATGGACTACGGGTTCTAGCTGTAGCTAGTTGGTACTCTCTATCCCATGTACTTCAATACAATGATCTCATGAGCTGTCTTACATGATTGAGATTCATCTGATGTAATCGGTGTTGTGTTTGTTGGGATCCGATGGATTGTTACATTATGATTAGTCTATCTATATAAGTTTGTGAAGTTATTGTTGTTGCAATCTTGTTGTGTTTAATGCTTGTCACTAGGGCCCGAGTGGCATGATCTTAGATTTAAGCTCTATACTTATTGCTTAGATTGTATCTACAAGTTGTTTGCACATGTCTATGTCCGGAACCCGAGGCCCTAGAGTGACATCAACTGGGATAACTGGAGGGGAAGGCTTAGATATGAGGATCACATGTTTTCACGGAGTGTTAATGCTTTGCTCCGGTGCTCTATTAAAAGGAGTACCTTAATTTCCAGTAGATTCCCTAGAGGCCCGGCTGCCACCGGCTGGTAGGACAAAAGATGTTATGCAAGTTTCTCATTACGAGCACGTATGAATATATATGGAAAACATGCCTACATGATTAATAATCTTGATGTTCTGTCTTAATGCTATTTCAATCCTATCAATTGCCCAACTGTAATTTGTTCACCCAACACTTGTTATTGGAGAGTTACCACTAGTGTAGATAGTCGGGAACCCCGGTCCATCTTTCATCATCATATACTCGTTCCTACATGTCATTGGAAGTAGTATCAACTATTTTCTCGGTGCCATTGCTCTCATATTACCGCTACTGCTCGCCGTGTTACTCGTTACTACTGCTCTCATATTACTGCTGCTTTCACATCACCCCCGTTACTAGTGCTTTTCCAGTGCATGACTGAATTGACAACTCAGTTGTTAAGGCTTATAAGTATTCTTTACCTCCCCTTGTGTCGAATCAATAAATTTGGGTTTTACTTCCCTCGAAGACTGTTGCGATCCCCTATACTTGTGGGTTATCAAGACTATTTTCCGGCGCCGTTGCCGGGAGGCATAGCTCTACTCATAAGTTCACCTGGGGAGTACACTCCACCTCTCTCTCTATTTTATTTTATTTTGTTTTGCTTAGTTTACTTTTGTCTAGTTTATTTGTGCTTAGTTTATTTCTGTCTAGTATTATTTTGCCTAGTTTACTTTTGTTTAGTTTGTTTTTGTTTTGTTTTACTTTTCTCATATACCCAAAAATCCATAAAAATTTGAAAAACCGAAAAATTAAAAACTGTTGTTATGGAAGAACCCACAACCTATTTGGAGCTTATAGAATTATATAATAATTATAGAGAATCAAGAACGGGAAAAGTTATGAGTGTCTGTGATAGAAAAATTGAATACAATTGCTAAAATCTTGCTTAAACGCCATGATATAAACTGTTGCTCTAAACAGGATACTAAACATCTTAAATTTCAATGTGGCTTTAGTGAGGAAGTTTTAATTAAGAACTATAATTGGAATAGCTATATTCATTTTGGGTTCGAAGAAGTAGAATAATTTGTTTTGTTTATGGGAGCCTCTGAGATAGAATCCTTCATGTCTAAAAATTATGAAACTTGTGCTGTTTGTAAGGACCTTAAAGATTATGTCTCTTCTATCCTTAATTTTTGCATAGAAAGTTACAGCAATAATCCTTATATCATTGATTATAAAGAGAGACTCATTAATGCACAAGAATGCACTCACAATTTGCAGGAACCAGTGGAAGAAGAAATTGATGAACCTGAAAGCTCATTGGATGAAAAAGAGGAGGAAATTGATGAACCCGAAAGCTCATTGGATGAAAAAGAAGAGGAGAGTGATGAACAAAAGGAGGAAGAATGGATTAGCTACCCATGCCAACCTTCTAATGAGAGTAACTCTTTATCTCTTACACTATTTGATTGTCCTCCATGCTTACCAAAGGAGGATGAATGTTATGTTCCTGTGGATTTTCTTGAAATATTCCCTATGAGTAAAACTTGTGAGAATAATTATGCTACTGTTATCTATGATAATCCATGCTACTTTGATAAATTTTATGATAGTGCTTTGTTTGTGCCTGATGTCGAAATGCATGGTACTAAAGAGTTCTGCTTAGCAAATGTTTATGATAAATCTCTAGATGATGGTCATATGTTACTTGATAATATTAATTGTACTACTAATGAAAATGGGATTGGAAAGGTCTTGACTTTATCTAGGAGTCCCATATCTCTTGAGATTGATCAATCATCTTGTTATATTATTGATAAAACTGGTTTAGAAAGTTTTGATCCTATTATTTTTGAACTTGATAAAAATTATGTGTTTGTGGATCATGAAAATTATGCTGCATGTGATAGTTATATTGTTGAGTTTATCCATGAAGCTACTGAAAATTATTATGAGAGGGGAAAATATGGTTGTAGAAATTTGCATGGTACTAAAACACCTCTCTATATGCTGAAACTTTTGAAGTTACTCTTGTTTTATCTTTCTATGCTTGTCACTTTGTTCTTCATGAATTTATTTGTGTACAAGATTCCTATGCATAGGAAGAGGGTTAGACTTAAATGTCTTTTGAACTTGCTTTTTGATGTTCTCTTTTGCTTCAGCTCTCATCCTTATGTGAGCATCATTAAAATTGCTGAGCCCATCTTAATGGCTATGAAGAAAGCACTTCTTGGGAGATAACCCATGTCTTTATTTTGCTACTGTTTTGTTGTGTCTTGGAAGTTGTTACTACTGTAGCAACATCTCCTTATCTTTATTTTATTGCAATGTTGTGCCAAGTGAAGTCTTTAATAGAAGGTTGATGCTAGATTTGGATTTCTGCGCAGAAACAGATTTCTATCTGTCACGAATTTGGGCAGGGCTCTCTGTAGGTAACTCGGAAAAATCCGCCAATTTACGTGCGTGTTCCTCGGATATGTACGCAACTTTGATTAGTTTTGAGTTTTCTCGATTTGAGCAACGGAAGTAACTCTTAAAAATTTGTCTTTACTTGGTCGTTCTGTTTTGACAGATTCTCGTCTCGTTTTTTGCATTGTCTCTTGTGGACTTTAAGTGAGGCTTTCTATACGTGGAGAGCTGTAGCTAATGTTTTATTGAGTTCTTGCAATGTGTCACTACAGGACTAAAGTGGATTAAAGTTTTTTGAGTACTAACCCCTCTAATGAAGTTTACGAGAAGTTTGGTGTGAAGGAAGTTTTCAATGGTCAAGAGAGGAGGATGATATATGATCAAGAAGAGTGAAAAGCCTAAGCTTGGGGATGCCCCCGTGGTTCATCCCTGCATATTTCAAGAAGACTCAAGCGTCTAAGCTTGGGGATGCCCAAGGCATCCCCTTCTTCATCAACTTATCAGGTCACTTCTAGTGAAACTATATTTTTATTCAGTCACATTATATGTGCTTTACTTGGAGCGTCTGTGTGTTTTTATTTTTGTTTATGTTTGAATAAATTCGGATCCTATCAATCCTTGTTTGGGAGAGAGACACGCTCCGCTTTTTCATATGAACACTCGTGTTGTTCGCTCTTACTTTTAATGTTCAATGACAAAAGTTGGAAGCTATTGCACTTATTGTTATTTGCTTGGAAACAGAAAATGCTTCATATTGTCTTGAATAATTTGATACTTGGCAATTGTTTTGAGCTCTCAAGTAGATCATGTTTAAGCTCTTGCATCATGTAGTTTAAACCTATTAGTGGAGAACTACCGTAGAGCTTGTTGAAATTGGTTTGCATGATTGGTCTCTCTAAGGTCTAGATATTTTCTGGTAAAAAGTGTTTGAGCAACAAGGAAGATAGTGTAGAGTTTTACAATGCTTGCAATATGTTCTTATGTAAGTTTTGCTGTACCGGTTCATACTTGTGTTTGCTTCAAACAACCTTTCTAGCCAAAGCCTTGTACTGAGAGGAAATGCTTCTCGTGCATCCAAAACCTTAAGCCAAAACCTATGTCATTTGTGTCCACCATATCTACCTACTATGTGGTATTTCCTACCATTCCAAGCAAATACTTCATGTGCTACCTTTAAACAATTCAAAAGCTATTATCTCTTATTTGTGTCAATGTTTTATAGCTCATGAGGAAGTATGTGGTGTTTTATCTTTCGATCTTGTCATTTACTTTTGACAGACTTTCACAATGGACTAGTGGCTTCATCCGCTTATCCAATAATTTTGCAAAAAGAGCCGGCGCGGGGTTCCCGACCCCCAATTAATCAACCTTCATTAATAATTATCTTCACATGTTTTGCTCTGATTCATCGTTAAGCAACTTAATTTTGCAAATAGACACTCCTTCATGGTATGTGAATGTTGGAAGGCACCCGAGGATTCGGTTAGCCATGGCTTGTGTAAGCAAAAGGTTGGGAGGAGTGTCATCCATAAATAATGAAACTAAAGTACATGTGTAAACAAAAGAGAAGAGGGATGATCTACCTTGCTGGTAGAGATAACGTCCTTCATGGGAGCCGCTCTTGAAAGTCTGGTTGATAAGGCAGTTAGAGTACCCATTACCATTCGTTGACAACAAAAAACACCTCTCAAAACTTTATTCGTATGCTCTTTATATGATTTCAAAACTTAAAAAGCTCTAGCACATGATTTAATCCCTGCTTCCCTCTGCGAAGGGCCTTTCTTTTACTTTGTGTTGAGTCAGTTTACCTACTTCCTTCCATCTTAGAAGCAAACACTTGTGTCAACTGTGCATTGATTCTTACATACTTGCTTATTTGCATTCATCATATTACTTTGTGTTGATAATAATCCATGAGATATGCATGTTGAAAGTTGAAAGCAACTGCTGAAACTTAAATCTTCCTCTGTGTTGCTTCAATGCCTTTACTTTGAATTTATTGCTTTATGAATTAACTCTTATGCAAGACCTTTTGATGCTTGTCTTGAAAGTACTATTCATGAAAAGTTTTGCTATATGTTATCTATTTGTTGGCAACTATAGATCATTGCCTTGAGTCATTGAATTCATCTCATATGCTTTATAATAGTATGATCAAGATTATGTAAGTAGCATGTCACTACAGAAATTATTCTTTTTATCGTTTACCTACTCGAGGGCGAGCAGGAACTAAGCTTGGGGATGCTTGATACGTCTCCAACGTACCTATAATTTCTGATGTTCCATGCTTGTTTTATGACAATACCTACATGTTTTGCTCGCACTTTTATAATGTTTTTATGCGTTTTTCGGAACTAACCTATTAACAAGATGCCACAGTGCCAGATCCTGTTTTCTGTTGTTTTTGGTTCCAGAAAGGCTGTTCGGGCAATATTCTCGGAATTCGACGAAACAAAGACCCAGTATCTTATTTTTCCCGGAAGATTCCAGAACACCGAAGGGGAGACGAAGATGGGCCGGGGGCCCCACACAACAGGGCCGCGCGGGCTCCACCCTGGCCGCGCCGGCCTATGGGGAGGGAGCCCTGGCGCCCTTCCGACTCCGCCTCTTCGCCTATAAGAGCTCTTTCGACCTAAAAACGCGATACCAATTGACGAAACTCCAGAAAGACTCCAGGAGCGCCGCCGCCATCGCGAAACTCCAATTCGGGGGATAGAATCTCTGTTCCGGCACGCCGCCGGGACGGGGAAGTGCCCCCGGAAGCCATCTCCATCGACGCCACCGCCTCCATCATGCTCCGTGAGTAGTTCCCCCATGGACTACGGGTTCTAGGCTGTAGCTAGTTGGTACTCTCTATCCCATGTACTTCAATACAATGATCTCATGAGCTGCCTTACATGATTGAGATTCATCTGATGTAATCGGTGTTGTGTTTGTTGGGATCCGATGGATTGTTACATTATGATTAGTCTATCTATATAAGTTTGTGAAGTTATTGTTGTTGCAATCTTGTTGTGTTTAATGCTTGTCACTAGGGCCCGAGTGGCATGATCTTAGATTTAAGCTCTATACTTATTGCTTAGATTGTATCTACAAGTTGTTTGCACATGTCTATGTCCGGAACCCGAGGCCCCGGAGTGACAAAGAATCGGGATAACCGGACGGGAAGGCTTAGATATGAGGATCACATGTTTTCACGGAGTGTTAATGCTTTGCTCCGGTGCTCTATTAAAAGGAGTACCGTAATTTCCAGTAGATTCCCTCGAGGCCCGGCTGGTAGGACAAAAGATGTTATGCAAGTTTCTCATTGCGAGCACGTATGACTATATATGGAAAACATGCCTACATGATTAATAATCTTGATGTTTTGTCTTAATGCTATTTCAATCCTATCAATTGCCCAACTGTAATTTGTTCACCCAACACTTATTATTGGAGAGTTACCACTAGTGTAGATAGCTGGGAACCCCGGTCCATCTTTCATCATCATATACTCGTTCCTACATGTCATAGGAAGTAGTATCAACTATTTTCTGGTGCCATTGCTCTCATATTACTGCTACCGTCGTCGTGTTACTATTACTATCGCTTCTCATATTACTCGTCGCTTTCACATCACCCCTGTTACTAGTGCTTTTCCAGGTACAGCTGAATTGACAACTCAATTGTTAAGGCTTATAAGTATTCTTTACCTCCCCTTGTGTCGAATCCATAAATTTGGGTTTTACTTCCCTCGAAGACTGTTGCGATCCCCTATACTTGTGGATTATCAACAACCTCACTGTTACGTTGGGGCAAAGTATTTTGATTGTGTTGTGCAGGTTTCACGTTGGCGCCGGAATCCCTGGTGTTGCGCCGCTCTACACTCCGTCACCAACGACCTTAACGTGGCCCTTGACTCCTACTGGTTCGATAAACCTTGGTTTCTTACTGAGGGAAACTTGCCGCTGTATGCATCACACCTTCCACTTGGAGTTCCCAACGGGCGTGTGCTTTACGCGTCATCATCAACACCTTCTGCTCCTCGTTGGGTTCGACACTCTTATTTATCGAAAGTATTACGATACACCCCCTATACTTGTGGGTCATCAAGACTATTTTCTGGCGCCGTTGCCGGGGAGTGAACTGGCTTGTCCTTAACCCTAGCAATAAAAATTGCTAACATATCAGCGACAATATTAAAAAGTATTGGGGACAAAGGATCTCCCTGGCGTATTCCTTTCCTAGTTTGAAAATTATGCCCAATAACATCATTAACGCTTATACCGACACTCCCACCTTCACAAATTGCTTTATTCTATCACACCAAATAGGATCAAATCCCTTCATACGTTGTAAAAAAGGCCATTTAACCTTACATACGCCTTTCGAAAGTCAATTTTAAAAATCAACCCATCTAGTTTTCTTCTATGCATTTCATGAATTGTTTCATGTAGAACTACCACTCTATCTAGAATCTGTCTTCCACGGATAAAAGTGGTCTGTGTAGGTCTAATTACTTTTTGGGCAACCTCATAAATACGGGTTGTCGCGAATTTTGTAAAATCTTAAAACTCACATTGAGCAAGCATATGGGCCTATATTGTTGAATCTGAGTTGCATTTTATTTTTTCGGTAGTAAAGTAATCACCCCAAAATTCAGTTTGTACAGAGGCAAATCCCCCTTCTGAAAGCTCTCAAATAAAACCATCAAATAATTTTTAATAACCCCCCAAAATTGTCGGTAGAACTCCGCATGTAAGCTATCTGGTCCAGGTGATTTATTATATTCCATCTGAAAAATCGCATCATGAACCTCCTCCATTGAGAAGTTTGCAATTAGCACTGTGTCCTCCGCCGACAACTGCGGAATATCCTCAGTTCAGCCTTCATCCAACGAGACCGAACTAGGATCTGGATTACCAAATAACTTTTAATAATACTCCGAAATGTAAACCCTTAGATTATCGTCCCCAACAATGGTACCCTCATCTTGTTCAAGTTGATAAATTTTCTTTTTTCTATATTTACCATTCGCTAAGAGGTGAAACTATTTGCTATTATCGCCCCTTTCCTGGATGTACTTTACTTTAGCCCTTTCACTACAAGGAATATGGTTAAATATGACCGTCCAAATTCGTCACTGAATGGTCACATTATTCGGCTTGTGATGTTCTGTGACGGTTTTGAAAATGTCAAAAGATGAGTGTCAGTAACGGTCAATAGTGACGGTCCCCTTGAGAATGTCACAAACGATTGTGACGTTTTACGAACGTCATAACTGTTATGACGTTTTGAAAACATCGTTGGCGCCGCTGCTATGCCACGTAGGCAATCCGACGTGGTAAAGATTGTGACGATTTGATAACATCGTTATTTGAAATCAGCCCGGTCCATTCAGTCTGTTGTATGGGCCAAGCCCAATAACGTTGAATTTTTTTTCCTTTGTTGGGCCAAGGCCTGTTACGAGCCCAATTTTTATTGGACTTTTTCATTTTTAATTTCCTTTTTTTAACCAATTGTTTTTGGGCCATGTTTTCGCTTCAATTACGCGGAAAGCCGAACAACGATCTTGTTTCGTCGCAATAGGCTGCACTAGAACGTCGTAATCCATCCCCGTTAGATTATGACGTTTTCGTTTAAGCGGCGAACGACGTTGTGCCCCAGAACGTCACTATTTTCTGACGTTTTGCCCCTCTCCAGCAGCGCACAACGGCGTGGCTCAAGAACGTCATAAAATTATGATGTTTTCCTACAACGTCACTATTAAAACGTCATATTGGACAGTTTTATTGTAGTGTTTGTGCCCACTTAATCTCTTCCTCTCGACGGAGCTTATTTCAATTTTCATTAGCTTTTTTTAACTCATTGCACTCAACCGGTGATAATGGTATTGTTTCCGCCTTAATATCCAAAGTGTTTATAATGTTCAACAGCCGTTCCTTCTCCCTCTTGTATTTTCCACTTAAATTCTTTGCCCAACCACGTAAAAATCGGCGCAAATGCCTTATTTTATTTTTCCACGTTTGAATTGGAGTCTTTCAATGGGGCCGGCTGCCCATTCATTTGCAATAAGCTCATAAAACCCCTCCACTTCTAACCATGCCAACTCAAGCGAGAAACGCAGTTTATTACCTACATGTGCATGTATCCCTGCATAAATCAAAAGCAGTGTGTGGTCAGATCCAGAGCGAGTTAAAGCCCGGGGAGTGACCAAAGGGTATTTATGTTCCCATTCAACACTTGCAAGTACCCTATCCAATTTTTCATATGTAGGATTTTCTCTTCTACTTGCCCAGGTAAATTGTCGCTCAGACAACGCAATTTCTCTTAGATTAAGATTCTCAATAATCGCATTAAAAATAAATGGCCAGCGGGGATTGAAGTTATTATTACTTTAATCCTCTGGTTTTCTCAAAATATTAAAACCCCCAGCTAATAACATAGGCATTGTTTCAGTTTCACAAGTCCTCACTAATTCTGCAAGAAACTCATATTTATTTTTCTCTTGTGCCGCACCATACACCAGCACAAGCAGCCATTGAAAACCATCTTTTTTTAGAGGTGATAGACAACTTCACACGGTAGTCTCCACTATCTACCCTATTGACCACCAAAGTGATCGTGTTAACACCTACAAGAATTCCTCCCGACCTCCCATGTGGCGGCAAACAAAATCATGCAAACTCTTTACCCGCTGCTAAATCTCGTAAAAAATGTACCGTAAAATTAGACCGTCCTGTCTCTAGCAAAGCGATGATATCTAGGTCATACCCCCTTATAGATTCTTTAACAAACAAATGTTTTACTAGATCTTTAAACCCTTCATTATTCCCCATCAGTCCTTTCAGATTTGTCATTATAATTTTGATGGTTTGATTCTAATACGGCTACTCCTTCTAACATTTTTCTTATCATACGATTTCTTTTTGCGTTGTTTTCTCTTCCTAGTAAGAACCTGAGGAATCTGCACATCGACATCACTCAGAAAGTTCTCCTCTGCTTCCAAATCATCACATAGGTCAGACGCACGTGAAACCACTAAATAAAGAGAAGCATTTTCATGGTTTTTTTCCGATTGATCATTACATTTTAACATAGTGAGCGAACTCTGTAACTCATAATCTTTTATTAACTTAGTTGACTTAATGCAGTCGGAATGAGAAACCCCCAATGACATTGATGGTGCATACTCCCCTTCCTCCGCTTACAAAGAACAATTTTTGTGGTCTCGTCAACTCCGAGATGCCCAGCTCGTTTGGAAAGGACCCTACCAAAATCATTTTTTTCATGGCTTATTACTCAAGACCATGCTTGGACTGCGGATAAGCTTGAGTGGCAGGTATGGCCCAACCGTGGGACATGCCAATTTTGTAAGCAACAAAACGAAACTGCATCTCATCTCCTCTTCAGTTCCAGATACTCTCTTAAGATATGGCGCTCGATAAAGGATGGGTTTGGGCTTATGAAGCTAAACCTAAAGAAGTAGGTGGCCTTCGGCGAGGTTAAGGATTTGTGGTCAGCGGTGTTGCAGCGCAATGGGTCACGGTAGAAGAATTTGACATCCATCATCATGCTAGTCTCGTGGGAGATTTGAAATGAGAGGAACGCTAGAGTCTCCCACAATAAGAGCTCCATGCCATCTCTAATCGTATACAAGATCAAAGGCGAGCTAAAGAATTGGGTCAAGGCCAGCGCCAAACACCATGGAGATGTAATCTCGAGAGAGTACGTAATCCCTTATATCGGTCACTATGGCCTTGGTTTGTTTTTCTTGTAAAAACTTGTGAATTTTTCTTCTTAATTAATGAGGCGAGGCAAATCTTTTTGCCACCATTTAAAAAAAAAAAGACAACTTCAGGAGATCTTGGTGTAGCTTTTGTTTGGTAAAAGTTTTTCCTTGCTCGTGTTTGTTGGCTTTGTTCTATTTTTTTTGGGTATTATATACTTTTTTCTGTATCAACAGTAATGAAGTCAGACACGCTTCCATTGACTAGTGAATAAGAGCATCCCCACTCGTCTCCCCGGTGAGGCCCCCAGGATCGTGTTTTGTCATCCGGACGGCGAAATTCGGCCCAGTCGCGCCCCCGGTTCCTCGTTTTCGTCCGGATTTGGGCCTAAATCCATCCGGCGAGCCCACGCCATCCCCGGCCCCCCGGGGAGCGCTCGGGGAGTCCGGACGAAACGAAAGCGCGGGAAATGCCGAGGAAACTTCCCGCGTGTCTGGTGGCCCCAACTTATCGGCGAGAGACACCGATCGTCGTTCTTATCGCATCGTCTTCCGCGCGCTGTAAAAGCCTGCCGCCGGTCAGTATCGCCGGCCGCGTAGCTTCCACGCGGCGAGTTAATGCCGTCGCCTCGGTTTCACGCGCGCCTACCTCTATTTATCGCCGAACTACCGCGTCGGCGTCCAGGTCCGGCGGGTCCACGTCGGTCTTCGTCAAGAAGGAGCCGGCGTCTCCGTCGACACCGGCGCACGTCCAGAAGGAGCCGGCGTCTCCACCGCCGGCTAGAGGGCGCAGCAGCGGCGCCCTCGTCATCCGCGACCAACCCTCCTCGCCGCAGCGCGGGCGGAAGAGGAAGTCGGCGAAGAAGGAGGCCGCCGCGGCCGCCGCCAACCAGCTCGCCGAGGAGGAGGCGAAGAGCGCGGAGGACGCCGCGGTGGCGGAGGCGATCGCCAGGTCGCTGAAGGACCTGATGCCCGCCGACAACAACCTCCCCATCGACGCCGCACTGGAGTGGTCCAGGCGCGACTGGGAGCGCCAGGAGGCGGAGCAGCAGCGGCGGCTGCTGGATCTGGCCGCCGCGCGTCAACTCGCCGCCCGCGCCGCCGCACCATCCGCCGGTAGGAACGCCGCGCCCAGGAATGTGGTCAAGCTCGAGGAGAGCAGCGACGACATCTACCGTCCGTCGCCGCCACGCGCCGGCGACGCTGGCCAGGGCACGAGCCGCTGGTACGAGGCGCCGCCGCCCCAGGACGACGCCGGCTCGAGCGACGACGACGACGGCGGCGACTACACGGCCTTCTACCGCCATTTCGGCATGTAGGAGGCCGCTTTTTAGTTTAAGTTTTAGTTTGTCAATCACCGAATTCAAATATATGTACGAATTCGGCCTATTTATGTACGAACTCGCCTCTATATGTTAAATATATTAAATTTCGCTTATGTTTGAACGAACTCGTCAATTTTGTCTGAATTCGCCGTATATGTTACATCCATTCTGGGCTCGCGGCTGGGAAAATGGGCCTCCCTAGGCCAAATTTTCCTCCAATTCGGACGACAATATCACCGGATTTGGGCGTGGGGAGCCCAACGGCTGGAGATGCTCTAACAATTTGCAACGAACGTGGGGAGGGGCATAGAAAGGAGGAAATGGCGTGGAATGGTCCAGCAGCCGCGTCCAGTCGTGGTCATGTGGCGCAAAATTTCCCGAAGTGACAGCTCCCCTTCGACCATATCGTGACTATGGACCGTCCCGAGCAATCTCACCGTCGGCCATCTTTACTGACCGAGAAAATCGGCACTCTACCCAGTCTCGTCTTCTTCATCACACGATGCTTCCACTGCCCCTCCTCCCCGTCCTGCTCCTCTTCGTCGTGGTGGACGGCTACCAGTGGCGAAGGACGAAAAAAAATTAAGGTCGGGCGAAATTTTGAACTTAAAAAAAATATAATGCAAAAGAATAAACTATTTCGACACATTAATAGTTTATATGATGGTAAGCATAGTCACTCAGTACTATAGCAATAGCGACATGTTCAAATATAAGTAGAACCCAGAAACGTACCGATAATGAAGCTTGATTTGGCATAACATTTCCAGTTTCCTTAGGGGTGTTTGATTTAGATTGGCTGCTACTACCAATGGGCATAAAATATCTCTTCAAACCTGCAATTGAAAACATAAAATACATTAGTAGTTTGTCTATATTACCGAGCTCACAATTCACAAATTTAAACTTTATTCAATTGACAAAAAATTTACAATTGTACCTCCCCTTTAGCTTCAGCGTTCTTCCCTTTCTTGTCCATCTTGATTCTTCTGAAACCTCAACCACAAAATCAGAGCGACAAACTGTTAGAACTTGGAATTGCGATATCTGGTAGATAACCCCGGATGATCTGCAGCCTGCAGGACAGGGCTAGAAAAATTCGGAGGGATCCGCTTGGGAGGAAGCCGTCAGGGCAGAGCGTCGGGAGGCGCGGTGAAAGATGACGAGGCCGGAGGGCCGTATCTCATCGCGGCGCGGCGTCGCCTACTCCCGCGATCGCATCGAAGACGAACAGGCAGACTATGTATACGGTATACGATTCCTGCCGCCCATCCGGCCGATCGAACTAGGACCAGGCCAGGAAAAGACCATTCGGTACACGAACATGCAGCCCAGCTAGCTACGTAGCAGCACAGGCAGTCCATTCAGCCCATTTCTCTTTTGATTTTTCGTCAGAAACGAACAGAACTTGTACAAAACTGATTGTACATCTATAGATGCATATATATATGCGATTTTTTGCAAAAATTTAAGGTAGGGCAGCTGCCATACCTTGCCCAAAGGGGAGCTCCGCCCCTGACGGCTACCCGTCCATCTGCAGCAACGCCACCTGCGGCGACCTCACCATCGCCTACCCGTTCTGGCTCAACTCCTCTACATCTTCCAGCTGCGGTTATTCCGGCCTGGGCCTCGCCTGCGAGGGCAACACCACTCTGATTCTCCTCGACCAATCGCACCACCGGTACAGAGTCTCACACATCGACTACGACACACAGACGGTGTCCCTGGTCGTCGACGCCGAAACCTTCAGCACGACCAGCTGCCCGCTCCTCCACCGCAACCTCACCATCGACACCAGCTCCCCTCTGCAGCTCACGCCCTCGGACTCCAGCATCACCTTCTTCTACAACTGCACGAAGAACGCCTCCTGGCCTTCTGCCGTGGAATTAAGTGGCTGTCCAGACTATAACAAGACTTCGTACGTGCTCATGGACGATGGTTACCCGGGCGAAGCGTCCAAGTACGGTTGCGAGGCGGCGGTGGTGGCGCCGGTGCTGGATACTCATAAGGAGGCCATGGCGGAAATGCCTCGGGAGAGAAGATATCTTGATGTTCTGATGGGCGGGTTCGAACTGAACTACAGCCCGCACTCCGGGCAGTGCGGCATCTGCGAGCGTTCCGGCGGATGGTGCGGCTACCAGCACAACCAGACGAATGGATCGTTGGGATTCACTTGCTTCTGCAATGGCGGCCCGACCACGGATCATTGTGGTACGTACGCGTCAATGCCGTCATCTCCTGACTCCTCCCTCAGTGCTTCTCTTTGAATAGTCAGTGGGTGGTGACTTGTTAGTGTCAGTGATTTACGAGCTCTCATTTTTGGCGTAAACTGAGGGGCGCTTACCGATTAGTAATAGGCTACTAGCTCTGCCCCAACCTCCGGGCTAACAAGCAACCAAACATTCTACTAAACCTGGTCAAAGTCAACATTGTTTATATTGAGCTGGGGTCGCCGAAGCCAGCGACGTGTAGCACTGGAGCGAGAATTAGCCAAATCCGTCTGCCTCCTCTCGCCAGTCGCCATGGCTCACCTACTCCGCTTGACGTCCATGCCTCCCCTCTTCCTCTCAGCACCTACGACGATTCCATGTGCTCGGAGTCGTTCAGTTGTGGCGGCGTTGACATCAGATATCCATTCTATCTGTCAAACACAACTCGAGCAAAACCCCCGATTACACGTCCAACTACTCTTGCGGCTACACCGACCCGAAGATCTTCTGCCAAGGCGAGGGGAAAGCCATGGCCCCGATCCTTCAACTCGATGGAGACAGCTACATGATTCTGAACATCTCCTACGACAAATATACCTTCATCCTCGGCGACACCGACGTGCTCCGCGCCAACGACTGCCCCAGAGTCAGCCACGACGTGTCATTCAGCCGAGACTGGCTGAACTACACCGACTCCTTGGACAGCCTGACTTTCTTCTTCGACTGCTACCTCAACCAGCCGCCTCCTGATTTACCTGATTACAAGATAAACTGCAAAGGGTTCAGTGGAGACGGTGTTTCCTTCGTGTTCACCTCTGAGAAAGTCGACGTTTCTCAAGAGTACGACCTGGCTGGCCAGGCGACTGCAGACAGAATTTCGCGGTGCCGGTATATAAATATCCTCTACTGGAAAGTGGTCCGCTCAAGTTGCCGACGGCGTACGGTGGCGTGCTTAAGCGGGGGTTCGAGCTGGAGTGGAACCAGGGCACAGAGCAACTATGCCGCCCGTGCGAGCAGTCTGGCGGACGGTGCGCCTACGCCGAGAGGAAGGAATTGCTCGGTTGCTTGTACCCCGGAGGGAAAGTGGGCGTTCAGGATTGCAACGGCAGCGGCGCGACCCCTGCTTATGCTTTATGCACACCCCTCGTCAGTCGTCAGGTAAGTTCTTGAGAACCGATCGTTCAATTTTAATCCCGTTTGAAAATAAACGCTATCTATATCACGCAAGTCCTGTAAACTACTTTTGAACTTATATAGCCGACTTATGAGTTACGAAGTAACAGCTATCTCGTCCAACCAAGTTTTCACCATACATCCCAAGTTTTGCTGCTTATAGATGTACATTTGACGATTCCAAAATATAAAATCTTCATGTGAAAAAGAATTTCAGCACCGTTGTGATCATCTAAATCAATCTAATTGAGACAGTCAACGAGAAAGATTGGAAGACAGAGACACCAGACGAATAACTACTCTGGAGCCGAGATAGAGATGACTGGCAAGAGGCCGCCAGGTAATACCGTTGAATCTTACCTCCCGTTAGTCGCCCTTCCTTCTCTGAAATTTCCTCATCGGAGACCAAGAGCCCTCGCAACATGTGAACAAAGATAGGCGGGCGGGCAGCGAACCAAAGCAGACAATATATATGGAGCAGTACCGCTAAAAACTTAGCTAGCCAAGCATCCATGCCTCTCTTGCAAAGCCACCACCTGCTGCTTCTCCTCTTGGTTGCCCTTGCCACCTCCCATGGCGATTCATCCGGTGCTACCTACAACTCCTCCATGTGCTTGAATCAAACTTACAAATGCGGAGAACTTAGTATTAGCTACCCGTTCTATCTCTACAGCGAGACAGAAGAGCTCAACGGCTACAACAATTCCTACTGCGGCTACCCTGGCATGGGGATCGTCTGCGACGACGACAAGCCCATCCTGCAACTCAACGGCACAACAGCGAACTACACGGTTAAGAGCATCAGCGGTGCGAGCGCGAACGTCTCGCTAGCCGATCCGGAGGTCGTCGAAGGCAGCTGCCCAAGAGTCGACCACAACGTGACCTTGGCACCGGGCGCATGGCTGGACTTCCCTGACAACACGGTCGATTACCTCGTCTTCTTCCTCAGCTGCTACTTCCAGCTTGGTCTCGTCAAACCGCCTACCCTCGACCCGATCACCTGCTCAGAATTCGGTGTTCCTGGAGTCTCGTTCGTGCTTCTCAATACTTCGGTGCCTCCCGGGAACTGGTCGCAGGCGTGCCGCCAGGTCATACAAGTTCCTGTGCTCAAACTCGAATATGAACAGGCCGACCCAAATGATCCTGCATGGGGAAACACTGGATACGGCGATGTCCTTCGCGAAGGCTTCCAGGTATCGTGGGACGACAACAGACCCGCCGCGTGTACGCAGTGCGAGGGATCCAATGGAAGGTGCGCCCACAACGAAACAGGAGTATTCCTGGGTTGCTTGTGCACCAACGGACAAATCAACGATAAGAACTGCACTACGTACAATTCAACTGGTAAGTACTTCTCAATCTAAATAGCAAGGGAATCGATTTTTTTTGTGAGACATATGAATATAGATTTTGAAGAACTGGTAAGCACTACGTGTACTAACCCATAAAAAGAGTCCCGAATCGATTTTAAGTAGGGAATGCGCTCACGAATCAATTTGGAAATTAATACAAAAAATATCAATGTTTTTTTAGTTGAAAGTTTTGTAGAGCTATCTGAGGTTATTTTTGCGTACCTGGAAAACTTTTCTGGGATCCAATGAACCTTTTCGAAATCATCTCAGCCTTGCATTTTTTGTGTGCGGTAAGGGAAAATGAAAATTGGGCCGGGGACTGGCTGGAATGTCCGCGTGGGCAAAGAGACTAGAGAGGAGTGTGTCTAACCACCTTCATATATATAGACATGCAAAATCATTCCAAAGACAACCAAATCGTCTAGATAAAATGGGCTACTTTTGCACCAACGGGCAAATCAATGGACCGTCTACAGTTCAATATGGTACCCATTTTCAAATGGGCTAGTTGTTAATCAGACCCTAGGTGGCAGCACGGTGTCCGATCTTAATCAAAGGCGATTATAGTATGTCCAACAATATAAAAATCCGACATACACCATTTTCTGGTAGCATACAACATCTTTCAAATTTTCACCCGCGAACTATAGAGTAAACATACAAAAACGCAGCAACACTTTAAACAAACCAACAATTATAAAAGGTCGTTGAGAATATGCAATAGAAAAACACCTTTGCAGTCTGATCACAAGTTCACAACGTTTGCAACATATTGTCGCATGTATATCAATAGGAGTTTACAACATGTCAAAACAACTTGGGCAATGTGAAACAAATCTCAAATTTGTGAACTTCTCACCATTAGACTTTGAGGTGCCCCAACCTCAAAGCCCCGGTCTCGCCAAATCCCCGTCATCGTCAATTTCCACCTTTGATACCATCTTCACCATACTCATGTCTCAAAGAATTTTTGTCTCGAGCTCCACCATGAGGTCATCCATGAGAGCGGTTTTGCGGCCTGAGGGGGTGGTGGAGGAGGGCAGGCATGACTAAAGGAAAAATGAATGAAGATATCTTCCTTTTAGGAAGAGATGGAGGAGCAAAAGGATGAAAATAATAAATTAAGACAGTTGTAGAGGCATGCCGCCTATAGGAGGCAGTGCACGTTGCACCATTTGAGCGGAATCCCTCATGCCCAACTTCAAAATAGAGCCACGTACAACATCATAAATATGGGTTACAAAGCACACACGCACGCACGCGCGCACACACACATACACAGACATAACTCGATGCATCACCATTACACAACATCGTCGACTCAAGCTCTAGCCCGGGCGTGTAGCTTCCTAATCTTTCTCAGCGCCTCGTCCAGTAGTGTCATGTCCGTCAGTCTGACCAAAAACCTCCAGTACTGCATATGAATTGACATTTGAAAGAAAACATCACCCCCAGTGTTGGGATTATGCCAAATATGATATACCACGGTAGAGGTTTAATCTAGCAAGCCCGGGTGGCCCACTTGGGTGGCGAAGCTTTTAAAATAGTTAAGTGGTCTAATTGCTGGAAGATGGAGGCCCAAACCCTGACTAAGGAAGGTCCAAGATAGATTCCATAAAGTTCTGGAAGAACGAATAGTTGTCGTATAAGTCACTGATATACTCCCTTCATTTGGAAATGTATGATGTTGAAGTATTTTGTTTGATTTAGTTTGTATCTAATCCACTTTTATGTGTAAATTCACCCATTTTATTTTGTATCTAGTCTATTTTAAAAATACCTAAAACATTTTTCGTTGATGCACAGAGGAAGTATAATAGAACTACGTAGCCGGTTAGGTCTTTACCTTCATCTACCCTAGGTCATGGCTTCTATATAAGCCGTCCTAGGGACAACCTTTAGAACACACACTCAATATGCACTCAATACGCAGAACACATCCTTGTAACTTGTATTATGTGCCATTATAGTGAATTATATCGGGACGTAGCGATCCTCCATGGAGAGAACTTGAAACTGGGTAAACCGCATGGTTACACCATCACGAGCATCCCACCGTTTAGTTTCACAAACCCTAGCCTTGAGGACCCCCTAATGGCATTTTCTCGAGGTAATGACAGTTGGCGTCCACCGTGAGGCCAGCGGCATCTGGAGCTGAGATTCGGGCGGAAGCATGTGGAGGCATCGATTATACTGTGGCTGTTGGCCGGTACGTCTACTTCGGCGGATCACCGTTTATCGCGGAGGACACGTTCATGCCGGATTGCCGGCTACGCGCCGCGTTGCCGTCTACTCAATCATGCAAAACTGAGGTGTGTCGAACTGTTTAGCATTGCAACCATAGAATGATTCATCTTTGGAAAATTATATCGTTTGTTTAGCACTGTGATCGCATCATCACTATCTTCTCATTTGCAACAATAATTAAGTTGTGACAAGTCTACTCAATCATGCAAAACTGAGGTGTGTCGAACTGTTTAGCATTGCAACCATAGAATGATTCATCTTTGGAAAATTATATCGTTTGTTTAGCACTGTGATCAATTCAGAGGTGCATCATCACTAGCTTCTTATTTGCAACAATAATTAAGTTGTGATAAGTCACTCGACAATATTGGTTACACATTGACAATGAGTATTATGGCCGGATGTAGGGAGGACACGTGAATAGTTACACCATTCTGATCTCAACCGAAATGAAATCCATCACCATCAATCCTAAAAAGGATAAGAGACTTCACGAAGGTCAAGATTTTATGGCTAGGAAGTAAGACTAACTTCAATTGAGAGTGAATTCCACTTTGCAACATGTACTCGTTAGGTGACAGGTTCCACCAGATTTCATTTTTACACCACATTGCACAAAAGTTTCAAAACATTCTACTTTGCACCGTATTTGGAGACTAGGTGAAGGCCAGGGCTGACATACGGGCAACTCCCAGCATTCAGAAGCTGCCGCAGCGGATCGTCCAAAAGACCCTGAGCCAGAGATGACGCCCCCTTATATTAGCTACTAGCAATAATGAAACATGAGGACGTTCGATCACCTGATGTTCCTGCGGGTCTTCGACGCTCTGTCGGGGTTTAGCACAGTAGCACCACAAGGAGACGCACCTCCCATGGCAAGATCAGCCGCACTGGCCAGAGCCGTCGGACACCCGCTGGTCAAACATGTGCTGCCCAGTCAGCAAAAATTGCGGACCCCGCATGTCAGCCCTACCCAAATCTCTAAATGTGGTGAAAAGTGGATCTAGCTGTTGCAACCTGTCACCCATTTACAAATACACAAAGTTGAATTCACTTTGATTGATGATCTGATCTTTGAGAAAATCAGAAATGACAGTTACACTTATCATGTATCAAATTATCTTTTTCGGATTTATACATAGAAAAAGATGGTTCTTTCATTCTTTTGAGAGGAAGATTAGTTGTTCCTGTTACACAAATTACTAATGTGATGGATGCCTGGAACCGTAGATGAAGAACAGTTAAGTTACCTTCTGTTTCAATGAGTACCGTCCGAATGATGATACTAACCGTGCAGTAAAAACTTATTTTGTGGATAAATGCATATTTCATCTACTTATGAGCCTTGATCTTAAAATCTTTGCAGGACAGAAGAAGGCCAGCATACAACTATGTAAGAAATGTCTCTCAACCACATTATTAATTCTTTTCCGTCTTCCATCTTTTACAAAACTGTTTGCTTCAATCATATGTATTTAGCAATTGCGCAGTATATTGAACTTTAAAATGACTTTGTGATGGTTTTTATCCCATTGAAAAATATTGTCGTGTTTTATCCCAAGCTGTGACCATGTGACAGATTTTACTCCATTTTATCATTTTCCCCAAATTCATAAATTGGACCCACTTGTTCGGATAACGTGGCAGCTGACAGGCTGACAACTTAGGCATGTATTTTCTGGGGGTGTATAGATTATGTTAAATGCCTATAATTCATAAATGAGGTCGAAAACAATGAAACTGCGTCAAATTATGCCAAATAGGTGCCCCTAGCTGCACCGCACTGCTCCTGCGCCACGTCTTATACACCTCTAATGTATATGTGTTCAAGTTGTCCGTACAGAGAGCTGCTACAGCTTCTGATATATACCCCGGCATGTCTTGTCAGTTTATGGGAAACGACATAATGAGGTAAAAATCATCACAATATCACAACTAGAGTTTAAAATGTGATACTTTTTAATAAGGTAATTACTGTCAAGAGTAACAACTAAAGGCAAAAGGTGGAACATACTCTAAATATATCTAGCCTTTTAGAAATACACAATACATTCGGTTTGTCAACAAGGATCTACAGTAACTTGAGTTCCATTGCTTTCTATTCGTGACACTAGAAATTGTGTTGCTTCCATATGTTCAGTCATTTATGACTTTGTCGTTATAATGCAGTAGACAAAGAGCGAAGAAACCAAATTCGTAGAAAATTTCATAAGTTTCCTCCCCTTTTGATCCTTTTCCCTCAAATTGTCTACACAGATACAATAGCAGGCATCTCAAGCATAATGGTCTGTCTGCTTTTGTTTGCATTTTGTTTGGGGTACAAGAAGTACGGACGCAACACGAAATCAAAGGAAACAGCAAGAATTGAGTCCTTCCTACAAAAGAATGGAACCATACATCCAAGAAGATACACTTATGAACAAGTGAAAAGAATGACAACATCTTTTGCTGAAAAGCTAGGTCAAGGTGGATTTGGTGCTGTTTACAGAGGCAGCTTCTCTGATGGCCGTCAGATAGCAGTGAAGATGCTAAAGGACTACAAGACTGATGGGGAGGATTTCATCAATGAGGTGGCTAGCATTAGTAGAACTTCTCATGTCAACATCGTTACTCTCACAGGATTTTGCTTGGAAGGATCCAAAAGGGCACTAATTTATGACTATATGCCTAATGGTTCACTTGAAAGGTATGCTTTCAAAGAGAACTCTAAAGGTGGAAATACTTTAGGTTGGGAAAAACTGTTCAATATAACAGTCGGCATTGCTCGGGGTCTTGAGTATCTCCACCGAGGATGCAATACTCGCATTGTGCATTTTGATATCAAACCTCACAACATTCTGTTGGATCAAGATTTTTGTCCTAAGATCTCTGATTTTGGACTAGCAAAGTTGTGCCTCAATAAGGGAAGTGCTATTTCCATTGGTGGTGCAAGAGGAACAATAGGTTATATTGCCCCCGAGGTTTATTCGAAGCAATTTGGAGTAGTAAGTACCAAATCTGATGTCTACAGTTATGGAATGATGGTTCTTGAGATGGTTGGGGCAAGGGATAAGAATATCAGTGCAAACAGTGAATCTAGCAGCCAATATTTCCCACAATGGATTTATGAAAATTTAGATGAATATTGTGTTAGTGCTTCTGAAATTAATGGCGAGATCACAGAGACTGTAAGGAAGATGATAGTGGTTGGTCTGTGGTGCATACAGTTAAGTGCCACTGACCGTCCAACAATGACTAGAGTCGTCGAGATGCTAGAAGGGAGCACAAGTGTCCTTGAATTGCCACCAAAGGTGTTGTTTAGTTGGTAATCATCATCAACCAATATGTTAATATAGATGCTGAGCACTTGCTCCAGTATTGCACCATTGTAAGGAGCTGAAAATTTCAAGATTTCCATATAATGTTGTAAATTGTGTGCAAGTCGCGTACCAAATTGTGCACTTGCTTATCAGGCCGTTGGGGCTTTATCCGTATATATGGGTCATCCTCGGCCAATAATTTCTGGACAAAAGACATGTGCTCAGCTCGGCTTTATACCCAAACTCTTTTGTGCATTAGAGAGTCAGTATTCTACTACTGTTGCTCAGGTCTAATCTTTTATTTGCCACTCCACAAATCTATACCACAGGATACTTGGATTCAGTATTAAAATTTCAGGGTTCAGGTTCAGAGCGTACCTAATTCAGAGTAGAGCAAAATGCCGAGTAATCAAGTCATGTTGCAGATTCCGGATCTCAGCGGGCCCCTAACCGTGCCCGTAGCAGGCGCACCGCGCCGGAGCGCGGGGTATCCAGCCGCTAAGATAGCGCCGGCAGGCCGCAGGCGTCTAGTGTGCCCGGCAAGGTAGGGAACACCAGGACGCGGCGACGGGCGACCGCGGCGTGACGGCGCGAGGAGAGACAGTTGAGACTAAGCGTCGATACGGATTTGCCTTCTTTTTTTTTGTGCTAGACTAGAGGAATGGTGAAAACTGTCGGCGTTCTCTGCCGATACAGCCTGGGTCCAACGGCCAGTGTCATCCGCGACGAGAAAGGGAATCGTCCTTCCATGTTTTTTAAAAAGTTAACTACTTAGTAGATATACTTATCTCCACTAATATAAAAAGAGAGAGAGCCGGAGATCCAACAAACCTCAGCCGCTTATCTGTGTAAATCTAACGATCGAGAGGGCCTCAATGTTGAACGCTCAACCCGTTGAGCGCTACACATGTTTAGAGGTCATCCCTTAATCATGTTGAGTCCGCTTTTCCCGAACCATCGCCCCGCACCAAAAAAAAAACCCTCCTCCCACATCGCCATGACCCACGAGCCCACGACGCACGAGTGCAATGCCCGCCGCCGCAGCAGTTCCCATCGCCCCGCACCGCTCCCCGCCGTCGCCCGCGACGCTCCTGCCGTGGAGCCTACGAGCTGCCTTCGACGCTCTTCACCGCCTTTCTCCCTGTCCGATGCCGCTCCTCCTAGCCTTCCAGCGCCGCCTACCGCAGGAGAGCCTGCCGGCCGCCGCGTGATCCACGACACTGCCCGACGCTGTCACACGAGTCTCCATGCCGCCAATCGGCTACACGTCGCTGCGGCCTCCACGCCACCGCCACGCGCGAGGCTGCACGCGAGGCCCCTACGCCCTGCACGCCGGCACGCGACACCCGCGCCGTCCGCCTCCTGCACATCACATGGTTCAGGTCTTCCCTGAATGTCGATAACTGGGTGCCGCACTTTCTTATGGTTCGACGTCTTCCTCTGCCTATTTCACATGCATTTGAACATCATTTGTACCAATGGATTGGGTTCAAGACTTATTCTTAAGCAATGATTAATCAGGATTAGTGGTTTACAAAACAAGGGTTTTGCTTTAGTTGGAGGCAATGAACTGAATTTAAACTGAAACAATGGCCTTTATGGCTTTCTTTTCTGAAATAGCCTTCTCAAATAGCAAAAAATGTAGATTTCTGGACCATCTGTAATCACAAGAAACAATGTACACATGTTTTCTAATACCACCACTTTATACATGTTTCAGCGAAAATGAATGATCATGAAGTCTGAGGGTTACACGGTTTCAGAAACCGGTCCAATCCAATTTCTTGTAATGCTAATTTTCAATGAAGTTTTTTTTGTCACATTAGATGCTTTCCATTTTCTTCTTACTGGACAGTGTATTACACTTTGTTATATTTTGGGGTAATAGCTAACCCAACATGGTACAACTATTCCGTTTTAGGCTAGGATATCTAAGGATAGTTGAACAATAACGGGAATGGATAATCCCTCCTGATAGAAAGGGGTGAACTGTAAGAGAATCTGAATATGCTGTGTTATGTAGGATAGTATACAGTTTAAAGGAAAGTGCAGGTGGAACCATTATGTTTTAAGGGAAAGTTCAGTGGCAAATCATCCAGAATTGGAGGTTGAATAAAACTTTCCTTTCTATTTTCTATCACTATGTTTCATAATATAAACCGTTTTGGAAAAATTTATATTATGGAAAGGAGGGAGTATACTATGGTACAACAAAAGGTTGTCAAGTGATAAATTTAGAATAACAAAAGGTTGGGCATTCACATTAAGGGAGAATGAAGTTAAATACTCTGACAGAAAAGGTTGGGTAGTTCAGATGGTTCAGTTTGATGAGGGTTTTTTTTTTGAAGGAACTAGGAAGGTTACTGAACTGGAAAAATGATTAACATGGCCAATTCTTTTGAGTTTGTATATAACCATTAAATGCTGACCATCCACAAGTTTAGCAATGGGTCAGCAGGTAATTAGTCATAGTTGTTCCACAATTTATCTTGGCTTTATGAATCTTTGTGTGACATCACCAAACCTTGGAAGATTTCTGTGGTGACAGAATGATTTACACGGCTTGTAAATTTGAGTTATTGTAGCACGTACATTGCAAGAAGAATTTGATTTTTTTTTCTTTCATGAACAGGCTCAGATACATGAAGAGCTCCCGAGTTATGCATTTTAAATATCTGATGAAGTTTCAGTTTGACAAAAGACATGGAGCTCTATATCAGCAAGGTGAGTTACTGACTGTAAATTTTGATGGTGCAATTAGTTCCATATGTTAAGAGATGGAGCCTTATTTGTACCTTCTCTTAATTTTTGGTGTTTAAGGATGGCAACTTGTAGCTTTCTAAACATCTTCTAGACATAGACTGACTCCGAAAATCCATAAATGCACACAACGGCTTATGGAAGGGAGTCTTGCCCTGTCCCTTCAATAATTGTTTCAGTCGTACATATGTTACAAGCAGATTAATATGATAGATGGAGATTAATATGCAAGGAGAATATTTCAGGAGGATAATGGTTCACGCAAGAATACAATTTCTCTATTTGAGTTAAATAGATGGTTGCAATGGAAATTGTATTGACCATTAAAGAATACGCGTAGTACACACCTAGGAGATTAGGTATACGTGTGACATAATCCAAGAGCTGAGTCAGCGGTCATTGAGGAGCAAGTCATGTACCCGCAAAGAAGAATTCTCTCTATTTGTAGCCTATCCAGTAATTTCTTTTTCTAATGATCCATACATGTATTATGTATCTGCAATTATGCTCAGCTGGTTACATACCTATGCGTTCGTATCTTTTTCCTGACCAAACAAAGTACGTATGTGATTTCTCTTAATGGCAAAATGAGCTCAGTTATTTGCTTCGCTGTTGTTTTATAATGATGGAACTTTAAAATTGTGCTACCCATTTTTTATGTCTTGCTGTCATTGTTACTTAACACTCAGGAGCTTTGTTGGCACATATATCTATTTTGATTGAAATTAGAATTCCCCTCAAGTCATTTGTGCAGTTGGTGGAGATTATTGTGTTGCTTGGATAGTTGCATATCAACGTCATCTACGATGAAGAGCTCCCGGTTCGCATTTTAAAAGCTAAATAAAATGTGGCATCTACGACAAGATCATCAACTTTGAATATAACATACATAACCTTTATACTTCCAGCAGCAGCAACAACAATAATTCATGGCGTCCTTTTTCCAAGGTACATCAGACCCCCCAAAAAATATATACTAAGCTTACATTTTTTTGAGGCATGTGTTCTTATTATTGATCTGTTGATAAGTGTACCATTAACTTTTACAATGACACCATTGTTCTGCCATATGAAAAGACCTCCATTGAGAAAATTAATTATTTTGTTTTTATGTATTACTTTTCAGAACCTTGAAGCTACAATACAGTTCGGTCTATTTTACCCGCAAACAAAAAAATACAGTTCAAAGTGAGAAGAAACATTCCAATCATGGAGAGCTAGACAGGAGATACAGCCTATATAGGTAGGTGCTTCTGGAAAGTGCAAGTATTGAACCACTTTTCATGCTCCCAACAGTTTGTGTTGATGTTTCCTACAGTTTGTATTTTCAGATCTCACTCACTTCATGGTAAGGCTTAATTAAGTCTCTTTGTGTTATCTCTGCCACTTTCCTTCCCGATGCTATTGCTCATGTTATAAAATTGTTTGCACAAATTATTTCCACGGACCGGCATAGAACATGTGGTATTTTTTTCTTAATGAAAATAGGTGGTGTTTTTTTATTTATTTTCATGGAAACATGAGAAACATATCAATACATTGATATGCCCCTAGATTCATGATACATAATTCCATGTTGCAATGAGCAAGTTCTCTACAAGAATACAACTTGACTTATTGTGTTCCCCTCATTGTGTTCTTGATTTGCAGGAAAAGGAGTTGAGACAGCTTTGTTATTTACGTATATAAATAACACTTTCAGAAATTTTTAAATAGAACAAATTTAATAATCGGTTTGGCTTTGCATCCATTTTCCGAGTGTCTGGTTGTGTGTTGTCCAACAGAATTTGTTCTCCTCAAAGTGCAAACAATGTTCGAGTGTGATTTCAAACAACTAACGAGGGTGAAATTCTATTGGATTCATGGCGATGTCCTGATCCTTTTTACATGTCCTAATAACTTAGGGCTTGTTTGATTCAAAAGAATGGTTTAGGATTTTTGCAGGAATTGGAACCATATGATTTTTTCCTACAAAGTTTGTTTGATTCATAGGATTGCAATCCTTTCGAATACCTACAAAGAATTCATTTGCACTATGTTTCATATGAAAAATGTCCTTCACTATGTACACCTTCGACGGCGCTTGCGGGGGCCACCTAGAGCGTGGGCTTGCGGGGCGCTATGTACACCTTCGACTGCGCTTCTTGGTCGTCGCCTCCTCCGGTTTGGTTCGGTCCCGCCGTTCTCTCGCCGACCCTTAGGCGCTTATGGGTGGACGGTTGCATTGGCTTGGGTCTTCCTGGAGTTGGAGTCGGCCTGCTGAGGTTCCTTCGTTTGGCTGTGACGCGGCCTAGAAGCTTAGTGCATCGCCCCCCCTCCATTCTTGGCGGGTGACGGTGCAAGGCGTGTCCCCGGTTAGCTATAGCGGGTAGTGTTGTCAACCGTGTGGTGTTGCGTTTGTATCGTGGTGCTTGTTTGGCGTTGTGTTGTATCGTGGTGCCCTTTGGGCGTTGTATCGGCTATCTTGGCCTCTTCTTCTATGTGATTGATACACCTTCCAGGGTGTATTCTCGAAAAATGTCCTTCACTCCAACTTCTTTCTACAATTCCTATGGCTTTCCTGTGCAACCAAATATTTTATAGATTTAAAATCATGTAGTTTCCCAATCCTACAGGATTAGAGAGGACATACCATTCCAATCCTGCATTTTTCCTATTCACGCGTTATGAAAATCCTGCGAATCAAACAAGTCCTTACACTTGTTTCTAAACATAATGAAACTTAAATGTGAAAATATTCAATTGAGTTATGTGTATCAGTCGACACGTGCAGTGCACGTGCTCCATTACTAGTAGGCATTAATTTTCCTTTGAGAGTACACTCACATTATATAAAAGTAGTATTTTTGCTGGATTTTGTAAGTATTTTAGGATAAAAATTAATCAGTGATCAAACTTGTGTTTTTGATGCCCAAAACAACCTCTTTTTTATATAGAAACTAAGACAGTAGAGTAGTACTACCTATGTCCAGATTTAATTGACTTCTATCAATACGTTATTTGTTCATTAGCCTTCTCTCTCCCGCGTTGATTAAATAGGAACGGAGGGAGTAGTATTTTCTTACATTCTAACAAGATAAATTCTACCTCTAATAGACTTTTTCAGTAACTGGGAAGGGGGAGGGGAGGTTTGACTCTCACCATTCTCTCACAGGGTGGAGTGTTTTTGGAGAGTGTTCTTTCTTCCGTGCACGGGAGATTAGTGCTTGAGAGAATCTTTGCATGTAGGGTTACCCTACACAAGTAATCCCTCTTCCATTGTTTAATATATAGGTTTAATTTTTAGTATGAATTTGAAATAACGATATATATTGGAATATATATCAGATTAAATTTTTAGTATGAATTTTTTCCATTATACTGTATCTTTTAAGAAATCCCGAAAACGGCTTGCTTTGATAAAGTTCAAATTTGAATTTTAAAACACATTCAAACGTGATGATAGACATAGAAACTCAATAAAACTAGATAGTCCCCAAATTGGACTCTAAGATAATTGCCAAAAAATCTAATTTTGTTGAGCTTAATTTGAAACATAGTGAAACAAAATGTTGCAAAGAAAAGTTTCGGTAAGTTTCACAAAGTATCAACATGTTTCATCAAGTTTCAAAAATCAATTTTTAAATACTGTCAAAAACTATTCAATATTGGTGTAATTTTGAAGCTCCCTTCACTAGAAACTCAAATATTCAAATGATTCATAAATTAAACTTGTAGTTCAAAATCTACAAAGGTTTTAAGATTTAAAACTAGATGTAGTAGTGCTGGTGAGAGAGAATCTAAAAGTTATAAAAAGGAACCAAAAACATGGAGAGAGAAGGTGAGCCCATCCACGGGAGGGTTGTATTTCTTAGTGTTTTTATGCTGCAAGCATACACCGATCCTTCCAAAAAAAAAAAACAGAACTACGATAATAGCGACAAGAAAGCTAAAACGGTTGTACTTGTGTTTTACTAGGAAGCAGCGCCGCGCCCGTTAGAACTGCTCGAATGCATCAAAGTTTTCTACATGCTATATAGTGAAAGTACCGATTAATGAAATATAATTTATACTCTCCATCCTTAATGTGAATGTTTGCCCTTTTTATCTTGGCTTGGCTTAGGAGGAACTACATATGTTAATCTTGTCACCAAACCGATGGCATATTTCATTTCTTAAGATAATGCACAATTAGTGTGACATACAAAAGAAGGAATGTAAAGGACACAAAGTGTGAGCAAAATCTATATGAAAACAGAGGGAAGTTCTGAGGCTCTCTGACTACTTCATGTACCTCTGTGCGTTGAGCAGTTTTGTATGTCTTTCCTGTACGTCTATATCAATGAAGCTCTCTAAAGTATATAACGAACCTTCCTTTAGCTGTTTCTTGAACTGATCTTTTTGGTTGCTTGGTATAGTCACACTTCCACGGTGTTTCCCTATGGTAAGGAAAAAAAAAGAATACCGAGGATTTGCAGAATATTAAGTGTTGGTATTGGGCCAGTAAGTAGATGCGGAATATAGTGAGGGTAAGACTGGGCCGTGGCACGTCCAGCTCAAGAGAGGAAAAATGTTTTATTCCTATGGCATTATGCTTAAAGCCCACTTATGTACTGACCCAGGTCGGCCACAGTTAATTCGTTTCCCTTACCCTAAAAAAAAAGTTAATTCGTTCCCCATTTTCTTCGCAAAGAAAAACAAAACTGTTCCCCACTCAGCTAGTCGGTCGTCGTTGTCGCTTCGTTGTTTCTGCACGCATGCTCTGCTGCTCATTCTGGGTGATTCCATGCCGGTAGACCGCTCCGGACCTCCGGTAGCTTAGGGCACAGGCCAATGGGGCAGCCACCGACATGCTACCGGTGACTCAGCGGCGGACAGGCGGAGTAGCAGTGGAGACACGCGATCCGTCGAGCGGCGAGCTCGTCCAGCAAGGCGCCCAGCGGCCACCGCCCAGGCCCCAACCCCGCTAAGTCCCCACTCCCAAGCAGGCGCATGCGAGGTAGGAGCTAGCAGCGGCGGCGATCCGACCACCCAGCCCACATCTCTTCTCTACCTTCTCCGATTTTGTTGTTGTGCGGCAACCTGCAAGTGCAAGCCTGCATCAGTGCGGCTGCTCTAATTCCTCTGCCGATCGCACGGAAAACCGCACAAGGAAGGTAATTCATTTTCCCCAAATGGCTTAGTGGCAATATCAATTTCCTTAAATTTTTCTGTTACCAATTTTGCAGCATGAATAATTCAGGCCATTGTTGTTTACAAATTGGAACTTATTTTAAACGGACAAATTGCAACTTAGGTAAGTACATGACTCATAATTACAATTATTTGTGATTTTCTTTAGGTGGTTATCCCTTTCTGCTTCTCTCGTTGTGGTGTTGTTCCTTCTGCTTCAGTAACATGACACATGGAGCAGGGCTCACTCGCTGTATGAATTGCGGTGAAGGGTGGGGATGTATCGATGTTGTAGCCCGGAGCCCTGCCCGAGCGATTGAAAGAACAACTCGAGCAAAGTGTGGATTAAGCTGATAGCAACTGGTATGTTATCTTTTGTTATGTGATTTTTCTCAAGTGATATATGCTTGAACATGCAGTCCGTATGTATATGACACCATAGAAATTATGTTTCTGTTTAGTTATGGTAGAAGCAGAGCCGTCCTAGGTTGATTTGAACGAAATTTGGGACACTGAGTAAATCAAGGATCAAAAGTTAGAGGAAAAGAACAACCAGAACACTCTGAAGCATACTTTAACTATGCATACTTTCCTTTGTTTGTCTGCTTAGTAAACAAAACCAGAGAGTTGAAAGCGGAGCAAATCTCATAGAGACAACAGATCACAATAAAGCAGCTTTTCTGGAACAATAAGAAGCAACAAACATCAAGAAATAGAAATGGAGGCTTGTGATATACGTGTTTACTACAGCCATGTACAACAGCACACAGTACACAGAACAAAACTAAAGAAGATGACCTTTAGTGCATTAGCTAAAAAACGTACAGAGAGAACATTGTCTATATGGTTCTTCAGGCAATTTAGTATTTTCCTTGCATTTAATATCCTCTTTGTTAATTCCACTAATTTTCTTATTGTGAATTGATGTACTGTGAATCAGTGAGAGAAAAGGTAACCTCACTCCACCCAAGACAGAATGAAAAAATCTGTCAATGGCAGTGAATATCTTATTTGCATGAAAGCAACCTCAGCATACAATACTCAAACGAAAATTGCATTAATATTAAGCAATTCATGTCATTTGACTGAGAGAGAGAGAGAGTACACGGGAACAAAATCTTCATATTCAGAAGAGTGATCACACATAAGTGGTCAGAGAAAAGGTTCATTCTTTCATCATTAAGAAAATCATAACTGTTAACACCGAATTGCTTGACAAAATATGGTGAAGGCAATGTTCATTAGTTCAATTATTTTTGCACAACATATCAACTTCTAGACATCACCACGTAAACATGGTTGTTAATTATTATAGTATCTCTTAATATTTATTATGGCCTAGTTGCGTTAAATTATGTTCCAATAACTAAGAAAGCAAATGATGGTACCTGATCTAATGATCTCATTGGTTTCTTATAGCTTTATCGATCTATTTTTCATCAAAGTCATAGTATTGGTGAACCAACATATCAACTCATGAATATTGTTGCTATTCTTGTCAGTTTCATACCAATGTAAGGGATGATTAGGAGCAACTACATTATGCCTGGATGAATAGTATCGCCAAATATATCTGGGGGAAAACTTGGTATTGAGATCTCTTGACATCCAAAAGTGTAACCCATGAATAAGGTGACACAATTTGTTAGAAAATAATCTATTTAGTATAGAACCATAGTTGGTATAACTTGACACCTTAAAAAGAGGAATTTCGGAAGAAGCATGCAACATGCAGGTTTCGAAGTTCAGAGCAAACCTGGTCATTAGAGCTAAAGCTACAGCAGATCTTAAACTCAGAGGATAAACAAAGACATACATATCGAATAGTGAGTATTGAAGTACTATAAAAATTGACATCCAGCGGCTTGACCACCTCTCGTATATACTCTTGTAACCATGAGGTATCGGAGTTCAGAGCAAACCTGGTCATTAGAACTCGAGATAAATCCTTACTTTTATCATAGGAGCCAAAAAAAGCTACACCTGATCTTAAACTCAGAGGATGAACACAGACATACATATCGAATAGTGAGTATGGAAGTACTATAACAATTGACATACAACGGCTTGACCGCCTCTCGTATATACTCTTGTAACCATGAGCATATTACATATTATAAGCATTTATCAGATCTTGCCTTGCTGCAACAACACATCACAGTATTCACACCATCGGTGAAAGGAAGGCAAGGGCGTGTCCACAGATCTGTAGATGCTTCCAATCTTCCAAATTGAGGTCTGCATAATTGCATCGCGTTAAAACTTTGACCTTGCACTGAAACAATAAGGAGAAGATGACAGCTATAACAATCTAGCCCTAAACCACGTCCAAACAAATATATCGTACTTGAACTTTAGGTTCAATCTGAACCACCAACGCGGCAAGAAAGATAATTGTCAAAGAGTTAAGATAGGAATATTTACCTATTCTATATAGAAATTTGAGATGATACCATTACTGAGTCAGGGAATATTGAGTTTACAATTGAGATAGAATTGCATGAAAAGAGAGACGTGCAGATGAGAAACAAAGGGAGATGCTCACCACTCTGCCATGGCTTCATCTGCTGCTGTGATTTTTGGCTCTTCGAGGTCAAAATCTTGGGAAATCATATAGCTCTAGCTTTTTCTCCATATGAACAATTTGCAATACCAATAAAATTCTCCAAATAAAAAATTTACTACAAAAATGAAGTCATCTCTCTCACCACCAAAACCATCTAATGTCCAAAGCCATGTGGATATACACATCTTTAAACCCCACAGTTGTGTAGTGTTAGTTGAAGAAAGGTCTAACCAGTAAATTAAATTGCAGATTGGCAGATTACTGTACATCTCATCTACTACATATGGGTAGCAACACCTGTCAAAATAAATAAAAAAACAACATTAATCAGAAGTATCAAGTAGAAACAATATGCCTTTCAACCGAGATTTAACAGAAGTATACATTGATAATCAATAGTACCAAGCAGAAACTATATGCCTTTCAACTGAGATGTAACAGAAAAAGTATACATTGATAATCAACAATACCAAGTAGAAGCTATATGCCTTCAACTGAGAATTGAATATTTGGGTTCACACGAAGCTCATCGATACCCAAAAAAATACTCATAGTACTATGCCTACAAAAAGTTTGCGCTCTTAGCAGGTTTTCAGATAGGATGAAGGGTGACACATAATTTGAATCGAAAATAAACACAGCTAGCCTTCGACCATACTTGCAAAACCACGATTGCTTTTGATTTTTGCATGACAATGCTTAGTGAACTCATGTTAGCCTACATTTTGCAACCATCATGCTCATGTTAGCCTACAGTTTGCAAGCATGGACTCATGATCAAACAACCTTAGGAGGCAATCATGCTCACGCTAGAACAAAATAGGAAGTTATGACTCCCAAGCCATGTTCCGAACCCTGTAGCTGGAAATAGGGTTATGTGTGACAAACCAGTTTTCATGATTATCCAAGAAAACAATGGTGGTTCCAAAGAAACATTCTTCATCATACGGTGAAAAATAAACACATTCGAAGTATAGCACCATAATAGAAAATTATGATGATCATGCAGCAAACTAAGATAATGATGGGATTACATGTACCTCTGTTAACAAATTGGATTTTACTTGTATAAAACAGAAGGTGTTATGCAATGGAAAAAATCAGTGAACCAATTCGACTCTATTGGTTATGGCAAGAAACTGAGTTAGATAAGTATACCTCCATAATTTTCCTCTTAGTTCTTCATGAATTCCTGTGCCCAGAATCCCAGATCAACCAAGATGAAACAAAAAGAAATTTTTCAGCTGAGAACTCCCTGCAACCATGGGCCCTCCCATATACTTTTCGATCAAAATTGATTGAGATGCAGAGAGAGAGAAAGCTCACATGTGAACTTCGATACATCATGCGTGGGTGCAGATGGCGTCAAAGAGAGCAACAGTTGGCTTCGGCTCCTCCCATATCACGCCTCATCAGGATATGGAGAAGATGGCGTCAAAGTCCTCCTCTATGCCACCAGGCACCAGCCAAGTCAGAAAGGAGAGATGGGATCTGCCTCCACAACATATTGCTATCCAGGACATCGCGCCGGCTCAATTCCTCCTATATTGCCCCTCCTCTGAATGGAGAAGATATCGCCAAGGTGCTCCTCTATGCCGCCAGCCATGTCGGGAAGGAGAGATGGGTGCCGCCGCCGTCAGCATCTTGCCATCCATGGCGCCGCATAGGTGGACGGTGAGCAGGGGTTCGCGTCCCCCACGGTAATGGAGTCTGCGTCCTTCGATTTATTTTCTTTCACAGAGGCGTGAACCCAGCTAGGGCACAAATCCAACGGCAAGACCGTGTGCTGGCCGCTGCGGCAACCCCAGCCGGCCATCTTCGCAGCCACGGCCAGGAACTGTCCCCTCCATCGCCACCACCAGCGACGGGATGCTTCGGATTCTCACACAGGTCCAGCAGTTTGCTTCCTCCTCCTCCGCCGCCGTCTTTCATGGTGGCGAGGAATCCTCCGCCAACCACCGCAGCAAGCTGCAGCCCATGCTCACCGACGCCATGGCTCTGCGCACCACCGCTGTGCTGCAGCAACATTTTTTTGAGTAAGAAGAATTAGAGCGGACAACCACGACAGGGAGGAAGAGAGGAAGAAGAGACGTGTATGTTCGGGCTGTTTGCCTCTGTTAGCGATTCAAGCGGTCGAGGTGATGGAGATGATGAGAAGCAACGAACTGGTCGCCGTCCTCGTCCTGCGCGGCAAGGTCATCAAGGAGAACGGATGAAGCTTCACTTTCAAGGTTCAGTATTTTCTTATCTCAAAGAGGATTTCCGTCCTGATGTGCTTGAGATTGCCTTCGGGAGAGCTCATCTGCAATCACGTTTCTTCGGGAGCTACGCCGCCCATGGCGGGGGTCGATGGGCGCACGCCGCCCCCTGCGGTGGTCGACTGGCGGTCTCCTGGCCGTGGTTGCATCTTTTGGTCGAAGGGCGGCCGATTCTTTTCCTCCTGGTCTTTGTACCACATGGGAGGCAGTGGCGCTTCATTGCGACGTCCAAGATCTATGGAAACTTAGTCGTCCCAAGTGACTTCGTTCCCGGCGGCGGCGAAGTGTGCGTGATGGAGTTGCTTTGGACCCGATTGCTTTCTCCATCGGGAGTTGGTGGTTCTTTTTGCAAAAGACAGGGACCTCTTTGTAATTTCCTGTTTTCCTTAGGTCTGGTTGTAAGATGTACTAACCTTATCATAATATAAGTGTGCTCGGGGCCCTTCGTGGCCCTTCTTGTATTCAAAAAAAAAAAAAAAAAAAAAAAGCGGTGGAGGTGGGTCCGGCCGCACCGCTTTGACCAGGTATCCAGAGAAATGCAGTTACCGGGAAGGACCATGCAAATATGCATGAAAGAAGGCTACAAATCGGTAACCGGTTACCCATGGATCAAAAAAAAAAACGAAAAATACCCAACCAGTGAATCAACGAAGGGAAAAAAAAAAAAGCAACGTGTCACACAACTGTTGGAGGGAAGAGAGGATAAATATGGCATCTACAGTGCCAAGATCATTCAGGATGCGCTAAATCGTTTCACTTTTATATAGGTAATAATGTATCCCACACTCACAAAATCGTGGAGCTATGTGTGAATTATGTTTAAGAACAAAATTAAAATCAAACTCAGTTTACTTCCTACTGTTTTCGCACTAGATTTGCAAGTTTCGTAGGAAAATTTCAAATTTCAGCCAGATTGGAAGCCTAGCGTTTAAATTATTTGTAAAAAATAAAATGAGAACATTTTTTTTTGAACAAAGACCCTAGAAGCTGCTAGTATTGCACAGGCGGTGGTACAAATTGCAGAAAGGCCCCTACAGTTCAGGGGATTTCTGGATAAGGACTGAAATATTACAGAGACGACCTCGTAAAAAGATTGAAAAAAGCAATCAGGTCCTTGTCGCTCTGCACCGTAGAAGGAAAACGCCGTCGAGTTGCTCCGCCGAACGAACACCGGCGCCGGGGACGAACCAGTCGGCGCAGCGTCGTGGCAGAAGCGGTGGCTCTTCCCCTTGGACAACTTGGTCTTTGGGAAGTCAGTTCTCCAGCAGAAGGGCCGCCAATCGGCCATAAGAAGCAGGGGCGGGACGGTGACGCCGGCACATGTCCCCCGTTGATGAGCTTCACTGGAAGAAAACCGCATCAGCAACAGCGTCGACGAAGAGGACGCAGCTCCATAGCACCTCGCAGGCACACACTTGTGGCGCCGCTTCGAGCACGGGAGAGCAGCAGCATCCATGCCGTCCTCGCCCTCGCCTCCATGGCCGGCCGAGAGGAACAACACCGATATGCTACCTCCGTACCAGAAGCAGCAAAGATACACCCTCCAAGATGCAGAGAGGATGGCGACGACGTGGATGTGCTCCTCCTCGCCTCCACGGCCGGCCAGGAGCTCGTTGTCGTCGTTGTTCCCCGGCAGGCGCATCCTTTCCCCCTCGCCTCCAAGGCCGGCCAGGAGAAGATGGCGCCCGCCGCTTCCGCGCTGCATCAGGAAGAAGTCCGCCGTTGCTTTATTGAAGGAAGCGTCGGTCTCTTGCTCCTCTCTTTCCTCCGACCACCGGAGAAGGAGAAGAAAGCAGATCAACCCTAGAGCGGGTGAGATCCAGGCGGGCAGATCTCGCCCGTCGCTTCCACTACAGGGCAACCAGCCCACTACCGGCAAGCTGCCGCTAAACCTAGGAAACCTACCTACTCCGGCGCCATCTCCCCTCCGTCTCCGGCCGGCTACTCCGGCGGAGAGGAGGAGGGAGAGGCCCGGTGAGCGAGAGAAAAGGCTCAGTAATTGTAGCAAGAAGAGAGCGAGGTGGGGGGGGGGGGATTGGGAATGAACCGAGAACCTGACCAACAGCTACCTAGACGCTCCAACGCTGCACTACAGCCAAGATCATGACATGGGAAGGATTTATATCTTTTTGAAAAAGTAATATCTCGGATTTATTCAAATTTCGATGATTTTTTTTCACTAGCTTCCATATGTGTCCTGATTACTCCATGCACAAGAGACAAGAAGACAACCTCGTCATTTGCAGTGCACCTTTATCCTACAAACTTCGCCACTCCTTCCCACGAATGCAGATATAATACACACACGCAAGTCACATTGCCACAAGAGACAGCAATGCCGGCGATGCCGCCATCTTTCACAATGCCCGCCAAGCTCGCCATCCACACGACCTTGCTCTTCACAGCGTCCGTCCCCGCCGTGGCGGCGGATGACTCCGTCAGCATAGCCATCTACTGGGGGCAGAACGTCAGCGAGGGCACGCTGAGCGACACGTGTGGCACCGGGCTCTATGCCTACGTCAACCTCGCCTTCCTCTCCACCTTCGGCGCCGGCCGGGCTCCGGTCCTCGACCTGTCCGGCCACTGCAACGCCCCCTCGGGTTCGTGCGCGACCCTCGCCGCCGACATCGCGTCCTGCCAATCTGGCGGCGTCAAGGTGCTCCTCAGCATGGGCGGTGGCGCTCTCGGGTACAACCTGTCCTCGCCCTCCGACGCGCAGGACGTGGCCACCTACCTCTGGAACAACTTCCTCGGCGGCACCGGCACCACCGCGCCCCGCCCGCTCGGCGCCGCCGTGCTGGACGGCATCGACTTCGACATGGAAGCCCCGTCCAGGTACTACGACAACCTCGCCAGGAACCTGAACTCGCTCTACGCCAGCGCCAACAGCGAGAAGAAGTACCTGCTCACCGCGGCGCCGCAGTGCCCGTTCCCGGATGCGTCCCTTGGAGGCGCGCTCGGCACGGGGCTGTTCGACCACGTGTGGGTGCAGTTCTACAACAACCCGCCGTGCCAGTTCGCGCCTGGGGATGCGAGCGCGCTGCGGAGCGCGTGGCAGCAGTGGACAGCGGCCCTGCCGTCGGTGGCCGTGTACCTCGGCCTGCCGGCGTCGCCGGAGGCCGCGGGAAGCGGATACGTCAACGCGGACACGCTCGTGTCGCAGGTGCTGCCGCTGGTGGAAGGTTCGCCCAACTACGGTGGCGTCATGCTGTGGAGCCGCTCCTACGACAAGGACGCTGGCTTCAGCGTGAAACTGCAGAGCAACCTGGAAAATCGGAACAGAGGTACCTTCTTCGTTACAGCATTGAGGCCGTATAACTCAAGTGTACAATCTGCCGGCGTCAAGGTGCTCAAGTGTACAAAGCAAGATGCAAGATCTGACGACGTATAACTCAACCGAAAAATAGCTAGATGAGAAATAGCAAAAGTAATTATTTATCGGCATGTCACGTCTCTTAAGAAGCTAATGGTTTCTTTGACAAATTGCAGGGGACGGCGCATCCACGCATTACAAAAGGAGAATCTGTGAGTGTTTTGCTCTTGTCCATTCTGATTATGTTTCCTTGCAAAAATAGCTTCTCTATCTTACCATTTACAGTGACTAACTCAAGAAATTGCAAGACTTGGTGATCTCCTTCACATTTCATTTAAATACCTATCTGTCAACTTCATGCAGATACCATAGTAGGAATCGTCGCTGGCGTATTCCTGCTGCTCCTCCTTCTTACCACTTGCTTCCTGTGCCATAAGAAATACCGTGCAGGCTTGTCACCTCCTGAAGAGGAACCAACGAGCTCTTCAAAGGAAGAAACACCTCCGCCAAAATTGGGAGCCTATCCTCCGAAAAGATACACTTATTCAGAAGTCGAAAGAATGACCAAAACATTCGCTCACAAGCTCGGCCAAGGCAGCCATGGCGACGTTTACAGAGGCAACCTGCGCGACGCACGCCAGATCACCGTGAAGGTTCTGAACAACTGCAAGGGCAGCAACAAGGATTTCGTGAGCGAGGTGGCGGGCATCGGTGGGATTTCCCATGCCAACGTTGCTCCTCTGCTGGGGTTCTGCCTGCAGGGGCCGACGAGAGCTCTGATATACGAGTACATGCCCAATGGCTCGCTCGAAAGCTACGCTCTCAGCAAGAGCGGTGACTCGGTAGACGATAATTACTCGCTATGGTTGTACTGGGAAAAATTGTTCGACATTGCGTTGGGCGTCGCGAAAGGGCTCGAGTATCTCCACGAAGAGATCAACCCCAACGGTGCGCGTATCAGCATCAAGCCCCGGAACATCCTGCTGGACCAGGAGCTGTGCCCAAAGATTTCTGATGTCGGTGTGGCAAATCTGTGTCTGTCGAAAGAGAGCAACAAGACATCTGCTCGTGTTGCCAGGGAGAGAGATGTCTATGATGCGCCTGAGGTTGTATCCAGGAAGTTCGGACCAGTCACTAGAAAGTCTGATGTATACAGCTATGGCGTGATGGTCCTTGAGATGGTCAGGGCGAAAAGGCATGTCAAGGTTGGTGCTGAGACTACCAGCAAGTATTTCGCCAAGTGGCTCTACGACCACCTGGATCAGTTCTGTAGCAGTATCACTGACATCGGCGGTGACACGAGAGAGCTTGTGAGGAAGATGATCATAGTTGGATTGTGGTGCACGCAGACGGCAGCCGCAAATCGGCCGTCAATGAGTAGAGTTGTCGAGATGTTGGAGAGTAGCAGCCGGGACCTGGACTTGCCTAGAAGAATCTCTGCAGATTCTTAGTAAGATGCTGACTATCAGACTATGGTGATAAGTGGATTGTGCATGTAATAGGTCCTATTCCTGATGTTGTTTCTACTGATTGTAAAAACTTGAGTACTGCTGCTGAATAAGATCTCTCTTTGACACCATCAAGAAAAGAAAAAAAATCTCAAAAAAAAATCAAGAAAAGAAAAATAACACAGGAGATTCAGAACGCACAAATACAAAAGGAGAGGAAAGTTCAACAGGAAACAAGGACCTGATTAAGAGGTCTTGTGTCTTGTTTTTTCACAGGAACACTCTTGAAATCCAAACGATTCAAGAAGAAAAGAACATCAACCCACAAACTAGTAAGTTTACTTAATTTACAAAACTACAAGATACTTCGATGGGTTATTTTGATACTCTTGTTGATCCAATGGCCTCGGAAGATTGTGCGTTTTTTTTTTCAAAGCTCACGAAAAACAACCCCAGTTTCTTGTCGAGATTGTAGTCCAACATTTTCTATCCTGGATCCAAGAGGACAACTGAATACTTATGATGTACAGTTTCAGAACAATCAGGTTGTCTGTAAGGGCATCTCCAACCGAGCGACCCAAACGGACGCGCTGGGCCGTCCGTTTTGGACCGTTTGGGTGGTCGAGCGGACACGCAGACAGCGGTCCGCGTCCGCGTGTCCGTTTGGGTCGCGCGCTGCGCCCAACGCGGCGATCCAAAAAGACGCCACGTGGTTCGTGTTCCTTGCGCGGCGCTGCGCCATGGCAGGCCTCGACGGGACAGCAATGGTGGGCGGTGGAACGCGCAGGAAAGTTCCCGCGCGCACCAAGGTTCCCGCGCGAAAAGGCCATTGGCGCGCGCTCACGCCCAAGTTTCCCGCCAGGCTGCCGGCTATAAAAGACGGCGGCGGTCATAGACCGCATCACACCCTCTCCGCCGTCCTCTCCCCCTCCACCTTCTCCGGTGCCCTCTCCATCGCCATGCCGCGCACCATGCAGGCCACGTGGGCCAAGCTCTCCCTCGCCGCCCGGGCCAGCTTCCCACGGACGGAGGAGGAGGAGCGCGTGGACTCGCGGTGGGTCGCCGACGATGAGGCGCTCCGCGTCGCTGCCGAGGCGGCAGCGAAGAAGGAAGGAGACGCGGAGATGGTGGAGGCGGCCGCGGACGGCTGGCACTAGACCGCGGACGGCTGGTACGAGGCCGCGGAGGAGGGGGTGGCCGCCGCGGAGGAGGAGCCCGTGAACAAGGAGGACCTCGCGCTGGCGAACATCAACGCCGCCATCGAGGAGCGTCTCGCCGACCTCACGCGCGTGACGAAGGAGCACGAGGCGACCTGCCGGGCCGGCCGCCGCCGATTAGGCGACCTCCTCGGCCAGAAGAACGAGCTGCTCGCTATGCGAGCAGCCCGCCACCTCATCCAGATGCCCTCGCCCGAGCGGCGCGCCCGGGAGGCTGCTGCGTCGGCGGAGCGCGGCCGACAAGAGCGCATGCACCGGCGGAACGGGAACCACGAGGCCCAGGCCGCCGGCCGCGTCCGCCTGGAGACGCGCACCGATGTGGAACGCGCCGCCCTGCAGGAGCTGGAGCAATGCGGGAAGCGGATGGTGCCGCCGCAGGAGGCGGAGCGCGAGCGCGCCCGAGGCGCGCGGACGGAAAGGAGGAGGATAAAGGCCCCCGCCGCGCCACCCAGCTCGTATTCTGGAGTGGAATCCTCACGCGTACAGGCCGTCCGCGTCGAGTGAAATCCACGGCCCCGACGGCGAGCCGGCGAAGAGTCGCCGGCGAGGACGCCGGCCTCGTACGTATTAGAATAGAAGTAGTAGACTAAAAAAATGTAATGGGTACTTTTTAATGAAAAAAAATAGTTATGTCTATGACAAGCGGGCCAGGGGCGGACGTGCGCCGGCCAGCCATCGGCGTCCGCGGCCACGCAAACTCGTCCCAGATTTCAGCCGGGTTTGGATCGTCCCGGACGCCACGGCCATCCGTTTTTGGGATGGGTCCGCGCGCTGGGCCGCGGTTTTGTCCGTTTCGTCCCATCCGGATGCGCGGGCACGGGATGGGTCGCCGCATTGGAGATGCCCTAACTACCAAAGCTGAAGCAACAAGGTTAAACATGCCACGGGCAGCATAAGTGCATAACATGATCCTACCCAATTGTGTTACTCCCTCCAGTTCAAATAATTGCTTAAAAATGAATGTATCTACAGATTGAACATGTCTAGGTACATTTATTTTTAGAAAAATATTTTGAAGCGGAGGAAGTATTAAATTGATTCCAGCATTTGTACATTAACTAGTAATGAATTGTAAGTACGGCAGCTAAACAGTAATAATTTGCATCAGCATTTCGCAGTCCAGCAGCTTGCAGCCACCCAACCAAAACACTAACTTAATTTGACAAGCTATTTTGAACTGACGAGTCGTGCAATTATCTGAACTAACGACCAAGAATTGCATACAGTACCGGGGCGGCAGATGGGAGATTGGGAGAGGACAGTCCGAGGGTGGAGAGGCCGGCACGGCACGGGGGAGAATTGCATACAGTACCTGGGCGGAAGATGGGCGTTCTCCCTCCGTGAGCTCGGGGCCCTGGCTGCGAGCGCCTCTCGCAGCATTCCAGCGGCCGGCGGCGCAACGGCGGCGTCGTGTTATGACCGTTGTAGAGAGGAGAACTGGAGAAGAGAGGTGAGGTTAGAATCGGGCGATTTACACAGAAATAACCCAAAAGTGAAAGAAAAGCACAGAATGACCCTCCGGCGAAACTATTTCACCAATCTAACCCTTTTGTGTGGCGCCCCTCCCACGGGCGCCACACATGCCCATGTGGCTCCCCTCCTGCCGGTGCCACGGACCCAGCCGACGTGGCCCCCTCGCCGGCCGAGCTGGTGCGCCCATCCGACGTGGCGGCATGTGTGGCGCCCCTCCCAACGGCGCCACACATGCACTTGTAATCCCCCAAAACATACCGTGAGACAATTCCTTCGGTACTTAGCCGTTTTGCGAGGCTCGATGTGTGGCGCCGATGCCACGGGCGCCACACTAGCATGTGTGGCGCCGATGCCACGGGCGCCACACATAGAGGCTCGCGAAAACGGCTAAGGACTTATCGTCCGGAGCCCCTGGATGTTTTCGACCCAATACTTGATATAAGTTGGCATGTGTGGCGCCACACAGTGCAGTGTGGCGCCAGTGTGCAGGGCGCCACACATTGACTTGTGTTAAAAACATGAAAACTCCTACCAAACTCCAACAGTTATGAATACAACATTGGACACAACAAGTAGCAATTTCATGACATACACATATAACACTTCATAGGTCACATTGTAGCACGTAGATTCAAACAACAAGTAGCATTACAGACCATGGTTCGAAATGACATAGGGTTCACAAATCGATACTTATGAAGATAGAGTTCACAACAACACGTAGCACATCCTAGTATCGTCCTCGACGTGCCGTCCTCGCGGGCTGCTTCCGGACGGCCATCCTCTTCGTCCGCTGCCGTGGCTGTTGTTGCTGCTGCTCCTGCTCCTCCTGCTCCTCCTCCTCCTCCTCATCTGAAGAGAACGGCTCGTCGTTCCTCATCCTCGACAAAGCTGATCTCCGCCGCGGCCCGTCATCCTCCTCAGTGACAACCTTCTTTCCTCGGTTGACATAATCTTCCGGAGTGTACCGGTTTGGAGCCTTGCCCCTTGGCTTGAACTGGTAAGCTGACCGTGGGGCTTGCTTCGAGGTACGCTTTGGAAGTATGCCTTGACTCAGAATTAGCTCGTCCTCAGAAATCTTCACAAACACGAACACATGAGATTACAAAAGTTGAAATTAGTAAGAACATGTTTGACAGCAACAAAATAGTCCATACCTCCCGCTCTTCTGAAGAGGAAGATGTAGCGATTTCGGCTTCCCGGCAACCTAGCAAGCTGGCTAACCGCCGCATCTTTCGTGCAGTGTTCTGCGTCATGCCGTTAATGGTTACAAAGCCACCACATCATAGTAGCGTACATTCAAAGTTGGTGATCATACCTTAATGAAATACCGCAACGGTCCGACAGGCTTGTCATCTGTCCCGCTCTGCTCCCAGATAACCTCGCACTCCTCAGCTGTTTTTTCGATCTCCTTCCGCTCTGACAAACATAGCATACACAATTGAAGCGAGCACATGGCAATATAGATGATTTACTAGTTAGTGAGAGAATAGAATACCACGAAGTTCAGCTCGGAAGCAATAGAAGTCGATCTCCCTCTGCGAGCAAAGGTATCGTGCTGACTTTGCCCAACCTCATCGAACTGGATGGGGTCGTCCAAGATCTCCTCAGGATACGCGTGCTTAACTAACTCGATACGCGTGTTCTCATGGAACCACTCGAGGTAGTTGTTGAAAGCGGCGAAGTTGTGAGGCACAATCTGCTCAGGGCCAGCATTCCGTGCCGCTTGCAAACAGTGTTGGAACGCTGCGATGTGGCCGCTATGATGGACTGGCCAATTTGTGATCTTCCTCTGCCGCTGCCTATCAAGCCTGCAAGAATCAACAAGTTAGTTTGTACCTCTTCTATCAAGAATCTTCCATCGCATGATTCCAAAAGTTTACCTATGAAGCGCCTTGTCCGTGTCTTGCCACACTGGTGGGCACTCACGATACGGCCCAAAGCTTGTCTCATCACTCTTTGCGGCTGGTGGTGTTCAACAAGCCACATGCATATGAGTGGGCAGCGCATACGCCAGAACCGCGCCTCCTCCGTGCACTTGTGGTTGAGGTCAGTCATCGACGCGCTAATACGGTAGTAGGTACCATATGGCTCCCATTCCACCTGCAGCATACAAATATCTCAGAATTTAGAACATGCCGAGTAGAATCAATGAAAACTAGGATTGCAAAAGAGTGATCGGTTACCTGCTCAGCGGTAAGAGTGTCCAACTCCGCGGTGTACTGCATGTACATGATCTTTGGATCGCCCGAGCATCTCCGAGACATTGTCCCAAAGGTATGCCCAAGTGGGCTCCCGATCAGGAAAGTGAGGGTGATGAGGCCATGGCCTCTCGTTGAGTACCCTGGGCCGCCCAACTGATAGGCGGTCCCAGCTCCATACGGAAAGTAGGAGCATGCATCCACCAATACCGCCGCTCCCAGACCTGCGACAAGCTTCGTCCAACTGCGCACATAAGACATTTGGTTAGTACTTTGTCTAGCACACTACTATAGGAAAATAGTACATAGAGCAAATCATCACCTGCCGGTAGAGGTAGGCAAGTGCCGCTGTTCCCCAACTCCAACGGTTATCCAACACCGTAAGCGCCTTCGGCCAACACCAATGGGCCAGCTTCCCCCAGCTGTCGGGAAAGAGAGTCCTCGAAATCATGTACCATAAGTACACGCGGGCGTACGTCCTCCGAGTGTCCTCGTCGGCCTCTTCCGGGCATTCTCCAAAGTTAGTCCTGATCCATTCGAAAGATGCGCCGGCGGGAGCTCTCTTCTTTGGTTCTGTTGGCAGCGGAGGAGCCCTGCCAATAAGGTCCTCCATCTGTCTCCGCCACCCATCAGAAGCTGTGTTCATACACAGTGGCTCGCCCTGAATAGGTAGTCCAAGGATCATGGAAACATCCTGGAGAGTAGGGGCCATCTCGCCGGCCCTCAAGTGGAAGGTGTGAGTCTCCGGCCTCCACCGGTCGACAAGGGCGGTGAGTGCCGAGGGGTTCATGTCTGGCCCCCCACGGCTTACAAGGGATATGAACGGCATAAGACCGGTAGGCCGGATGAACTCCGTGTACCTCTCGTCATACGGTATATCCGATGTGCCATGGTAACGAATCTTCAAAGGGTGAAGATCCGTTCCCCTCTCCGTCATATGAACAGCCCGGTGCACCCTGTCGTACTCTTCATCCAGAAGCCACACCATCCTACATGTTTACACAACCATATTATGAGTCATTCCACTAACAAAAATGAGCAACACATACATGAGAGTTCATATCCAAATCCATGAGAGTTCCATACATACACACATACATTCATATCTAGGGTTCCAACAAATATTTGGTTCAAATATGAGTTATTCCATCACAAATAATAGACATTTCAAGACATACATACATAGAATTTGAACACATACATAGCCATTTTATATCTACATAGCCAAATCTAGGGTTCATATCCAAATCCACCAACATATCCAAATCTAGGGTTCATATCCAAATCCACTAACATATCTAGGGTTCCTACACATACACATTCAACACTTACATAGCCATTTCATATCTAGGGTTCCAACAAATCTATGGTTCATATCCAAATCCACCTTCATATCCAAATCTTGCTAGGTTCAGAGCCAAATGCACTAACATATCAATGGTTCATATCTAAATCCACCAACATGAATTTCCATTTCTAGGGTTCATACCCAAATCTACCAAATCCACCAACAATAGTGGACGAATCAGAGGGAATCGAAGGGGAATACCTTGAGGAATGGAGGAGGAAGGACTTGGCCGGATAGATCTGACGAATCCTTGGTCGATTTGGTGGGGGGGACGCAGGGGAGTCGGGCGGCGGCGGCGGTTTCCTGGGAGAAGACAAGAAACAGAGAGAAGAACTAGCTGGGTCGGGCTGGGGGCGGGCGCAGGCGCCACACTTAAGTGGATGTGTGGCGCCCGTGGCATCGGCGCCACACATGCTAGTGTGGCACCCGTGGCATCGGCGCCACACATCGAGCCTCGCAAAACGGCTAAGTCCCAGAGGAATTGTCTCACAGTATGTTTTGGGGGATTACAAGTGCATGTGTGGCGCCGTTGGGAGGGGCGCCACACATGCTGCCACGTCGGATGGGCGCACCAGCTCAGCGGCGAGGGGGCCACGTCGGCTGGGTCAGTGGCGCCGGCAGGAGGGGAGCCACATGGGCATGTGTGGCGCCCGTGGGAGGGGCGCCACACAAAAGGGTTAGATTGGTGAAATAGTTTCGCCGGAGGGTCATTCTGTGCTTTTCTTTCACTTTTGGGTTATTTTTGTGTAAATTGCCTTAGAATCGAACGGGTGAGCTTCGTGTTGGGCTGATATTTTGCGGGCCGGCCCTTAGAGCATCTTAGGTGTCTCTCCGGGAAGCCCCCATGACGCTTTTTTTTTCGGATGGACGAAAATTCGCGTCTTCGGATCTTCGTTTTCATTCGAATTTGGGCTTTCATCCATCCGGGGAGCTCAGGTCATCCCGGCCCCGGGGAGCGCTCGGGGAGTACGGACGAAACGAAAGCGCGGGAACACCGAGAAAACTTCCTGCGCGGCTGGTGGCCCCGACTTGTCGGCGAGAAAGTCTGATCGTCATCCACATCGCAACGTCTTCTTTGCGCTGTAAAAGCCTGCCGTGGTCAGTCTTCACCGGACGTGTAGCTTCCACGCGGTGAGTTAATGTCGTCGCCTTGGTTTCACGCGCGTCGCCCTGTATTTATCACGGAACTACCGTGTCTGGCCGCATTCACCATGCTGTCTCCCTGTTCTCACACCACCTCTCTTACCCAATCTCATCGAGCGAGAGTTGCGATCAATGGCGAACGACGGCGCGGCGAACAACGGCTTCGGCCGCCACTCTCTCCACCAATGGGAGGGACAGCTCCTGCACGCGGCGGGCTACCCCGCGCCGCCGGACTTCCGCGTGCCCGGAGGCTAGCGACTAAGCGCGGGCGGCGTCCCGATCCCGCTGCCGCCGATGGGTCGCACCACCCTGGAGGCGGAGATCGACGCGGTGCTCGTCAACCTCAGTGACGAGCAGCGCGCGGAGGAGCGCTTCTTCCCGGAGAACTACGACGCGTGGACGGAGTTCTTCCGGTGAAGGTACGAGCGCGAACTCGCCATGTACGACGGCCCTCCTCCTCCTCCCGCTAGGAACAACGCCGTCGACCGCCGCCGCTGGTGGAGCGCGCCTAGCCGCACCCTCGAGAACGCGCTCGCGCACAACGAGGGTGGAAACTCCCTCGTTCTAGGGATGCCGCTGCCGGTGGCGCCTACCGTGTCGCGCCGGCGCGGTAGCTCCTGGACGTCGCAAAGGATGGCGACGTCCTCCTCCTCGTCTAGGTCGAGGTTGGTGTCCAGGTCCGGTGGATCGGCTCCTCCGCCTTCGACACCGTCCTTCGTCATGAAGGAGCCGACGTCTCCATCGCCGACCAGATGGCGCAACAGCGGCGCCCTCGTCATCCGCGACCAGCCTTCATCTCCCTCGCGTGGCCGCAAGAGGAAGACGTCAAAGAAGGAGGCCGCAGCCGCCGCCGCGTCCTAGCTCGCCGAGGAGGATGCCAAGCGTGCCGAGGATGCCGCGGTGGCGGAGGCGATCACCAGGTCGCTCAACGACCTAGTGAGCACCGACAACGCGCTCCCCATCGATGTCGCGCTCGACTAGTCCATGCGGGACTGGGAGCGGCAGGAGGCAGAGCAGCAGCGTCACCTGCCGGACTTGGCTACCACACGGCAACGCGCCGTCCGCGCCGCCGCACCGCCGCAGCACCGAACGTCACGCCCAAACCCGTGGCGCTGATCAAGCTCGAGGAGAGCAGCGATGACGAGCTCTACCGGCCGACGCCGCCACGCGGCAACCCTGGTGCTGGATCGAGCCGTTGGTACGAGGCGCCACCGGCCGAGGACGCCGGCAACTCGAGCGATGCCGACAGCGGCGGCGACTACACGGCCTTCTACCACCATTTCGGCATGTAGAAGGCCGTTATTAAATCTAGTTTTTGTTTCCTTGACGCCGAATTCAAATATATGTACGGTCTATATATGTATGAACTCACCTTTATATGTTAAATATCTTTAAATTCCGCTTATGTTTGAACGGATTTCGTCTTTTTTTGTCTGAATTCGTCGTTATTTTTCAAACAAAAAATCATCCATCCTGGGCTCGACACTGGAAAAATGGGCCTCCCGGGCCAAAAAGAAATTACATCCATCCGGAGCCTAAATAGTGTCGGATTTCGGTGGGGAGCCCCGCTGTAGATGCTCTTATCCTCATTTTCTTTTTTTTTGAGCAGCATCCATTCCTTTATTTATTCAGGAAAACTAGGATACAAAACGCCCTCAGGCGGCACACCAAGCCACATGTATCTCCCTACAGGAGAGCCCAACACAGACCGGGCTAGCACATGTGGTTCATTATTTGAAACTCTATTCACAGACCGGGGGGATGCTGTTGGGCTTCAGGGACAGTGTTTTCGAGGTGGGAAGGGTTTCCCTCGGGAGATACTTCATCAGCGCGTCCATTCTCTCCCGCGCTGATCGCTTCAAGCTGGAGGTAATGGGAGTGTATGGCCCGGCGGATCATGCTTTCTCTCCGGTCTTCCTGCAAGAGATTTCTGTCAAAGTGGCGGCTTCGGAGTTACCTATCCTCATGGGCGGAGACTTCAACCTGCTGCGGGATGCAGCGGATAAGAGCAATGACAGAGTGAACTGGGCTAGGATGGAGGCTTTCAACGAGAACATTGCTAACTGGGGCCTCCATGAGTTACCTCGCACGGGCGCAAGGTACACTTGGACTAATAAAAGGCTTAACCCGACCCGATGTGTGCTGGACAGGGTGTTCATCGCACCGAAATTGAGGCCCACTTCCCTCTTTGCTCCCTTTTTGCTGAGACTAGCACTGGGTTCCGATCATACCCCTTTGATCCTCGATTACGGGGACGAGGTGATTTGTAGAAGCAACAGATTCTTTTTGAAGCTGGCTGGTATGAGATTGAGAACTTTCCGGACACGCTTTCGGAGTTACGGAGTGTGTTGTCTGCCAGGGTGAGGGGAAGAGATATTTTGGACTGGTGGAACTTTATGAGTGGGGGCCTGAGACAAAGACTCAAGGGCTGGAGTGCGAACAAAACATCTGAGCTAAGGGCTAACAAACAAAACCTGCTGGAGCAGATCAAAGGGCTGGACGACAAAGCCGATTCGGTGGGACTTGACGGAGACGAATGGGCGTTCCGTTACCACCTGGAGGACCAAATCCTTTCCATCTTCAGGGCAGAGGAGGAATATTGGTGGCAACGGGGCAGAGTTCGTTGGTTGTTACAAGGGGACGCCAACACTGCATATTTCCACGCCGTAGCTAATGGCAGAAGAAGGAAGTGTAATATTCTGCGGCTGGTAACTAACCAGGGCCCTATCACTGAGAAAAGCCTCATTCAAGAGCATATTTACGACTTCTACCGCCAGCTGCTGGGCTCCACCGAGGCTAGGGTGTGCTCGCTGGACCCTAATGCTTGGGGTGAGGAGACAAGGGTCTCGTTGGATGAAAATGCAGAGGTGATGCGCACATACTCGGAGGCTGAACTCGACTGCCTGCTGCAAGATATGAAGACTGACACGGCCCCGGGCCCTGACGGCTTCCCGGTTAGCTTCTTCAAGAAGTTCTGGCCACTGGTCAAGTTGGGGGTTTTGCATATCATCAATGATTTCCTCCTTGGCAGGATTGACATTGCTCGTCTCAACTTTGGGGTGCTTTCTCTGATTCCAAAGGTCCCCGGGGCGGACCAGATCACTCAATTCCGTCCAATCGCTCTTATCAATGTGATTTTCAAATTTGTCTCTAAGGCGGTGGCTACTAAGCTGGACCCCATTGCGAACAGAGTCATTAGTCCCAACCAAACAGCGTTTATCAAGGGTCGCTTTATCCTTGATGGGGTGTTGGCCCTGCACGAACTGGTTCACGAAGTTAAGTCAAAGAAAGAGGCGTGTGTGCTGCTTAAGCTAGATTTCGAGAAAGCCTACGACGGGGTTAATTGGGATTTCCTCACGGAGGTGCTGCGTTGCAAAGGTTTTGATGCTGGGGTGGTTCACCGCATCTCCCAGCTGGTGGCGGGAGGCCAGACTGCGATCTCGATCAATGGGGAGATCGGGCCCTTCTTCCGGAACAAGCGGGGAGTGCGGCAGGGAGACCCACTCTCCCCGCTTCTTTTTAACTTCATGGCGGAGGCGCTCTCAGTTATTTTGTCCAAGGCAAACGAAGCTGGGCACATTGCCGGGATCGCCCCTCACCTGATTCCTGGGGGAATCACGCATCTCCAATACGCCGATGATACTATCATCATGATCCAAGACGACGACGTGCAATTGGCTAACCTTAAGTTCATCTTGCTCTGCTTCGAAGACATGTCGGGACTCAAGATTAATTACCACAAATCCGAGGTGATAGTCATGGGGACTTCCCGGAGCGCCCGACAGATCGTGGCAGATAAGCTGAATTGCAAGTTGGGTGAGTTCCCTTTTATCTACCTTGGGCTCCCGATTTCGGATAGGAGGCTGACGATGGAACAGTGGTTGTTCCTCGTTAGAAAGCTGGCGGCTAGAGTGGAACCCTGGTGGGGTAAGTTTATGTCGTCGGGGGCGTCTAATCTTATCCAACACCCGCTTAGACAACCTCCCCACGTTTGCCATGGGACTTTTTTGCTCCAAGACGGTATTCACGCCAAATTCGACACTCATAGAGCCAAATTCTCTCGGGAAGGGGTGGGCACCAAAAGGAAGTACCACCTTGTCAATTGGCCGGCTGTTTGCGGACCCAAGGCGGTCGGAGGCTTGGGGCTGGTCAACTCGAGACTCAAGAATATTGCCACGATGCTCAAGTGGGTGTGGAAATTGTACCAAGGGGGCGATCAACTCGGAAAAGGATCATCAACGCTAAGTACCTAAGATCGAACGATATCTACGCCTCCACGGGAGTGAGGGGCTCCCAGTTCTGGCGTAGCTTACACAGAATCAAACATTTGTTCAAACTTGGGGCCAGACACTGCGTCCGTGATGGCACACGCACGAGCTTCTGGATGGACAGATGGGCGGGTGACGGGCCTCCGAAAGACGGGTTCCCAGCCCTGTTTAGTATCGCTCTAGATCGGATGGAGTCCGTTGCTCGGGTGTGTACCGAGGATGGAGCCGATGCGTTTCCGTAGACAACTGCCTCTGGAGCTCACGGGTGACCACGGCGAGCTTATTGCCTTGATTGGATCAACCACTCTCTCCCAGGGCCAGGATACGGTTTCGTGGCTCTTGGAGGAGAATGGGATTTACTCGGTGAAATCCATGTATGCCCGATTGTCGCGCGGGGCGACGATTGCTCATTTCAAGGATGTTTGGGCCGCTAAGATTCCGCTAAAGATCCGCATCTTCTCCTGGCAGTTGGTGCTTGACCGCCTCCCTTCTAGCTCCAACATCCTATCCAGACATGGTCCGGGTAATGGAAAGTGCGCCCTGTGTGGAGAGATGGAGACTGCAGACCATATTTTCTTCGGGTGCTCTCTGGCGAGGTTCGCCTGGAGCGTCATTAGGGAGATCCTGGGTTGTAGCTGGTGCCCAGCCTCTTTTCCCCAATTCTTTGCGATTATCTCCAACTTTGCTTGGTAGAGCTAGGCGGACGATCTGGTGCCTGTTCATTGCACAATCTTGGGCCTTATGGGTGATTAGAAATAAGCTTACTATGGAGTCTAAACTTATCCGACACCCAGCTGATGTTACCTTTAAAACTATGTTATTTATGCAGCACTGGCTCGGCGTGGCAAAGCCAGCGGACCGTCCCTGGCTTAGGTGGTTGATCGCGGCGCTAAGAAGCATCCATGCCCAGCTCATTCCTGCGGATCCGTGAAGCTCGAATCGTGAAGCTGGTGCCGGACATCTACCCTTGTCTAGTCGTTTTGGGTTCTCGGTCTGTTAGGGGAGGCCGACCCCGTTATGTTCCTTCTTTGGCTAAGCTGTATGCCGCAGCATGTATTAACTTTGTCTGAACCTTGCGGGGCTTTATTAATTTAAAGTCGGGCACCTAGTGCCTTTTATCTAAAAAAAGAGAATTCAAAAAAAGCTACCGAAGAAGAGGATATTTCATGTAAGATGTGACTATACCGCCCCAGATTTTCCTGCTTCCATGCCTTAACCACTGACAGACAATCTGAAGTCACCAAGATCTTTGAAGCTGCAATGTCAAGCGCCAGGTTCTGGCCCTCTCGAACCGCTATCGCCTCCAGCACCTCCGGGTCCGAGATACCTGTTATGAGAACGGCCGACGCCCCCAGATATTGTCCTGTCGCCGTTCGTGCCACTGCTGCAGCAACCCCATGGTCCTTGTTTCGCGCCACTGCTGCATCCACGTTCACCTTCACCACTCCAACCGGAGAGGGAATCCAAGCCGCTGGTCTAGGTTTCGGCGCTGCCGCCTTCCTCATCCCCACCACAGCTGCTTTCACCGATTTCCCTGACTGCTCCATATCAGCCAGAAAACTCTCAATAAAATGATGAGTGCTCAAAGGGCTCTGGAAGATGCCCTCATGAATTGCCTTTCGCCTTGCATGCCATATCGCCCAGGCAGTAACACAAAGCCGAACAAGTTGCTCATGAGGAACTGTGTCGAACATCGTGAAAAGCCATCTGCGAGCTTCCGGCTCCTGGACTTGGCTCATATGTTCCGTAATATCAGCATCCGCCAAAGCCCATACACATCTTGACATCGTACAGTCAAGCAAAGAATGGCGCCATGAGTCTTCCGCGCCACATAGGCCACATGCACTCGACAGAGAGATGTATCTCCGATGCAGCGTGTCCGAGGTTGGCAGGGAATGTCTAGCCAACCGCCATAAGAAAATCTTCAGCTTAGAGGGAACTGGAATATGCCATAGCTTCGTCCAACTATTATCCTTCCCCTGCTGATCAGAGCTAGTGGGTCAGTCCAGCGGGTCAGTGGGCCGAACCGGTCCCCTTGTATCTTGAGGCCTTGTTTGGTGTTAGTGGTTTTGTGTGTTTTGGGAAATGTTTTGAGGAGTGTTTTGGGTGAAAACACCAACCAGCCAAAACACTAATCAAAACACTATAAAACTCCTTTCACCGAAAACACTTGTCAAAACACTTGTTTCGAGCACTGATTTTACAAACTAGTGTATTCAAGTGTTTTCAACATAAATTGATAAAAGGACAATTTTGTTTAACAGTTTAGACTAAACTTGTATCACAAATAAAAATCTGATCTTTTTAGCACACTAGAAGATCATATCTTGCATTCAGTACATAAATGCATTACAGCAACAATAACATCTCTTCAACACAGCTACAACCATAAAAGGTTATTTGCATGGAGATTAGAGCTAGCACACACGGTAGTCCAATACTTGTTTTGTTTTTCGTCGCCCCTTTTTTTGTATTTCACCGACTTTCCTCTGTTTTTATTTCTCAAGCCAATGATGAGATTCTTAAACCATATTCAAACTACAGGAAGATAAGATAAATTCAATTTCTCAAGCCAATAAAAATGCATATTTTAAAATTCTTGAACAAGTGTCAATGGATATAAAAAGAATGCAGAGGGTTCAGATGGGGGACAAAAGAAAAAAAGTTCCAAAATCAGACTTATGAGGATATATTTGGATGTGGAAAAAACATCACAACGGAAGAAAAATTTACACTAAGAAGCCTACCTTTACAAACAAAGGGGAGGCTGAATGGTGCAGCAACTGATAAAGCCTCCATTGGACTTGACTAATTTCATTAATCTCCGTTGTCTGCACATTCAGTATTCCACCTTCCTTTACAATCAGTATTATTTGTTTAACACTTACCTTACATGTTGATGATGCACATTCTCTCATGAAACAATGCTAATTCAGCTTAGTTACAGAAACAATACCAACTCAGCAAAGAACAGATGCAAAGTTCAGCCTGATGCAAGATATAAGCTGCTAGATACCAGAATCTTAGCGTTGGCTTCCCTCATACAAAATTGATTATCGGTGGCAACAAATCTCACTTGGATACGTTGCATACTAATTCGTGAAGCTAATTATTGGTGCCAGGAAAGAAGAACAAAGAAAGATTAGACTACTGCACCATCATCCCCTTCCCAGCAGCACCAAAAACCTCAGCCCAGACCGCAGCAGCGCCATCAGACATGAGTGGGGACAGCAGCTACGCACCAGCTGCGAGACGTCCGCGAGCAGCACGCCCCACCTCCTGCAAAGACGCCGGCCGCTAGGGACGTCAGCGGCGGCCGGAATCGACGGCCAGGTCGGAGACAACAGAGCACCACCGTCGTTCCTCGGCTCCGAGGAGACGCGTGGCTCCTGGAAAGCCCGTCGCAGACGACGTCTCCCCGTGGCTCCCCCGTCGCCCCTGCCGCCACATCCTGGTGGCTGGAGACACCTTGCCGGCTTGGTGGCAGCGCACAGATAACCCTACGCCAAGCTGCAACCCGGTCCGGTCTGGAGGGACGACGTCGAACGGGAGAGAGGGCGCTGGAGGGACGACGTCGAGTGGGAGAGAGGGCGGCGGACGGAAGAGGTTCTGCGGCAATCGCCCTCGCTACGGGAAAATCAGGCGCTGCCGTGCAGCCTATCTTTGCCGTGAGCTGCTTCTTTGCCGTGCGCAGCAAGCAGACCGCACGGCAACGTCAATACGCACGGCAAAGTCTGGGAGTAGCGCACGGCAAAGAAACCTAGCACGGCAAAGAAAGACTTGGCGCACGGCAAAGCAATATCTCACGGCAAAGTCTGGGAGCAGCGCACGGCAATGATAGTCGGACGGCAAAGTCCCTGCAAGCCCCACGGCAAAGAAACAATGCACGGCAAAGGCCTGGGCACTGCCGTGTCTCGCCCCTTTGCCGTGCAGACAGACCAGTTGCACGACAAAGGATCCTTTGCCGTGAGCTGCTCCCTTTGCCGTGCGCCAATATACATTTGATTTGTTTTTCTAACTATTTCATTTCATCTACTACTTATATTTATTTTTTTAATTAGTTTTTCTTTTTGATGACTATTTATTACACTATGTGCAATACAAAATTAGTCTCCATGTTCATCCCCCACATATATCAGGGTTCCGATGCTCCGGCGGCCGTCCCCCTCCTTCCCCCAAAAACAGCGGGACGGCGGGTCTACCCCCGTAGATTTCTCCGCGCGAGGGTGCAAAATGTACTTTTTCATTATTTTAGGTTTGTTAGGGTTAGGTTTTAGGTCCACTTGCAAGTTTTGGTGGCATTCCGGTGCTCCGGGGTCATTCCCCCTAAAAACGGTCGTCTGTGGGCCCCGGATGGTCTACCCCCTAGATTTCTCCGCGCGAGGTTCCACCAATATACCTTTTCATAGGTTTAGGTTTGTTTAGTCCATGGACATATGGAAAACCATGTGTGGCACCCTTTGGCACAGTCTAGCCCCTGATATACCCGCGGCGGGACACTTCACCGTACACGTCCAGGAATCTGTTAAGTGTTATCGCCCGAAGGTGAGGAATGTCAGACTGGGGATCCATGCCATGCACCATTTGGTGAATCACACCTTGCACCATACTTTCACACATAGCATAGGCCCACATGCAAGATTTGGTGGGGTTCCGGTGCTCGGGCGGTCGTTCTCCCCCTCCTCCCCCAAAACAACGGAACGTGTGCCCTGGCGGGTCTACCCCCCTAGATTTCTCCGCGCGAGGGTGCACAAATGTACTTTTTCATTCTTTTAGGTTTGTTTAGGACATATACACATGGATAACCAAGATTGGGACCCTTTGGCACATACACCTGCAGCTCGAGCCATTATCACACGATCGACGGTGTGCACGATCTCTCGGTTAGGGTTCGGCGTAGGGTTAGGGCTAGGGTCTAGGGTTTAGGGGAGCTACTTTTGCACAATTACACCTTTAATCACACTTTGACACATAGCATGGGCCCACATGCAAGATTTGGTGGGGTTCCGGTGCTCCGGCGGTCGTTCTCCCCCTCCTCCCCCCAAAAGAGCGGAACGTGTGCCCCGGCGGGTCTACCCCCCTAGATTTCTCCGCGCGAGGGTGCACAAATGTACTTTTTCATTCTTTTAGGTTTGTTTAGGACATATACACATGGAGAACCAAGATTGGGACCCTTTGGCACATACACCCGCAGCTCGAGCCATTATCACACGATCGACGGTGAGCCTGATCTACTGGTTAGGGTTCGACGTAGGGTTAGGGCTAGGGTCTAGGGTTTAGGGGAGCTACTTTGCACCATTACAACTTGAACCACACTTTGACACATAGCATAGGCCCACATGCAAGATTTGGTGGGGTTCCGGTGCTCCGACGGTCGTTCTCCCCCTCCTCCCCCCAAAACAGCAGAACGTGTGCCCCGACGGGTCTACCCCCCTAGATTTCTCCGCGCGAGGGTGCAAAAATGTACATTTTAATTTTTTTAGGTTTGTTTAGGACATATACACATGTAGAACCAAGATTGGGACCCTTTGGCACATACACCCGCAGCTCGAGCCATTATCACACGATCGACGGTGAGCCTGATCGACTGGTTAGGGTTCGGCGTAGGGTTAGGGCTAGGGTCTAGGGTTTAGGGGAGCTACTTTGCACCATTACACCTTGAACCACACTTTGACACATAGCATAGGCCCACATGCAAGATTTGGTGGGGTTCCGGTGCTCCGACGGTTGTTCTCCCCCTCCTCCCCCCAAAACAGCGGAACGTGTGCCCCGGCGGGTCTACCCCCCTAGATTTCTCCACGCGAGGGTGCACCAATGTACTTTTTCATTCTTTTAGGTTTGTTTAGGACATATACACATGGAGAACCAATATTGGGACCCTTTGGCACATACACCCGCAGCTCGAGCCATTATCACAGGATCGACGGTGAGCCTGATCTACTGGTTAGGGTTCGGCGTAGGGTTAGGGCTAGGGTCTAGGGTTTAGGGGAGCTACTTTTGCACCATTACACCTTGCACCACACTTTGACACATATCATAGGACCACATGCAAGATTTGGTGGGGTTCCGGTGCTCCGACGGTCGTTCTCCCCTCCTCCCCCCAAAACAACGGTATGCGTGCCCCGGCGGGTCTACCCCCCTAGATTTCTCCGCGCGAGGGTGCACCAATGTACTGTTTCATTCTTTTAGGCTTGCTTAGGACATATACACATGGAGAACCAAGATTGGGACCCTTTGGCACATACACCCGCAGCTTGAGCCATTATCACACGATCGACGGTGTGCTTGATCTACTGGTTAGGGTTCGGCGCGGCGTAGGGTTAGGGCTAGGTCTAGGGTTTAGGGGAGCTACTTTTGCACCATTACACCTTGCACCACACTTTGACACATAGCATAGGCCTACATGCAAGATTTGGTGGGGTTCCGGTGTTCCGGCGGTCGTTCTCCCCCTCCTCCCCCAAAAGAGCGGAACGTGTGCCCCTGCGGGTCTATGATACGTCCAATTTGCATCACTATTTTATATCATAATTTGCTGTTATTCATTGATATATTTCATATTGGGACACAATACTTATGTTATTTCATCTATTTTGCATGTTTCATCATTATTGGGAGATCAAGCACCGGAGCCAGGATTCTGCTGGAAAAAGCACCGTCAGAACGCAATATTTCGGAAGATCAACTGTGGAAGGAAATTATACCAAAAATCCTATTTTTCAAGATGACGAAGGAAGCCGAAGGAGGAGCCGGGAGCAGCCGGGGTGGGCCCACACCCTAGGGCGGCGCGGCCCGAGCCCCGGCCGCGCCGGCCTGTGGTGCGGGGGCCCACGACCCCTTTCGCCTCCTTTTCTTCGCCAAACCCTTCGTCCCGAAGACCTAAGCCAGAAGGGGTACCTCGCGGAGAGTTACGGCCGCCTCGCGGGGCGGAGAACACCGAGAGAGAAAGAGCTCTCCGGCGGGCGAGGAATCCGCCGGGGAAATTCCCCTCCGGGAGGGGGAAATCGACGCCATCGTCACCGTCATCGAGCTGGACATCATCGCCATCACCATCATCATCATCTCCACCATCATCACCGCCGTCATCACCGCTGGACACCGTCACCGCCGTAGCAATTTGGGTTTGATCTTGATTGTTTGATAGGGGAAACTCTCCCGGTATCGATTCCTACTTGTTGTTGATGCTATTGAGTGAAACCATTGAACCAAGTTTATGTTCAGATTGTTATTCATCATCATATCACCTCTGATCATGTTCCATATGATGTCTCGTGAGTAGTTCGTTTAGTTCTTGAGGACATGGGTGAAGTCTAAATGTTAGTAGTGAACTATGGTTGAGTAATATTCAATGGTGTGATATTTAAGTTGTGGTGTTATTCTTCTAGTGGTGTCATGTGAACGTCGACTACATGACACTTCACCATTTATGGGCCTAGGGGAATGCATCTTGTATTCGTTTGCTAATTGCGGGGTTGCCGGAGTGACAGAAACCTAAACCCCCGTTGGTATATCGATGCGGGGAGGGATCGCGGGATCTCGAGTTTAAGGTCTGTGGTTAGATTTATTCTTAATTACTTTCTTGTAGTTGCGGATGCTTGCAAGGGGTATAATCACAAGTATGTATTAGTCCTAGGAAGGGCGGTACATTAGCATAGGTTCACCCACACAACACTTATCACAACAATGAAGATTATTTAGCCGTATGTAGCGAAAGCACTAGACTAAAATCCCGTGTGTCCTCGAGAACGTTTGGTCATTATAAGTAAACAAACCGGCTTGTCCTTTGTGCTAAAAAGGATTGGGCCACTCGCTGCAATTATTACTCTCGCACTTTACATACTCGTACTTTATTCAACTGTTACATCAAAACCCCCTGAATACTTGTCTGTGAGCATTTACAGTGAATCCTTCATCGAAACTGCTTGTCAATACCTTCTGCTCCTCGTTGGGATCGACATTCTTACTTATCGAAGATACTACGATACACCCCCTATACTTGTGGGTCATCAGTCTACCCCCTAGATTTCTCCGCGCGAGGGTGCAACAATGTACATTTTCATTCTTTTAGGTTTGTTTAGGACATATACACATGGAGAACCAAGATTGGGACCCTTTGGCACATACACCCGCAACTCGAGCCATTATCACACGATCGACGGTGTGCCTGATCTACTGGTTAGGGTTCGACGCGGCGTAGGGTTAGGGCTAGTGTCTAGGGTTTAGGGGAGCTACTTTTGCACAATTACACCTTGCATCACACTTTCACACATACCATAGGCCCACATGCAAGATTTGGTGGGGTTCCGGTGTTCCGGCGGTCGTTCTCCCCCTCCTCCCCCCAAAACAGCGGAACGTGTGCCCCGGCGGGTCTACCCCCCTAGATTTCTCCGCGCGAGGGTGCACAAATGTACTTTTTCATTCTTTTAGGTTTGTTTAGAACATATACACATGGAGAACCAAGATTGGGACCCTTTGGCACATACACCCGCAGCTCGAGCCATTATCACACGATCGACGGTGTGCCTGATCTACTGGTTAGGGTTCGACGTAGGGTTAGGGCTAGGGTCTAGGGTTTAGGGGAGCTACTTTTGCACAATTACACCTTGCATCATACTTTCACACATACCATAGGCCCACATGCAAGATGAAGTGAGGAAGAAACTATTCTCTTTATCGCTGTCCGGTAAGGCGGCGCATTGGTATAAATTACTGGATAATGGGGATTCTCTTGAATGGAATGATATTGTGCCCCGGTTTTATTCTAAGTTCTATCCTCCAAGTGAAATTCATAAGGATCGGAATCGCATATATAATTTTTGGCCTCATGATGGAGGGAGTATTGCCCAAGCTTGGGGGAGATTGAAGTCTTTAATGCTCAAATGCCCCATTCATGAGCTTCCTGGTAATGTTATTATTGATAATTTCTATGCAAGACTTTCTTTTCAAGACAAGACCTTGCTTTGGATACTTCTTGTTCTGGATCATTTACACGCAACAAAGAAGAGTTTAAAAGGGACCTTCTTGATCGGATCCAAGAAAATACTGAAGGATGGGAGAACGACAAGGATAGAGAATCAGGTATAATTTACGATTATAAATGCATTGAAGCTTTTATGGATACTGATTTATTTCGTAATATGAGTGCTACATATGGTCTTGATTCTCAAGTTGCTGTAAATCTTTATAAAGCTTTTGCCTCTCATTATGAATTGCCAAAGAAGAATTTTGATAAGTATCATGAACCGTATAAAGATAAAATTGATTCATCTATTAATAAATGTGTTGTAGTTGAAACTGCTGATCGTGTTATTCCTGAAGTTTATATTGAAAAAACTCCTTTCCCTGCCAAAATGAAAGAGTACTCTGTTATAAATAGTGCGGTTCATAAAAGTGAAAAGAAACACCGTAGAACACGAAGAACAAATAAAAATTGAACTCTCATGTTGCAATAGTTAAAGATCTTGTGATCGAAAATGTGGAGGATGGTCATATTATTTTCTGTGAAGATGCTTCTAATATTGTTTCACATCCTAATAAACCCAAACAAGCTAGTGTTCCTATGATGTCTGTTAGAATTGGTGATCATTGCTATTATGGATTATGTGATATTGGTGCAAGTGTTAGTGCTATTCCGTATGAGCTTTACACGGAGATTATGCACGAAATTGATTCTTGTGAACTTGAAGATATTGATGTGGTTATTCAGCTGGCTAATAGAGAAACTATTTCTCCAATTGGTATTGTTCGAGATGTGGAAGTTTTATGCGGTAAGATTAAATATCCTGCTGACTTTTTGGTACTTGGTTCTGCTGCTAGTGATTATTGTCCTATTATTTTTGGTAGACCTTTTCTAAATACTTGTGGAGCTATTATAGATTGCAAGAAAGAGAAAATTTTGACTAAATTTGCTTGGTGAATCTTATGAGTTTAACTTCTCTAAATTTACTAAAACTCCTTATAAAGCTGATTTGCCTAGTAATGATATTAAAATGGAGCAATGTGCATCTATTGTTCTTGTTCCTAATAATCCTTTGCAGCAACATTTGGAGGATAGCGAGAGCGAAATTTTTAGGAAAGAAAGAGATGAGCTTGAGGAAATTTTTCTTCGCCAACCTATTCTCAAGCATGATTTACCGGTGGAAGATTTGGGTACAACACCGCCACCAAAGGAAGATCCTATTTTTGATTTAAAACCTTTACCTGATAATCTTAAATATGCTCATATTGATGATAAGAAAATATATCCTGTTATTATTAGTTCTAAGCTTTCAGAGATTGAGGAAGAAAGGTTATTGGAAATATTGAAGAAGCATCGAGGCGCTATTGGTTACACTCTTGATGATTTGAAGGGGATTTCTCCTTCTATTTGCCAACATGCTATTAATATGGAAGATGATGCAAAGCCTATTGTTGAACCTCAGCGTCGTCTAATTCCAAAGATGAAGGAAGTGGTAAGGAATGAGGTATTACGACTCCTTGAAGCTGGTATTATATATCCTATTGCTGATAGTAGATGGGTTAGTCCTGTGCCTTTGTGTTCCCAAGAAAGGAGGTATGACTGTTGTGCCTAATGATAATGATGAGCTCATTCCTCAAAGAGTAGTTGTAGGGTATAGAATGTGCATTGATTTTCGAAAAGTTAATAAAGTTACTAAGAAAGATCATTACCCTTTACCATTTATTGATCAAATGCTAGAAAGATTATCTAAAAATACTCATTTTTGCTTTCTTGATGGTTATTACGGGTTTTCACAAATTGCTTGTTAAAGCTAAAGATCAAGAGAAAACCACCTTTACTTGTCCTTATGGAACTTATGCTTATAGACGCATGCCTTTTGGTTTATGTAATGCTCCTGCTACTTTTCAAAGATGCATGTACTGCTATTTTTCATGGTTTTTGTGAAAGTATTGTAGAGGTATTCATGGATGATTTTTCTGTCTATGGGAATTCTTTTGATAGTTGCTTGCGAAACCTTGATAAAGTTTTGCGAGAGATGTGAAGAAACTAACCTTGTTCTTAATTGGGAGAAATGCCACTTTATGGTTAATGAAGGAATTGTATTGGGACATAAAATTTCGAGAGAGGTATTGAAGTTGATAGAGCTAAAGTTGAAGCAATTGAGAAGATGCCCTATCCTAGGGATGTAAAAGGTATTCGTAGTGTTCTTGGTCATGCTGGGTTTTATAGGAGATTTATTAAAGATTTCTCCAAGATTTCAAAGCCTCTTACTAATCTTCTTCAAAAAGATGTACCATTTGTTTTTGATGATGATTGTAAGGAAGCTTTTGAAACTCTTAAGAAAGCCTTAACAAGCTGCTCCTATAGTTGAACCTCCTGATTGGAACTTACCCTTTGAAATTATGTGTGATGCTAGTGATTTTCTTTGTAGGCGTTGTTCTTGGACAGCGGGTAGATAAAAAGCTGAATGTTATTCATTATGCTAGTAAAACTCTTGATGCTGCTCAAAGAAATTATGCTACAACTGAAAAAGAATTATTAGCTGTAGTCTTTGCTTGTGATAAATTTAGATCTTATATTGTTGATTCAAAAGTTACTATTCATACTGATCATGCTGCAATTAGATACCTAATGACAAAGAAAGATGCTAAGCCTAGGCTTATTAGATGGGTGCTTCTTTTGCAAGAATTTGATTTACATATTGTAGATAGGAAAGGTGCTGATAATCCTGTTGCTGATAATTTGTCTAGATTGGAAAATATTGCTTATGATCCTGTTCTCGTTAATGATAGTTTTCCAAATGAACAATTGGCTGTAATAAAGGTGAGCTCGCGAGACAGGTCCTTGGTATGCTTGATTATGCTAACTTTATTGTTTCCAAGTACTTGCCTCCAACCTTTTCAGCTCGAGCAAAGGAGGAAATTCTTTTATGACTTGAGGCATTATTTACTGGGATGACCCACACTTATATAAAGAAGGAGTGGATGGTATTATGCGAAGATGTGTTCCCGAATATGAACAACAGGAGATATTGAGTAAATGTCATGGTAGTGCTTATGGAGGACATCACGCCGGAGAAAGAACCGCGCAAAAGGTTCTACAATCAGGTTTTTATTGGCCAACTCTCTTCAAAGATGCAAGGAAGTTTATTTTATCTTGTGATGAATGCCAAAGGGTTGGTAATATCTCCAGACGCAATGAAATGCCTATGAATTATACTCTTGTTATTGAACCGTTTGATTGTTGGGGATTTGACTTCATGGGACCTTTTCCGTCTTCAGAAGGTAACACTCATATACTCGTTGCTGTTGATTATGTTACTAAATGGGTGGAAGCTATACCTACAAAAAGTGCTGATGGTGAGACCTCTTTAAGAATGCTCTTAGAAATTATTTTTCCTAGATTTGGAGTACCTAGATATATTATGACCGATGGAGGTTCTCATTTTATTCATGGAGGTTTTAGAAAAACTCTTGCTAGGTATGGTATTAATCATAGAATTGCTTCTGCTTATCATCCTCAAACTAGTGGTCAAGTAGAATTATCAAATAGAGAGATTAAATCTATTTTGCAAAAGACCGTTAATAAAACTAGAAAGAATTGGGCTAGTAAATTGAAGGATGCACTTTGGGCTTATAGAACTGCTTATAAGAATCCCATGGGAATGTCACCTTATAAAATGGTTTATGGGAAAGCTTGTCATTTACCTTTAGAACTAGAGCACAAAGCTTATTGGGCTGTTAGAGAATTAAATAAAGATCCTAAACTTGCTAGGTGATAAGAGGTTGTTGCAATTGAGTTCTCTAGATGAATGGAGAAGTGAAGCTTATGAAAATGCTAAGCTCTTTAAAGAGAAAGTTAAAAAATGGCATGATAGAAGGATTATCAAAAGAGAATTTAATATTGGGGATAAAGTCCTATTGTATCGGTCTCGTCTCAGATTCTTTGCAGGGAAATTACTCTCGAAATGGGAAGGACCATATGTTGTCGAGGAGGTGTATCGTTCAGGGGCAATCAAAATTAGCTCTCTCCAAGGCAATGCTACGCAAGTGGTGAATGGACAAAGACTCAAGCATTATATCTCAGGTGATTCCTATAATGTTGATGTTGATATTATTCAAGTGGAAACACCGGAGGATTTCATCAAAGGGCAAATTGACAATCCGCCAGAACTCGACTTTGAATAGGTAACAGTACTGGTAATGAAAAGTACGCAATTTACTTTCCGAACTATATTTTTGCTGTTTTTGGAAAATATGAGAAATTACGAGTTCGAAACGGAGTGGAAAGGACGCACGAGGGCGCGGCACCATAGGCCGGCGCGGCCAAGCCTGGGCCCGCGCCGACCTATGGTTTGGCCGCCCCGTCGCCTCTTTCCGACTCTGGTTCGATCTGGTACTTTCCTTTTGTCGAGAAATTTTTTGCTATATAATCCCCCGGACCCCTGGAGGTCCGTATATCGTGTTTTCGACGTGCTTTGTTTCGAGCTGTTTCTGCCAGGATCTGTTTTCAGTTTAGAAGCACCATGGTTTCCAAGAACAAGGGCAAGGAGTTTCCGGATGAAGATGATCGAGATCTTGGGTGGAAAGAGGAAGACAAGGACGTCAAGAAAGAAGATGAAGAAGAGGAGGAGGAAGACTCGCACGCACACCCGCGTGCTACCATCGCAAGCATCAAGGTGGTGGACAACCCTTTTAGTGCAAACAAGAGCGCAAGAATTCGCACTGGAGGAGCAGTCCCACGTCACTACCTAGCTCCGAAAATATCTCCATCAGGCACTCATCACCCCTTCCACAATCTAATTTTCAATAATCAAATTGAAGGGACTCCCAAGGCGGCATTGCCTAGCCAGTGGGATATAGATCACTCTAACACTGCAGGAGAGAAGGAGCCTGAGGCTGAAGAGTGGGGAAATAACTCCAGGAGCTGGGACTCGCCATCAGATAGACTCTTTAACCGCGTCGAGCACAACTCAGAGATGATTCGCAATCTCATACACAGGATTGACGAGCTTCAGGAGCTTATTGAGAAGCTTGTCAGGAATTCATCACCACCATCGCCAAAGGAGTAATTCATCATCGGTATTGGCATCCCCTTGGTTTGTTCCAAGCTTGGGGGAGTGCCGCGGTATCACATTAGCACTACCTTTTACTTTTATTGTCAAGTAGTGTCATATCATGAGTAGGGAAGTTATCGTATAAGATGGGTTGCAGTTGGAAGTATCTCTCCTTTAGTTGGTTATCTATGTATCCCTTGGTGTGAGTTATCGTTATGGAATATTAATGAGAAGTCTTATCATTTACATATTGCACATCTTATTTTAGTTCGCAATCTCTATGATTCATCTTGTTGTTAGTATTGGTATCACTTTGGGGGCATTGAATAAATCTATTTGGTTTTGGCAAACTTAGCATTGGTCAATAGCAACAACACTTTGAGATTTAAATAGAAAAGAGAAATACATGTAGATGTTTCATTGTCTTTCTTGTTAGCTCATAGCTTATTATTCTGAAGTTAAAATTGTTTGTGCTTATAAGGAAGATGCATGATTGTTTCTATCATATGTATATTTGTTTGTTTCCCTCGACTCTTATGCTTGCTAATTAACCTTGCTAGCCAAAGACCTGTCTTGAGAGGGAATACTTCTCGTGCATCCAAACCTTAACCCAAACCTATGCCATTTGTGTCCACCATACCTACCTACTACATGGTATTTTACTGCCATTCCAAGTAAATACTTCATGTGCTACCTTTAAACAATTCAAAACTTAGTATCTCTTATTTGTGTTAATGTTTCATAGCTCATGAGGAAGTATGTGGTGTTTTATCTTTCAATCTTGTTGGGCAACTTCCACCAATGGACTAGTGGCTTCATCCGCTTATCCAATAATTTTGCGAAAAGAAGTGGCAATGGGATTCCCGGTCCCAAATTAATTAAACTAAATAGACACTCCTCCGTGGTATGTGATTGATGGACGGCACCCGAGGATTCGGTTAGCCATGGCTTGTGTAAGCAAAGGTTGGGGGAGTGTCATCATCATAATAAAGCTAAAATAAAAAGGCACTCCTTCATGGTATGAGATTGTTGGCGAGCACCGAGGGATTCGGTTAGCCATGGTTTGTGAAAGAAAGGTTGGAAGGAGTGCCACACAAAATAAAATAATATGGGAGCCGCTCTTAGGAGGTTGTACGGCAAGGGGGTTAGAGTACCCGCTACCGATCGTTGACAACAACAAACACCTCTCAAAATGTTACTTTTATTCTCTTTATATGATTGCAAAACTGAAAAAGCTCTAGCACATGATTTAATCTCTGCTTCCCTCTGCGAAGGGCTCTGTCTTTTACTTTATGTTGAGTCGGTAAACCTATTTCTCTCCATCTCAAGCAAGCATTTGAGTAGTTGTGATCAAACCATTATATTGTGATTTGCTACATCATGTCTTTTATTCTTCCTTGTTTAGTACAAGTTTTATACTGAATGAATATAGCTTTGCAAGTTATCAATGATCATGAGAAGACCATTATGATTGAGTATGCAAGTTGTGCCTTATAAACTTTAACATGAGAGCGCTGCTCAATGAGATAAATATAATCTGTTAATTGTTCTCTGACCAAGAACGAAGTTTGCCATCACCAATTATGATTTCTCATGCACCTTTACTTGTGATTACCCTATACTTGTTTCAATATGAGTTATAAGAGGTTGTCTACTATAATGTCCTGTGTGAATGAATATGATGCTTCTTGTCCGTATTTTATTTATCGACTCTTCACTCCATAAACATGTGGTCATGTCTATCGAGCTCAGTTTCGCTTGGGGACAAGCGAAGTCTAAGCTTGGGGGAGTTGATACGTCCAATTTGCATCACTATTTTATATCATAATTTGCTGTTATTCATTGATATATTTCATATTGGGACACAATACTTATGTTATTTCATCTATTTTGCATGTTTCATCATTATTGGGAGATCAAGCACGGAGCCGGGATTCTGCTGGAAAAAGCACCGTCGAACGCAATATTTCGGAAGATCAACTGCGGAAGGAAATTATACCAAAAATCCTATTTTTCAAGATGACGAAGGAAGCCGGAAGGAGGAGCCGAGGAGCAGCCGGGGTGGGCCCACACCCTAGGGCGGCGCGGCCCAGGCCACGGCCGCGCCGGCACGTGGTGCAGGGGGCCCACGACCCCTTTCGCCTCCTTTTCTTCGCCAAACCCTTCGTCCCGAAGACCTAAGCCGAGAAGGGGTACCTCGCGGAGAGTTACGGCCGCCTCGCGGGGCGGAGAACACCGAGAGAGAAAGAGCTCTCCGGCGGGCGAGGAATCCGCCGGGGAAATTCCCCTCCGGGAGGGGGAAATCGACGCCATCGTCACCGTCATCGAGCTGGACATCATCGCCATCACCATCATCATCATCTCCACCATCATCACCGCCGTCATCACCGCTGGACACCGTCACCGCCGTAGCAATTTGGGTTTGATCTTGATTGTTTGATAGGGGAAACTCTCCCGGTATCGATTCCTACTTGTTGTTGATGCTATTGAGTGAAACCATTGAACCAAGTTTATGTTCAGATTGTTATTCATCATCATATCACCTCTGATCATGTTCCATATGATGTCTCGTGAGTAGTTCGTTTAGTTCTTGAGGACATGGGTGAAGTCTAAATGTTAGTAGTGAACTATGGTTGAGTAATATTCAATGGTGTGATATTTAAGTTGTGGTGTTATTCTTCTAGTGGTGTCATGTGAACGTCGACTACATGACACTTCACCATTTATGGGCCTAGGGGAATGCATCTTGTATTCGTTTGCTAATTGCGGGGTTGCCGGAGTGACGAAACCTAAACCCCCGTTGGTATATCGATGCGGGGAGGGATCGCGGGGATCTAGAGTTTAAGGCTGTGGTTAGATTTATTCTTAATTACTTTCTTGTAGTTGCGGATGCTTGCAAGGGGTATAATCACAAGTATGTATTAGTCCTAGGAAGGGCGGTACATTAGCATAGGTTCACCCACACAACACTTATCACAACAATGAAGATTATTTAGCCGTATGTAGCGAAAGCACTAGACTAAAATCCCGTGTGTCCTCGAGAACGTTTGGTCATTATAAGTAAACAAACCGGCTTGTCCTTTGTGCTAAAAAGGATTGGGCCACTCGCTGCAATTATTACTCTCGCACTTTACATACTCGTACTTTATTCAAGCTGTTACATCAAAACCCCACGAATACTTGTACGTGAGCATTTACGGTGAATCCTTCATCGAAACTGCTTGTCAATACCTTCTGCTCCTCGTTGGGATCGACATTCTTACTTATCGAAGATACTACGATACACCCCCTATACTTGTGGGTCATCAGTCTACCCCCTAGATTTCTCCGCGCGAGGGTGCAACAATGTACATTTTCATTCTTTTAGGTTTGTTTAGGACATATACACATGGAGAACCAAGATTGGGACCCTTTGGCACATACACCCGCAACTCGAGCCATTATCACACGATCGACGGTGTGCACTGATCTCTCGGTTAGGGTTCGACGCGGCGTAGGGTTAGGGCTAGTGTCTAGGGTTTAGGGGAGCTACTTTTGCACAATTACACCTTGCATCACACTTTCACACATACCATAGGCCCACATGCAAGATTTGGTGGGGTTCCGGTGTTCGGCGGTCGTTCTCCCCTCCTCCCCCCAAAACAGCGGAACGTGTGCCCCGGCGGGTCTACCCCCTAGATTTCTCCGCGCGAGGGTGCACAAATGTACTTTTTCATTCTTTTAGGTTTGTTTAGAACATATACACATGGAGAACCAAGATTGGGACCCTTTGGCACATACACCCGCAGCTCGAGCCATTATCACACGATCGACGGTGTGCCTGATCTACTGGTTAGGGTTCGACGTAGGGTTAGGGCTAGGGTCTAGGGTTTAGGGGAGCTACTTTTGCACAATTACACCTTGCATCATACTTTCACACATACCATAGGCCCACATGCAAGATTTGGTGGGGTTCCGGTGCTCCGGCGGTCGTTCTCCCCTCCTCCCCCAAAAGAGCGGAACGTGTGCCCGGCGGGTCTACCCCCTAGATTTCTCCGCGCGAGGGTGCAACAATGTACATTTTCATTCTTTTAGGTTTGTTTAGGACATATTCACATGGAGAACCAAGATTGGGACCCTTTGGCACATACACCCGCAGCTCGAGCCATTATCACACGATCGACGGTGTGCCTGATCTACTGGTTAGGGTTCGACGCGGCGTAGGGTTAGGGCTAGGGTCTAGGGTTTAGGGGAGCTACTTTTGCACCATTACACCTTGCAACACACTTTGACACATAGCATAGGCCCACATGCAAGATTTGGTGGGGTTCCGGTGCTCCGGTGGTCGTTCTCCCCTCCTCCCCCAAAACAGTGGGACGTGTGCCCTGGCGGGTCTACCCCCCTAGATTTCTCCGCGCGAGGGTGCACCAATGTACTTTTTCATTCTTTTAGGTTTATTTAGGACATATACACATGGAGAACCAAGATTGGGACCCTTTGGCACATACACCTGCAGCTCGAGCCATTGTCACACGATCGAGGGTGTGCCTGATCTACTGGTTAGGGTTAGGCGTAAGGTTAGGGCTACGGTTTAGGGGGTAGGGCTAGGGTTTAGTTTAAAGGTAAGTATTTATGGTTAGGTATAGGTTTAGGGTTTAGGGTTAGGGTTAGGGTTTATGATGCATGGTTCTGCAGCTCTGGTGTCGTGGTTTAGGGGTTTAGAGGGGTTTAGGGCTCGAAGCCTCCCCAGTTTAGGGTTTAGGGTTTAGGGGAGCTACTTTTGCACCATTACACCTTGCACCACACTTTGACACATATCATAGGCCCACATGCAAGATTTGGTGGGGTTCCGGTGCTCCAACGGTCGTTCTCCCCCTCCTCCCCCAAAACGACGGTATGCGTGCCCGGCGGGTCTACCCCCTAGATTTCTCCCGCGAGGGTGCACCAATGTACTTTTTCATTCTTTTAGGTTTGTTTAGGACATATACACATGGAGAACCAAGATTGGGACCCTTTGGCACATCCACCCGCAGCTCGAGCCATTATCACACGATCGACGGTGTGCCTGATCTACTGGTTAGGGTTCGGCGCGGCGTAGGGTTAGGGCTAGGTCTAGGGTTTTGGGGAGCTACTTTTGCACCATTACACCTTGCACCACACTTTGACACATAGCATAGGCCCACATGCAAGATTTGGTGGGGTTCCGGTGTTCCGGCGGTCGTTCTCCCCCTCCTCCCCCAAAACAGCGGAACGTGTGCCCCGGCGGGTCTACCCCCTAGATTTCTCCGCGCGAGGGTGCAACAATGTACATTTTCATTCTTTTAGGTTTGTTTAGGACATATACACATGGAGAACCAAGATTGGGACCCTTTGGCACATACACCCACAGCTCGAGCCATTATCACACGATCGACGGTGTGCCTGATCTACTGGTTAGGGTTCGGCATAGGGTTAGGGCTAGGGTCTAGGGTTTAGGGGAGCTACTTTTTCACCATTACACCTTGCACCACACTTTTACACATAGCATTGGCCCACATGCAAGATTTGGTGGGGTTCCGGTGTTCCGGCGGTCGTTCTCCCCCTCCTCCCCCAAAACAGCGGAACGTGTGCCCCGGCGGGTCTACCCCCCTAGATTTCTCCGCGCGAGGGTGCACCAATGTACTTTTTCATTCTTTTAGGTTTGTTCAGGACATATACACATAGAGAACCAAGATTGGGACCCTTTGGCACATACACCCGCAGCTCGAGCCATTATCACACGATCGACGGTGTGCCTGATCTACTAGTTAGGGTTCGGCGTAGGGTTAGGGCTAGGGTCTAGGGTTTAGGGGAGCAAATTTTTCACCATTACACCTTGCAACACACTTTGACACATAGCATAGGCCCACATGCAAGATTTGGTGGGGTTCCGGTGCTCCGGCGGTCGTTCTCCCCCTCCTCCCCCCAAAACAGCGGAACGTGTGCCCCGACGGGTCTACCCCCTAGATTTCTCCGCGCGAGGGTGCACCAATGTACCTTTTCATTCTTTTAGGTTTGTTTAGGACATATACACATGTAGAACCAAGATTGGGACCCTTTGGCACATACACCCGCAGCTCGAGCCATTATCACACGATTGAGGGTGTGCCTGATCTACTGGTTAGGGTTAGGTGTAGGGTTAGGGCTAGGGTTTAGGTTTTCGGTGCTCCGGTGTTAGCACGTGTAGTTTTGGGTTTAGGTTTAGGGTTAGGGTTTCGGTGCTCCGGCGGTTGTTTTCCCCCTCCTCCCCAAAAGAGCGGTATGTGTACGCCGGGGCACACATGTGTTCCCCGGTGGATCTACCCTATAGATTACGCCGGTATGCGATCGAGTTTACACCCCTATAGCTTTAAGAAAACATGATAAGAACATTATAAAATATTATTAATGTTTGAAAAACAGGTTTAATTTAATTTGAAAAAAAATTAAATGTTCAATCAAAATGGTAAAATTTAAAAAAAACTTTGCCGTGCACTAGCGCACGGAAAAGGGCAAAATTGCACGGCAAAGGGGCCTTTGCCGTGCGGCAAAGCCTGGGCCGCACGGCAAAGAGCTCACGCCGCACGGCAAAGCTCTTGCGCACGGCAAAGAAACTTTGCCGCACGGCAAAGCTCGCTTGCACGGCAAAGGCCCCTGAACTTATCCACTTCGGGCGCGTCCCGACCACACAACATGCATCTCAGCTCCACCCGCATCTCAGCTCCACCCGCACCTCTGCCGCCGCCGCCACGTCGCCGCCGCCGCCGGAGGACCTCCCCTGCTGCTGCCGCTCTCCCCGCCGTGCGCCCGTGCTGCTGCCGCTCTCCCCCTCCGCCTCCCTCCTCCCTCCTCCCTCCCAGGCAGGCTGCCTCGTGCCATTGCCGCCGCGCGCCCGAGCTGCTGCTGCTCTGCCCCTCCGCCGCCGCGCCTGTACTGCTGCTGCTCGCCCCTCCGCCTGCCGCCCATGCTGCTGCTGCTCTCCCCCTCCGCCCGCCGCCCGTGCTGCTGGCCGCCACCATCCTTGGAAGCTCCGGCCACCACCCGGTATGTGGCCATTTTTTTTTGTAAATTTGCATGTTACTTAGAGATCGTTTGGGATTGCTACATTATCAAGTTGATGTGTGCATCAGATGAACTGCAACAAGTATTTTTCATAGCTTTTTGAACTCATCTTCCAAATCTGGCATGTCACTGTTTGTATAAGCATACCGGATGAAATGGTATGACAAAAGCATATGGATGCAAATATAATACTGCAACAAACCATATACTCTATATACGCGCATACATGGTAATTATTAATAGCCCCTAATTGGTTTTTTTTTGTTATGCAGGCGATGCTTCGAGGTGGACACGAGGGGCGGCGTCGCGGGGGTGTTTGACGGGGCATTTCGGATCTTCTTCGACGATTCTCTCAGAGGGTTGTTGGTCTTTTTCACCGGCAGTCGATCACGCTTTGAGGGTGAGAATCCGTTCGCCTCTCTTGTACCTAGGTTTTTTTTGTGTCTAGATCACCAAGTCTGTCGCGATACCTAGGCGTCTCTTCCCGACCGTAAGGGTTACGCGGATAAATATGCATTAGTGGTCTCGCATATTATGAACCGTAACTCTTACGGCATTTATCGGGACAGCCGGCGGATGCGTAGTTGGGTACGTTCTCCCTGCTCTACCCCGATCCGAGATAGGATTTCGGTAGCGCCTCCCCGTTGTTCTCCGGATGCACACCCCTCTCGGCTTTTTGCCGAGACGTGTATCGGGAGAGCAGCGGGGAGGTGCTGCCGAAATTCTTTCTCGGATCGGGGTAGAGCTGGGAGAACGTACTCAATCTACGGATCCGGCGGCTGCTAGGAGCCCACCTAGTAGAGTTTCAGGTTGATGCACGCGTAAAAAAAAAGATATGATGCATTTATTTCCTATTTGATATATAAATGCTATGTTCGTCTGTTTTGTTGTTGATTAGACGATGGATAATCGTGGCTGGATGTACGATGGCAGAATCAGTCAGTGAAACTATACTGATGAATGGGGAGAAAAGACCGAGCAGTTTGTGGATAGGGCGTTTGCCATCCCTAGCAGACCTGTAAGAGTTTGGTGCCCTTGTAGTAAGTGCGCTAACCAAAAGGCACAGGACAAGGACACTATGAGTATGCACCTGATCAAGTTTGGGTTCACACCGTCCTACAAGATTTGGACTTACCATGGAGAAAAGGCAAAGAAACGTGCTAGGAAGGAGGTGCGGCAGATTCAACCAAGGGGGGAATATGACACTGGTTTTGATAGGTGCTTAGAAAACTTGGCTAATGGTAATGTGCCTGAAAGCTCTCATGTAGAGGTGGAGACACCTCAGGATGCGGAGACAAGTGAGGACCCGGAGGAAAACACAAAGGAGTATTATGAGGCTCTGTTTGCTTCGCAGAAACCCCTACATGAAAATACAGAGGTTACCCAACTAGATGCCATCGCTTGCCTTATGGCCTTGAAGTGCCATAGGAACTTGTGCAGAGATGGGTTCGATGAACTTCTGGTCATCGTAGGCAGCCTTCTGCCGAAAGGGCACCTCTTGCCACAGAACTTCTACTATTCGACCAAATTGCTCAGCGACCTTAAGATGTCATCTCAGCAGATACACACATGTCCAAAGGGATGCATGCTATTCAGAGAGGAGCACGCTGACACAAATTATTGCATCAAATGCAATTCCTCTAGGTACATTGAGGTAGACCGCAATGGTGATGGTCAGAAGAGGCAGACCACGATTGCCAAGAATATCCTCCGCTATCTTCCAGTTCTACCGAGGATCCAGCGGCTCTTCATGACCGAGGATATCGCCCAGCGAGATGAGGTGGGCCGTGGAAGGAAATAGATACACCGACAAGATGATACATCCGTCGGATGAGTACCGCATGGAAGAACTTTGTCAAGAAATTTCCACTGAAAGCAGGTGACCCGAGGAGCGTAGCGAGTTGCGATATCAACCGATGGGTTCAATCCATATGGTATGTCGGCTGCGGTATACGGTTGTTGGCCGGTGTTTGTTATTCCCATGAACCTCCCCCCTAGCGTCTGCATGAGATCAGAGAACATGTTTGTGTCGATGATAATCCCAGGGCCCAAATACCCGGGTAAGAACATGAATGTGTACCTGGAACCACTCATGGATGACTTGGTTCGTGGATGGGAAGGTCGCGGGATCCAAACATATGACGCATCAAAGAAGGAGTACTTCGATATGTATGTGTGGTACCACACGTCCCTGCATGACCTGCCAGCACGTGCTTTGTTCTGCGGGTGGTGTACACATGGGAAGTGGCCTTGCCCACAGTGCAGACAGGCCGTTACTTTCTTCCGGCTAAACAAGGGAGGCAAGTATTCATGCTTTGATGAAGCTCGACGAGTTCCTTGAGCGGAGGCATGCATACAGGAGTGATGTAAAGAGTTTCAAGAAAGGCCGTGTTGTCCGTGGCCCAAAGCCAATTCTGAAGACCGGAACGGAAATCAAGGCCGAGTTAGATGCTCTTCAGCCTAGCCCTGATGGGAATGGTTTCTTGGGATATGTGGAGACACACCAATGGACTCACAAGCCGTGCTTATGGAAGCTCCCTTACTTTGAGTTTCTCGAGCTCCCGCATAACATTGATGTAATGCACACCGAGAAGAATATCAGTGAAGCCATTTGGAGCACGATTGTGGACACTGAGAAGACGAATGATAACATAAAGGCTCGAATTGATCATGAAATGTGGTGTGATAGGCCGGAGTTGAACATGCAACCACCTAATGGTGCCAAAAAAACTTGGACTAAGCCACACGCTCCGTTCTGCCTCACAAAGGCCCAAAAAAGGGAGGTCTTCCAATGGATGAAGGACTCCTTGTTTTTCCCCGATGGGTTCTGTCAACACCCGGATTTTTAAGTCCGGATGCCTATTATGTCATACATCGCAATCCCAGGAATATTGTTGTTGCGAGGCATAATAGTTAAGTATCACAGTCATCATTCATTACAAACCATAAGGTCTTACAATTGGAATCACATCATCCATATTACACGTATAGATGATCTATTGATCAACGAACAAACACAAGTTCATAGCGGAAGCGTAAGATACAAGGACTCTCTAGTCCACAGGCCAACGCTTGACGTTGGAAGACTCCTAGTTGTCGTAGGCGTCCTGCTGGTCTTCACCTTGATAGTTCTGCTCGTCTTCATACTACGGCCATTTGAATAGCCAGGGACAAAGCCGTGAGTACGTTGAGTACTCGCAAACTAATACTATTGTAAGTGCTATTCGAGTTCTAGTAAGGGTGCTAAGCTCTAGTTTGATTTGCATAAAGCCAATTTTAGTTCATAAGCAGTTTAGTAAAAGACTCAACCTTTGCCAACTAACTCAAGTGGGAACATTAGTGTCATTCCCACAACTCTGTTGTGATTCAAGTCAAGTCACCATTCACCATTCGGCCTTTTCAAGAAATTTTGATACAGGAAACTGTATGGCCTTTCCAACCGTCCGTAACCGTGGACATGGCTATTCGAATAGGTTTACACTCTGCAGAGGTTGCACACTTGTGCCACAACATTTGATTACATCCGTCGGGGATAACCCCGAATCATCGTAACTCGATACGCGAATCATCAACCTTAACCTTTCACTTATATATCCTAGTATAGGCACCTCTCCCCATGAGCTTGGCCTCCCGGTGAAGACAAACCGTCGGCCTGGGAACCGCACGAGGCTTGGCCGTACAATTCACCTCAATTCACATCATTTCTCAACAACGGAAGCAGCCTCGGCATAACCCCTATGATGCTTGTTCAGAGGGAACCCATACTAAGACACACAAACTTCCAGCTAAGCCCTACCCATAATCAGGTATTGTGGGGGTACTTGTAATTTGGAAAGGTATCGCATCCAAACCAATATCGAGTTTTAAATCAAAAATCACCATCTTCTCTTAGTCATATCACCTTTCAAAAATCATTCAAAAACAACTTCACTTCACCAAGTTCCCATCTAGAGTAGTCAAGTTTTATTTGTTAGCAATAGCACTAATCATGAGGGGTGCTAACTTAGCATTGCTTGTGCTAGATTTAAGCTTGGTGCTCATATGCTACTCTAGACCAAGTGAATCATGAATCAAAAAGTACTTTGAAAATAAAAGCAGTAAAACTTGTATAGTAAAACTTGGGATAGGACCACTAAGCATAAGGTAAAAGAGGGTGATGCATTGCTCTTGAGAGCTTTGCACTTTGCAAGTGTATTAGCTTGCCTTGGTGGTGGTACTGATCAAATTGGTCTTCTTCTCCTTGGAAGTAGGCCTCCTCCTCCTCTTGATACTCTTCCGTACTAGCGTCTAAAATATGAATACGAAGTACAATCACCACACAAGCTTAAGTAACTAGGCTATGCACACCTCATGAGTCACACAATCTAAGCTAACATCACAACATGCTTATTATATGAGTTGGCTTTGGTGTATTCTTAAGAAAAATAATTTCCTCTCATTACCAATATTACTTAGTGTTTCTATTCAATTCTTGAGAGAAATAATTTCCTCTCATTGAATCTTGTTAAGATTTAATCTCCTCAAATAATATTATATGACCTAGGTTGACCAAGGTCAACCTCTTCATAAGTATTACTTGGGAAAATAATTTAAATGAGGTGGTGCACCTCATGCATTTTAATAACACATAGTAATGATTTAATATCATCAACTAACTCAATATGAGATTTAACTAACCATGGTATCTACCTCATGTTGAATTAGTTGAGACAAGATTTAAATGAGAGGGAAGCTCTCATACATTTTAATAAATTATCTTGCCCAATTTAAATGATCTAAAACTAGCCAGCCAATCTTTAAACTAGGCCATGATCATGTAAAACAACTATGTCATATTTTTATATATTCTGGTAGATAATGTGACATGTGATTTTTGAGAGTTGGAAATTATCTTAAAAGCACTTTTCTATAATTTTTAATAATTATTTGAAGTGGAAAAAGGCCCTGCCTTGTTATTTTTGTCACATTTATTCTACAACAAAACTAGAGTTGGGGCCAGTGTAGTTTTGTAGATACTTTAACAAGGTTTCCAAATATATAAAATTTGTCAAATTTGGTTTGGTAGATTTTCCCCTATTTAATTTTTAAAACAGCATCTGAGAATAATTAACAAATTTCGAAAATTCATATTTGAACTGGTGGGCTTAGGCGGGAAACTAGCTGGGCTGCGGGGTTAAAAAGAAATGGGCCGGCCCACTTCGCGTCCAGCGCGAGCAGGCCGTCTGACGGCGGGTCCCACGCGTCAGCGGGTCATAACGACCGAAACGGTAAGTTCTTTCCAGGGCCGTAGGATTAGAAGGGAATCGAACGGGCGAGGAGCATCGTCATCAGCGACGAGAGGCGAGGCTACTGGCGGCGACGGTAGGGGGTGGGAGGCTCACCGGCGGCGCGGCGATGATCGGCGACGAGCTGCGGCGACGTTGTCGAGGAAGGGGAAGCAGATGGTACCAGTGGTGCGTGCTGAGGAGGCGTCAATCGGCGGCAAGCTTCTCAGCACCTCCGTGGCTTCGACGTTGCAATTGGACGGCGTCGGCGGCTAATCGAGCAAGGGAAGTGAGCGAGGCGAGGGAGAAGAGGGAGAGGAGGCTGGCGGTGTGAAGAATTCGAAGCAGGAGGGTCTCTTTTTATAGCAACTGGAGGTGGCCGTGGGGCAGCGATGAGCTCATCATTGATGACGAAGCTACAGAGGAGCTCGGCCACTGGCGATGACGCAGCGGGGTTGGCGAGTCTCTGGCGGTGACGCAGTGCTTGACGGCGTTGAAAACGAGGGAGAAACGAGGACGAGAGGGTGACAAGGGCGGCCAGTACCCGCGGCGGACGTCGGCGAGATGGGCTTTGTCTACGGCGTTCCCGCGGGCCAATGGCGATGTCCTGGCGGTGCGTGGTGACGTTGCGAAGCGTGCGGCGCAGCGAGCGAGGGCAGGGGTCAACGGAGCTGGTGGTGCGACGTCGTGGCCGGACGCGTGCCGCGGCGCTCGCCGATGCGCGCTGCGGCGTGCGTGGTGCACGTCCGGGCGTGTCCGGGCGTCACGTTCCTGGCTGCGTACGGTGCACCACTCGGCACGATGCTGGTGTCCGGTCAGACTCGGGAGAGTGTGGAGAATGTGCAAGGACATGGTTGGGTTCATTGGATTCGACCAGGAGAGAGATGACATGGAGAGGCTCATGCCATGCCACGGCATGGCATGGTTTGGTCAAATGGTGATGATTTCTTGTACTCCTTCTTATCCATTCTGCTTGGCAAAGCTGAGAGGGGTCAGAGAGGTACTAGAGATGACCTAGGGTTGATGGAGGAGGCAAAGAACTGATGGACAATGCCATGTCCCGAGTTGGCAGCAAGGTGCTCACCATGTGTTTGATTAAATGGCCGCAAGAACAAAACTTTCAAATTTTTGGATGAATTTTGGTGGGTTGAAAACATATAATATTTGCAGTAGAATGGTGGTGGTTTGGGTCAATTTGGCAAAGATTTGCAAAATCACAAAATGCATGTGATCTTACATATGTGACAATGTCTCAACTTTGGTTCACCACCATTGAAAATAGAGAAGGAATCTGGGGTGGTGTCTTTGGGCAAAGTTATTCACCTTGATGTTGTCTTGGATGAGGTGCAAAGTTTGGGCAAAGTCTAGAAGAGAAATCTCAAAATAACAGGGCTCAAAGTAGGTACCAGATTAAAAATGTCACATGTGACCATATTGTATGTAACTTGAAATTTGAATTTGGTTTTGGTTTGATTTGAGTTTCTTTACTTCCAAAAGTGTTTAAAAGGGTTTAGTAACCAATTACAACCAATGGTGCAAGCCAAAGTGGTCTAGGTTAAGTATTTGCAAAAATGGCATAAGCCATATGTGTGTGTGGAGGTAAATTTTATCTTTTCTTTTCTAGTTTCTTCTTCCTTGCAATTTGATGATCCAAAGATCAAAGTTAGGGTTTAGGTGTAAGGGTAACCACACAAGCACATATCATGGTCAATTGCACACTCAAATAAATGAACAAGTGATTCTATATGCATAGCACTATATGATAGGAAAAAGTTTTTGTTGGTTCTCAAATTTGGTATTTGGGGAAACTCTCTCTCTTTGTCTCTTTATTGAAAAGTTGGGATGTTACAAACCCTTCCCCCTTACAAAAGATCTCGTCCCGAGATCTTAAAGAAGACTAGGTACTAAAGAGATCTGGGTATTCCTTCTTCATGTCCTCTTCGCGCTCCCAAGTGGCTTCATCTTCAGTGTGATTGCTCCACTGAATCTTCAGGAACTTGATACTCCTGGTGCGGGTGGTCCTGAAAGCTTCTTCAAGGATGCGAATAGGCACTTCACGGTATGTCAAGTCCGTGTTGATATCCACCGAGCGGTGATCGATATTCTTGAACACTTCGGTCTTCTCGGGGACTTCAAGGCACTTCCGGAGTAGCGAGATGTGAAACACATTGTGCACAGCCGACATTTCCTCCGGTAGTTCAAGTTGATATGAAACTTCTCCTCTGCGACTCAGAACTTTGAATGGTCCAACATATCTGGGGGCGTGCTTTCCTTTCAGCTGGAATCTCTGCATTCCTTTGAGGGGTGACACTTTGAGATAGACAAAGTCTCCAATCTCGAAGGTCATCTCTCGACGTCTCTTGTCGGCGTAGCTCTTCTGTCTTGACTGAGCGGTCTTGAGGTACTCGCGGATCTGGTGCACCTTCTCTTCGGCTTCTCGGAGACATCTGGTCCAAAGACTTGGCTCTCCCCGACTTCTGACCAGTTCAGGGGGGTACGGCACTTCCTTCCGTACAGGGCTTCAAAGGGGGCCATTTGCAAACTGGCTTGATAACTGTTATTGTACGAGAATTCTGCATAAGGCAGGAAGTCTTCCCACTTGGATCCATATTCTAGGACGCAAGCTCTCAACATGTCTTCCAGTATCTGGTTGACTCTCTCGGTCTATCCGTTAGTCTGAGGGTGATAGGCCGTGCTGAAATTTAGGCGAGTGCCTAGTCCTTCATGCACTTTCTGCCAGAACCTTGAGGTGAACTGTGATCCTCTATCTGACACTATCGATTTGGGGGTTCCGTGCAGAGCGACTATTCTGGAGATGTAAAGTTCAGCTAGCTTTGGGCCTTGATAGGTAGTTTTGACGGCGATGAAATGGGCGACTTTGGCCAATCTATCGACAACGACCCATATTGAATCATTGCCTTTGCTGGATTTGGGCAGTCCGGTGATAAAGTCCATTCCTACGGAGTCTCATTTCCATTCCGGAATCTGGAGGGGTTGTAACAGTCCGGCGGGTCGTTGATGTTCTGCCTTGACTCTCTGACAGATGTCACACTTAGCGATATAGCTACCGATCTCTCTCTTCATTCCGTGCCACCAAAATTGTTCTTTTAGGTCTTGGTACTTCTTGGTACCTCCGGGGTGGATTGAATAAAGGGTGTCATGGGCTTCTTGCAGGATGACTTGTTTCAAGTCAGAGTCCGATGGTACGCAGAGACGTTCTTTGTACCAAAGCACTCCGGCTTCGTCTACGATGAATCTGAGGGCTTTTCCTGCGGCTATCTGTTTCTTGATTCCGTCAATGCTAGCGTTGTCCTTCTGGGCTTCCTTGATCTGACCAACCAAGGTGGGTTGCAGTTCTATGCTGGCTAGGAATCCCTCACTAACAAGTTCAAGTCTGAACTCGTTCAAACTCTTGATGCAAGTCTGGGCTGTTCGGTCGCGAGCATGGAGTTCAACTGGCACGGCAGTCGACTCAAAGCATCCGCTACCACATTGGCCTTTCCGGGGTGGTAGTGAATCTCCATGTCGTAATCCTTGATCAGTTCGATCCATCGGCGTTGTCTCATGTTTAGCTCCTTCTGAGTGAATATATATTTGAGGCTTTTGTGGTCGGAGTAGATCTCGCATCGATTACCCATGAGGTAATGACGCCAAACTTTCAAGGCTAAGACCACGGCTGCAAGCTCGAGGTCATGGGTTGGGTAGTTCTGTTCATGTTGCTTGAGTTGTCTTGAAAGGTAGGATACAACCTTGCCTTCTTGCATAAGCACGCATCCAAGCCCAGTCTTGGAGGCGTCGCAATATACGTCAAAGGGTTTTGCGATATCTGGCATGATCAGGATTGGGGCTGTTGTCAGTCTACTCTTGAGCTGTTGAAAGCTCTCTTCGCATTTGTCGGTCCACTCAAACTTTCTGTCCTTTTTCAGCAGTTGGGTCATTGGTCTAGCGATGCTCGAAAAACCTTCTACAAATCTGCGGTAGTATCCGGCTAATCCAAGAAAAGCGCGGACCTCGGTTTGGGTGGTTGGGGCTTGCCATTCCATAACGGTTTTAATCTTGGCGGGATCTACGGCAATTCCCCCTGCAGACAAGATGTGTCCCAGGAATCCGACTTCCTTCAGCCAAAACTCACATTTGCTGAACTTGGCATATAGTTGGTGGTGTCTAAGGGTTTCTAGGACCATCTCCAAGTGTTGTTCATGTTCCTCTTCGGACTTGGAGTAGACAAGAATGTCGTCGATGAACACAACGACAAATTTGTCCAAAAATTCCATGAAGATCTTATTCATGAGGTTCATGAAGTAAGCGGGGGCATTGGTTAATCCAAACGACATGACGTTGTATTCGTACAACCCATATCTAGTGGTAAAGGCAGTCTTTGGAATATCTGTGGCTCGAATCTTCAGCTGATGATAACCAGTTCTAAGATCTATCTTGGAGAAAACTTTGGCTCCGGTCAACTGGTCAAACAGGTCTTCTATCTTTGGTAGGGGGTATTTGTTTTTGATGGTGACGTCGTTAAGCTTACGGTAGTCCGTACATAAACGATTGGCACCATCCTTCTTGTCCACAAATAAAACTGGTGATCTCCAGGGGATGCACTCGGGCTAATCAAACCTTTGGCTAGCATATCATCAATCTACTTCTTCAACTCCACTAGCTCTGCTGGGTTCATGCTATAGGCTCTTTGGGCGATAGGTCCAGTTCCAGGGATTAACTCGATGATGAACTCGATATCCCTATCCGGGGGCATACCGGGTAGATCATCCGGAAACACATCAGGGTATCGACAAACGACCCTGATTTGATCCAGAGTTGGCTTTGCTACACTTGAGTTGCAGGTGAATTTTCTGGGTAGTCTTTCGGACACATGTTCTACGACGATACCGGTGCTGCTAGTCATGGTGATAGCTTTCTTGGCACAGTCTATCAATCCGTTGTGTTTGGACATCCAGTCCATTCCTAGGACAACTTCCAAACCTTTGGTTCCAAGTATGATTAGATTTGCAAAGAAATCTACATCATGGATTTTGATTGGCACATTTTTGCAAAATTTTCTAGCTTTGGTGGTTGATCCGGGGATTTGAACTATCATAACATGCTTCAAACTGAGAGGTTGAATTTTACTTGTTGATGCAAAGTCTTCGGTGACAAAGGAATGAGATGCTCCGGAATCAAACAACACTCTGGCAGGGATGTGGTTGACAGAAAACATACCCAAGTACAACATCTGGTGCTTCCTGGGCTTCTTCAGCGTTCATGTGGTAGAGGCGGCCGTTGCGGTTGTTGGGGTTGTTGGGGGCGAACTTCTTGCCGGTGGAGACACGGCGTTGCTGCTGAGCAGGTGCAGCGGTGTTTCCAGCGAGCTTGGCAAGACGCTTGGGACACTCGTTGGAGTAGTGCCCCACTACACCACACTCATAACAAGTGATAGTGGTCTTGTCATGCTTGTTCGCAACGGGAACGGCATTGCTTCCGGTTCTGGGGGCGGTGTTGGTGTTGTTGTTGTTAGGGGCTCGGGGTGGAGCGCGGTTGTAGTTGTTGTTGTTGTTGTTGTAGTTGTTGTTGTAGCCTCCTGGCTTGGAGTTTCCTCCACTCCGGTTCTGATAACCGGGGCGAGAGTTCTGCATCTGTGGCTTGTTGTTTCTCGGAGTGAAACCTCCGCTTGAGCTAGGGCGAAACCTTTGGGGGTGGCTTGATCCACTCTGATTCGCCATGCGGCGCTTGCGGTTCTCATTGGCTTGGTTTAACTTGCCCTCCATCTAGATGGCGGAGTCAACAAGGGCTTCGAGGTTGGCGAAGGGGATGTTGACGAGGACGATCTGCATCTCATCATGCGATCCGTTCAGGAATCTCTCCTTCCTCTTCTCAACGGTGTCGGTTTCATCAGGGGCATACCTTGACAAAGTGAGAAACTTGTCGCGGTATTCAACCACCGTCATGCGACCTTGTTTCAGTTCATGGAATTCATCCCTCATCTTCTTGATAAGACCCAGGGGTACATGGTACTTGCTGAACTTGAGTTTGAAATCCTCCCAAGTCATGAATTGACCTCCGTTCATGGCACGGGTGCTTGTCCACCAAGCGCGGGCTGGTCCAGCGAGATAGTGAGTGGCGAACAAGACTTTCTCGTTGGCTTCCACTCCGGCTACCTCCAGATTGTTCTCCATAGTCTGGAGCCAATCGTCGGCGTCGAGGGGCTCCTCGGTCTTGCTAAACACCGGAGGATTGGTGTTTTGGAAGTTCTTGAGCTTGGATCCAGGGTGGTCATGATTTCCATGACCTTGGTTGGCGATGTTCTGCAAGGTGATGAGGTTGGCTTGGTGTTCGGCTCTTTCGGTTTCCCGATCAGCAAGCATGGTTTGCAGCAGTTGCAGCATCGCGTCGTTGGTGCGATTTGGAGGGGCCATCTGAAGATATAGAAGATTATGAGATAAGAGGGAACATTCTATGGTTCATTTTGGTTAAGTTTGAAAACAATTTGAAAAACTTGTAAACTTTTCATGATAAACATAACATTCATTCATTCATGCAACACATAGTACAAACTACACACATACTCCAATGGTTTTAGGAACCATTCTCGTGCTACGATACAAAGGACGGGATACAACTCACACCTACTATAAGTGGAACTAGTGCAACTACTCCTCATCATCATCCACATCGATAGGGATGATTCCATCCTCTCCGGCCTCCAGAAACTCGTAGTCCTCTTCCTCGGTGTTCTCATCCTCCTCAAAGTCGTCGTCGTCACTCGGTAAGGCGTCTCCTCCTCGAAGATCTTCACCTTCTTCCTCCATCTCATTCAGCTGGTCTTCCCGGGCCTCGGACGGTGGCCTCAAGTGACGCGATCCGGGCGCGAAGGCGACGAATCGTAGCGTCCTTCTTGGCACGCTGTCGGCGAAGGCTCTTGCGATCGTTGTTGAGTAGCTTGATCGCCTCACCCTGCTCGGTGATGTGAGCATGGGTCTGGTTCGCGTAAGCGCGAGTGGCGTCGAGGTCCCTCTGAGTTTGGTAGAGCATGAAGTCCAAGTGATCCACGTGGTGCCTCAACTGGGGGTGCAGTGGCAGATCCATGGGTTCTCCGGCAGAGTTACGCCTTGCGAGATGCGCAAAGCGTTCCTCCCGAAGTGCTTCCACATTCTGTCCGCACAAGCGAGCAAGTGCTTCCTGAAGAGCACGTGCAAGCCCGTCGAGCCAGTTGCTTTCCCTGAAAGAGAAGAGGATCCTCTCAGAGGTGGGAGGCTCCATCTTGCCCCTCAAGTCAGCGGTGATAATCCACTGCAGTTCCCCTCCCGGCTAGTCGTTCACCTGAATCCCGTGAAACTCGGGGTGTGGGCGGCCAAGGTGATCCGACAGAGAGTTGAGGTCATGCTCGAAGATCAAGCTTCCACCATTTCCAAGCTGGTAGAACTTGGTGTTGATGGGTTCATTTGGCTCCATCTGAAAGCGAAAAAGATGAGTAAGTTAGAGAGTGAACAAGTGTGGCAAACTTTTAAGTAGATTCAAATAAGGAGGGACATGAGTCACCAAGTTTGAAAAAGTCTCAAAGACAAGAGGGTAAGTAAATTTTCACAAATATTCTCTTCATGTTGATTTCAAAGTTAAGTTTTCTTTTGAACGTCCATTCTAACTAGGGTCTTCTAAGGTCAAACAATGGCTCTGATACCAACTTGTCAACACCCGGATTTTTAAGTCCGGATGCCTATTATGTCATACATCGCAATCCCAGGAATATTGTTGTTGCGAGGCATAATAGTTAAGTATCACGATCATCATTCATTACAAACCATAAGGTCTTACAATTGGAATCACATCATCCATATTACACGAATAGTTGATCTATTGATCAACGAACAAACACAAGTTCATAGCGGAAGCGTAAGATACAAGGACTCTCTAGTCCACAGGCCAACGCTTGACGTTGGAAGACTCCTAGTTGTCGTAGGCGTCCTGCTGGTCTTCACCTTGATAGTTCTGCTCGTCTTCATACTCTGGCCATTTGAATAGCCAGGGACAAAGCCGTGAGTACGTTGAGTACTCGCAAACTAATACTATTGTAAGTGCTATTCAGTTCTAGTAAGGGTGCTAAGCTCTAGTTTGATTTGCATAAAGCCAATTTTAGTTCATAAGCAGTTTAGTAAAAGACTCAACCTTTGCCAACTAACTCAAGTGGGAACATTAGTGTCATTCCCACAACTCTGTTGTGATTCAAGTCAAGTCACCATTCACCATTCAACCTTTTCAAGAAATTTTGATACAGGAAACTGTATGGCCTTTCCAACCGTCCGTAACCGTGGACACGGCTATTCGAATAGGTTTACACTATGCAGAGGTTGCACACTTGTGCCACAACATTTGATTACATCCGTCGGGGATAACCCCGAATCATCGTAACTCGGTACGCGGATCATCAACCTTAACCTTTCACTTATATATCCTAGTATAGGCACCTCTCCCCATGAGCTTGGCCTCCCAGTGAAGACAAACCGTCGGCTCGGGAACCGCACAGGGCTTGGCCGTACAATTCACCTCAATTCACATCATTTCTCAACAACGGAGGCAGCCTCGGCATAACCCCTATGATGCTTGTTCGGAGGGAACCCATACTAAGACACACAAACTTCCAGCTAAGCCCTACCCATAATCAGGTATTGTGGGGGTACTTGTAATTTGGAAAGGTATCGCATCCAAACCAATATCAGTTTTAAATCAAAAATCACCATCTTCTCTTAGTCATATCACCTTTCAAAAATCATTCAAAAACAACTTCACTTCACCAAGTTCCCATCTAGAGTAGTCAAGTTTTATTTGTTAGCAATAGCACTAATTATGAGGGGTGCTAACTTAGCATTGCTTGTGCTAGATTTAAGCTTGGTGCTCATATGCTACTCTAGACCAAGTGAATCATGAATCAAAAAGTACTTTGAAAATAAAAGCAGTAAAACTTGTATAGTAAAACTTGGGATAGGACCACTAAGCATAAGGTAAAAGAGGGTGATGCATTGCTCTTGAGAGCTTTGCACTTTGCAAGTGTATTAGCTTGCCTTGGTGGTGGTACTGATCAAATTGGTCTTCTTCTCCTTGGAAGTAGGCCTCCTCCTCCTCTTGATACTCTTCCGTACTAGCGTCTAAAATACGAATACAAAGTACAATCACCACACAAGCTTAAGTAACTAGGCTATGCACACCTCATGAGTCACACAATCTAAGCTAACATCACAACATGCTTATTATATGAGTTGGCTTTGGTGTATTCTTAAGAAAAATAATTTCCTCTCATTACCAATATTACTTAGTGTTTCTATTCAATTCTTGAGAGAAATAATTTCCTCTCATTGAATCTTGTTAAGATTTAATCTCCTCAAATAATATTATATGACCTAGGTTGACCAAGGTCAACCTCTTCATAAGTATTACTTGGGAAAATAATTTAAATGAGGTGGTGCACCTCATGCATTTTAATAACACATAGTAATGATTTAATATCATCAACTAATTCAATATGAGATTTAACTAACCATGGTATCTACCTCATGTTGAATTAGTTGAGACAAGATTTAAATGAGAGGGAAGCTCTCATACATTTTAATAAATTATCTTGCCCAATTTAAATGATCTAGAACTAGCCATAGGGCCAATCTTTAAACTAGGCCATGATCATGTAAAACAACTATGTCATATTTTTATATATTCTGGTAGATAATGTGACATGTGATTTTTGAGAGTTGGAAATTATCTTAAAAGCACTTTTCTATAATTTTTAATAATTATTTGAAGTGGAAAAAGGCCCTGCCTTGTTATTTTTGTCACATTTATTCTACAACAAAACTAGAGTTGGGGCCAGTGTAGTTTTGTAGATACTTTAACAAGGTTTCCAAATATATAAAATTTGTCAAATTTGGTTTGGTAGATTTTCCCCTATTTAATTTTGAAAACAGCATCTGAGAATAATTAACAAATTTTGAAAATTCATATTTGAACTGGTGGGCTTAGGCGGAAAACTAGCTGGGCTGCGGGGTTAAAAAGAAATGGGCCGGCCCACTTCGCGTCCAGCGCGAGCAGGCCGTCTGACGGCGGGTCCCACGCGTCAGCGAGTCGTAACGACCGAAACGGTAAGTTCTTTCCAGGGCCGTAGGATTAGAAGGGAATCGAACGGGCGAGGAGCGTCGTCATCAGCGACGAGAGGCGAGGCTACTGGCGGTGACGATAGGGGGTGGGAGGCTCACCGGCGGCGCGGCGATGATCGGCGACGAGCTGCGGCGACGTTGTCGAGGAAGGGGAAGCAGATGGTAGTAGTGGCGCGTGCTGAGGAGGCGTCAATCGGCGGCAAGCTTCTCAGCACCTCCGCGGCTTCGATGTTGCAATTGGACGGCGTCGGCGGCTAATCGAGCAAGGGAAGTGAGCGAGGCGAGGGAGAAGAGGGAGAGGAGGCTGGCGGTGTGAAGAATTCGAAGCAGGAGGGTCTCTTTTTATAGCAACTGGAGGTGGCCGTGGGGCAGCGATGAGCTCATCGTTGATGACGAAGCTACAGAGGAGCTCGGCCACTGGCGATGACGCAGCGGGGTTGGCGAGTCTCTGGCGGTGACGCAGCGCTTGACGGCATTGAAAACGAGGGAGAAACGAGGACGAGAGGGTGACAAGGGCGGCCAGTACCCGCGGCGGACGTCGGCGAGATGGGCTTTGTCTACGGCGTTCCCGCGGGCCAATGGCGATGTCCTGGCGGTGCGTGGTGATGTTGCGAAGCGTGCGGCGCAGAGAGCGAGGGCAGGGGTCAACGGAGCTGGTGGCGCGACGTCGTGGCCAGACGCGTCTGCGACGCTCGCCGAGCGCGCTCTGGCGTGCGTGGTGCACGTCTGGGCGTGTCTGGGCGTCATGTTCCTGGTGCGTCTGGTGCACCACTGGCACGATGCTGGTGTCCAGTAGACTCAGGAGAGTGTGGAGAATGTGAAGGACATGGTTGGGTTCATTGGATTCGACCAGAGAGAGAGATGACATGGAGAGGCCATGCCATGCCACGGCATGGTGGGATTATTTCAAAGTGGTGATGATTTCTTGTACTCCTTCTTGTCCATTCTGCTTGGCAAAGCTGAGAGGGGTCAGAGAGGTACTAGAGATGACCTAGGGTTGATGGAGGAGGCAAAGAACTGATGGACAATGCCATGTCCCGAGTTGGCAGCAAGGTGCTCACCACCTGTTCGATGAAATGGCCGCAAGGAAAAAAAATTCAAATTTTGAATTGAATTTTGGTGGATTGAAAACATATAATATTTGCAGTAGAATGGTGGTGGTTTGGGTCAATTTGGCAAAGATTTGCAAAATCACAAAATGCATGTGATCTTACATATGTGACAATGTCTCAACTTTGGTTCACCACCATTGAAAATAGAGAAGGAATCTGGGGTGGTGTCTTTGGGCAAAGTTATTCACCCTGATGTTGTCTTGGATGAGGTGCAAAGTTTGGGCAAAGTCTAGAAGAGAAATCTCAAAATAACAGGGCTCAAAGTAGGTACCAGATTAAAAATGTCACATGTGACCATATTGTATGTAACTTGAAATTTGAATTTGGTTTTGGTTTGATTTGAGTTTCTTTACTTCCAAAAGTGTTTAAAAGGGTTTAGTAACCATTTACAACCAATGGTGCAAGCCAAAGTGGTCTAGGTTAAGTATTTGCAAAAATGGCATAAGCCATATGTGTGTGTGGAGGTAAATTTTATCTTTTCTTTTCTAGTTTCTTCTTCCTTGCAATTTGATGATCCAAAGATCAAAGTTAGGGTTTAGGTGTAAGGGTAATTGACAAGGTAT
>NC_061513.1:136234364-136418943 GCF_022539505.1 Lolium rigidum | reverse complement strand
TACAACTCTACTTTCCTTAATATATCTTGGGCTCCCGAATCTTCTTATTCTTCGGGTATTGGGCCTTCATTAAACCCCGGGTACTATCTTCGGCAGGCCCATTTGGGATGCCTATGTCAGTAATCACACAAGCACATATCATGGTCAATTGCACACTCAAATAAATGAACAAGTGATTCTATATGCATAGCACTATATGATAGGAAAAAGTTTTTGTTGGTTCTCAAATTTGGTATTTGGGGAAACTCTCTCTTTGTCTCTTTATTGAAAAGTTGGGATGTTACAGGTTCGCAGCCAACTGGATGAGGGGCCTGAACATTGAAACGCTGCGAGTACAAGGACTGAAGAGTCATGACTACCACATATGGCTTGAGCGGATAATGCCGGTGATGATTCGAGGCTATGTCCCCGAGAAGACTTGGCGAGTGCTAGCGAGGTTGAGTTTTTCTTCCGCCGTATTTGTGCTAGGGAGTTAGACACTAAAGTGATTGAGAAGCTGGATGAAGAGGCACCCGTGTTGCTTTGCGATCTAGAGAAGATCTTTCCTCCAGGGTTTTTTAATCCGATGCAACACATGATCCTGCACCTCGCGGAGGAGTGCTTAAAGGGGGGCCCGAATTGGGGCCGTTGGCAGTTTGGTCCCGAGAGAGAAACACAAAAGCTTCGTCAAATGACTGGCAATAAATGCAAGATCGAAGCATCCATAGCCAAGGCAGTCCCGAACGTGGAGGTGGCAAACTTCACCACTAAGCACTATGATCCCAACATTCCCACAAAGCACAACCCGGTCCTCCGTTACAATGCCGCCAACAATGAAGAAGTACCCAAGCTTAGCATCTTCGTGGGGCTTGGTGGCAAGTCAAGTGGCTCGAAGCCGTACAGAACGGACCTACATGAGCGGACCTTGATCCACTCGTATGTCTTAAACACCATGGTCGAAGTGAAGCCGTACATCGAGTAAGTGCGAACCATTTAATTATTCGCAAACATTCACTCGTATGTTCGTGGCTAACTCTTCCTCTTTTCATCGGTATAGGAAATTCAAGGCTATACATTGGAAGAATACCCACAGGGAGCCTACCCCGGAAGAATCCAAGCAAATTTTCGATAAGGGCGGCGGTTTCGGTTTCAAGTAGCTGGTTTTGTAATTTGGTACTATTCTATCCAAATTAGCTAGCACTTCCGACATTTATCGGTCATTTCTCGTTCTAAACTTCTTGTGCTAAACTTGTAGGCAAGAACCGACAAAGAGATGAAGTCGAGCTAAGAAAAATTGCTAGGGGCTTTGACCATTCCGTAGAAGCGTTCAACTCCTATGACATGAACGGGTATCGCTTCCGGACTCCATCAATACACAACAAGCCGGCCCAACGCGAAGACAATAAATAGCGGGGTGGTATGTCAAGGTGATGATGGGCTCCATTACTATGGAAGAGTCGAGGGTATATACGAGCTAAATTACGGGTTTCACAAAGGGCTAAATCCCGTCGTCTTCAAATGCCATTGGTTTGAACCACGTCGGGTGAGACGAGATCCTGAAATTGGGTTGGTTGAAGTTCAAAGGAACTCCGTTTATAAGGGAGAGGATGTGTACATCTTGGCTACCCAGGCCTTTCAAGTATTCTATCTCCCGTACGCGTGCAAAACCCGACAAAACGTCTACATGGATGGGATGTTGTGATGACGGTGCCTTCACGCAATAGGCCGCCCCGCCAAACAAGGACGATTACCGCCGCGTAGACCCCTCAGCAAGGAGTGTCGAGTTTTATCAGGAAGAAGGGCTCCCCGGCCATTTCACAATCGGCTTGCCGACTATCGATGACATGGTCGTAGACGATGAACAAGAAGACGCGGGCATGGATGGAGACAATGCAGAAGATGAAGCTGAGGATGTCCGTGCTCCGGAAGACCCGAGTTTGCTCGAGGCGTTCAAAGCAGGGATTGACCTCGATGCGGATGGACCACCTCCAGGTTTCATTGATAATTATTGGTTCGCCGAGCCCGATGACGATGAGGAGACACGCGGTCCAATCACGGATGGCGACACAGGCTACCGATCTATGTAGTAGTAATTGTGAGGCTAGCCTATTTGTAATAACTCGTGTAACCGTGATTGTCTAGCTAGGTTATTTGTAAGAACTCCGTGCTATGTTTGAGAGAACTCTATGCTAGCTATTTGTTGCTTCCACTAATTAATGTTCATCTATTTGCATTATTGTTGCTTTCATTAATGTTCATCTACTTATATTTCTGTTGCTTTCACTAATATTTATCTCTTTACATTATTGCGTACTAATAAACCACTCTCTTCATTTGTGTTTGCAGGTGATTGAAGCATGCCGCCAAAAAAAGAAGGGGTGGCGGTCTTACAAAGAAGCTCAAGGACTTGGTAGGTGTAGGGTCTTCGAGGCGGGGCCGAGCTACTACCCCCCCCTCCTAGCCCCCCTCCCGTCGCTCCCCCAGTGCACGTGCGACCGCGTAGGAAGAATGCGACGCGGGTACTCACTCCTAGTCCTAGCCCCCCTCCCGCAGCCGATGATGATGATGATGAGGTGGAGGACCAGGAGCACCACGGGGGTGGGGAGGACCAGGAGGAGGAGGAGGGGGTTGGGGAGGACCAGGAGGAGGAGGGGGGTGGGGAGGACCAGGAGGAGGAGGGGGTGGGGAGGACCAGGAGGAGGAGGGGGACGAGGAGGACCTCTCGGAGGATGAGGGGTTGGGGAACTTACCGTTTGATCCTGATCCAAACCTAGTTTGGGATGCGCCGCCGGATTACGAGTACGTTCCAGCTTTGGAGAGGCTGAGGCCACGTGATAGGAGGCCATATCGGCGTGGGATAACAACGCTCCCCGCGCTGAAGCACTAGCGCTACAACCATGTTGTTCTAGTGCCCTATGGAAGGAGGTACATGTTAATTTTTGGCATTTCGTTATCGCAATTTTGTCATTATCAAAATTATTATCACATACATATTGATGTTGTCGTTTCATGGTGCAGCTCGTTCACGTATGAAGACCCGTCGCAGAAGCCGCCACGTGGGTACTCGAACATCCTTGGGGGCCTACTTAGAAGGTATTTCCCTGGGATAGTCAATCTCCCTAGTGGTGGCCGCGACGTAGCTTGGAGGTGGTGGCACTACAGCCTCGCGGAAGATTTTCTTGGCCGCGGCACCTTGGCGGACTGCGTTGTTCGCAAATTTTGGGTACGTGACTTTGGACTTCTTACCATTCATACACTCTCCTTGGTTGACAATAATTGCACTAATGCCCCTTGTTTTACCTATGTGCATGGTTGCAGAAATACTTCAAGAAGGCCGAGGGCAAGGAAAATGCGTGCGATGATGTCCTTCACCAGCTTGCAAGGAAGAGGGTGACTGGCATGCACTACGAGGCTAGTATTCAGTGCGTCCGCGACTGGCATGCCGACCGCTTCGTCCACATGATGAAGGAGGATGCTCGCGACACGCTCATGCAGCCGTGACAGTACTTGCAGGTATTTGCATTTGTGTGTTATTGATTTCTTTATCGTCATGTAGTTTATTTTACCATAATGGGTTTATCTTGTGCATGTAGAACCCTCCTCAGTACGTCGGCGAAGACGACAAGTGCTTCCTTGCGATGGTCATGTGGTGGACATGCCCCCAGTACCTCAAGAAGCACGAGGAGGGCAAGAAGAAGCGGGCAGAGATGCGAGGTGGATCGCATATCCAAGGCAGCCTCCCCATCCCTCTTCACCTGCAGAAGGAGGTGAGCAAATTAATGGTTCCTTCATTATTTGAATTCATGTTATATATTTGCTAACTCTGCAAGGGTGTGCCACTTCACTTTATTACATGTTCTCTTTTGCAGGAAGTGAGGACGAGGAGCGAAGCCTAACGTCTTTGCCGTGCTGAAGAAGATGAAGCAAAGGAAGACGCCGCATCCTGAGACGGGGTCCGTGTGGGTTAACCCGCAATCCGAGACCCAGTGCACGTCCTATGTCTCCAAGTTCAAGCAGAAGTACGGCGAGGAGGCCAACCCAGAGGCCGAGGACTTTGACCCTGAGGTTGCGGTGCTTGCGGGAGAAGGCTTGAAGCATGGCCGCCTATGGTTTGGTGACGGGGTTGTCGACCCAGCGACGGTTCCCTCTCTCCGCCAGATCCGCCGTGGTCGTAAGAGCGGCCAGCCTGAGGTAGAGCCCCGGCCACGGGCTTCGGATCTAGCTGTCGAGCGGTTACGGGTATGTTCTTCCTCCGGCCTCTACCTTTCCTTTACATGCACATGCTTTCCATTGAAATGTTAATGACATCGCGGACACATCGTAGGCGGAGATGGCAGAAAAGGAGCAGGCGGCCCAGGAGCACGCACGGAACTTGGAGCGGCAGGTTCTGGAGTATCAGCAGCAGCAGGCACAGATGATGCTGCAGATGCAACAGCAGCAGCAGATGATGCAGCAGCATCACGCACAGATGAGCTGGCTGATGAGCCAGACGGCTCTGTCTTCTCCACCGGGGAGTATTCCTGCTCCTCCACCTTACTCCATGCCGTCGATGCCGCCACCGCCCACTCAGACCCCGGGGACACCTATCACCGTGAACAACATGAACATCATCCGGAGCATGAACCGCGGTGAGTCCTCTTGTGCCCAACCCGCTACTTGTACTTGTTCAAGTGTTCAATATGCAAATGCAAATGCAAATGTTCATTCCATCAACCTTATAGATTATATGTCACAAGGCAATGACAATGAGGCCGGCGGAAGCGGAGGACAAGGTTGATGGCATGGTCTTCGTGCACTTTGTCGGATTGTATGCTTGTAATGGATTGTAATATTGGACATTGCACTATGGACTCTATGTAACTTGTGTGGATGGACTATGGACTCTATGTAATGCATTGTATGCATGAATATGTGTGTTTGATGTATTTGTGGTGTTCCCGTAGTGTTTGGTGATGTTATATTGAAGATTATATGTGTATATGCTTTATTGTCAATTGCTATATTTGAAATGCAGGGAATAAGCAAAAAACAGCAAAAAAATGAAAAAAACAGGGCCCTTTGCCGTGCGTGTGCACACGGCAAAGGACTTTTGGTCACTTTGCCGTGTGCACACGCACGGCAAAGGAGCCACGTGGCGGCAGCCTGTAGACCTGGGAGCTCCTGGGGCGTGCCTGTAGGGGGCTTTGCCGTGCGTGGTAGAGCTAGCCCGCACGGCAAAGGCGCGCACGGCAGCGAAGGGTGGCGCACGGCAACGTCGGTCGCACGGCAAAGAAAAGCAGCGCACGGCAAATTCCTCGGGCACGGCAGCCCCCCTGCCGCACGGCAAAGAAGTGCCGCACGGCAGCGTTTGCAGCGCACGGCAGAGATGGAAGCGCACGGCAAAGAGCTTTGCCGTGCAATCCTTGCACGCGCACGGCAAAGGTGGCTTTGCCGTCGATGGCTTTGCCGTGCAAAATTTGCCGTGAGGGCACGCACGTCAAAGCCGTTGCCGTGCGTATAGGCCTCTTTGCCGTGCAAAGTGGAGCACGGCAAAGGCTGGCTTTCCCGTAGTGCCTGCGCCGTCGCCATCGACGAAAACGCGAGGGGGTCGAGTTTCTCGATTCCACCCCGACCTGACGTGTCTTCGGGTGTTTTCTGGACCCTAACCCGACCAAAACCGGTCCACCGAACGGTCGACAAGTGTTTTAATCTGGTCCGGAAAAAACACCTCAAAACCGGTCCAAACACTTTTAAAAACACTGGCACCGAACGAGACCTAAAGTGAATTGGTGTGAGTATGCCCCTCTCCTGCTTTTGGATTTTCGCAGTGTTGGTTTTCGAGAGAGCACACAATAGAAAAACAGGTGTAGTTTATCATTGCCTTAAAAAAGGGGTGTATTTTATCATTATTTAGTGTTGCAATCATACGCCGTTGCTCACAGCCTGCTTAAGGAACTACTCTACATGATTCGCCCATTCCATCCTCTGCAATGTGACCATTGCATTGCATGTTTACACTTCTAGTGTTCCACTGCAGCTTGACATGAGCACATAACACAAGTAGCATGAGAGATGCAGCTGCTTTAGATCTAGGCACGTGAACTCAGCATCGTTTCTTGGGAACTCTTGAAATCATCAAAGGGAAAGCATGAAGACGAAGAACAGCCTTCAAATGATCAAATCCCACTGCAACTTTGCAAGACAACGAGCAAACGGAAGATACTAACACCGTGAAATGTATCTGATGCCATTGAAACACAAAGCACGAACAACTAGTACTAGTAGCAAGGTCACATTACGCGGCAATCAGAAACCCAGATCAGCATGTGAACTACTGGCATACGGCTTTCACTCAGCGTGCACTCTAAAGTTTTAGCACCGAGGAAGCCGCACGCGGCATGCGGCAGCAACCTTCTTGCTATTCTCGGAGTTGATGTATCTACCTACATACGGGTTCTTGGCGTACTTGCACAGGCACCGCCGCTGCTTCCGGAGCTTGGCGCAGCATGCTGTCGACGGCTGATCGCCCCAGAGGATCACCGGGACGCACGGGCGTAGCGCCAGCGGGTCGCACTCCCCGCGCGCTGCTCTGGACGCCGAGCACACCGTGCCGGACGCGGCGAGGATGACCACGAGCAATAGCACGGCGCAAGGCTTCATGGCTTCTCACGAAGAGCAATGGTAGTGGAAGAGTGATTCTGGGAGCTGCTGAAGAGAGGGTTGGTATTTGTAGTGAATTCTGGGATGTGAAGCCGAGAAGTGGAGCACCCGTGGCCGGCAGCCCTGCTCCGGGAATGTGCCGACAGATGTTAGAATTGCACGGTTGCGTGAACGGTAGAGCACGGTCCTTCGAATGAGTGTTTGGGACTCCACTGCTGCTTCGGAGTTCGAGTAGGGTGATTTAGACTGGACATCCACACTAATTCTCGAAGCGCCTAAACAATCCTTAAACAAAAAGATGTTCGGCGTCTTCTTAAACGTGTGTCTAGGTGGCGCTGGAGTTTGACGGCGGCCGCTAGTTTTCTGCGAGTGCAGGAAATTCTAGGAATAGTTTTGTATTTTTCTATCCTTTAGGGTTCTACTAGTACAAATGCTTGTGCGTTGCCACGGGTACATAGTATCTTTGGTTAGCACAATATATAAAAGTACTGCGGGTGAAGATATCCAAGCTAATGTAGAAGAGCCGCCACCGCCAAGCAGAGCTGGCAACCCAGCAGACCACCGACAAGGTGATCCTTCATGAACTTCTTAATTAACGTATCAAGAAGGCAAACTATAGTCAAGTTCATGTATATATTATGTAGTTATTTAGCAGAAACAATATTCTTCGAGAGATGAATAAACATGGGTTTGGTCATAAGAATCTGTTCGAGTCCGTGATGGAGCGTGCGGTCCGGCTCAAGGCTATGAAGGCTGGCGATGGCAACGCAGCTACTTCCGCCTCCGTCCCTCCGCCTTTCCGCACCGATGAGATCATTGCCATGGCTCGTGCTTGCCAGCTCCCCGACGAGGACGTCCGCGACCTTCAGTCCGCGTCCGCGGTGCCGGAAGCTGCCCCATGAGAGCTACGCCGACCCAAGTGAGGCGGGCAAATTTTGGCCTCTGTGCGCGTGCGTTGCTGCTCCTCCCGCGCGCGATGCCCGCCTCCATCCTATGCGTCCTCATGCCTGCTCCATCCCCCGTAGTGTGCGTGCCCCAGCTGTTGTATAGTCTAGATACGCACGTTTTGCTGTTTGTTCTTCATCCGAGAGTGGAGCCTGTTCCACTGTCGCTGCTTCTCCATGTACATATAGTTCCAGAAATGGGGCCTGTCCCATGTTCGGACCATGCCTGTTTGCTCTACTCAGGCCTAGTACCAGTTGTTCTTCGGTATGTTGGTTTCTTTTCGCTGGTGCTCCTCTCAGATACATGGATGTAAATCGTTTTAGGCAACTCCTGCTCTCCTCTTGGAACATTCGCGGACTCAACGACCCTGACAAATGCCTGGACGTGAAAATGAACCTGTCGGCTCAGCCCCCTGCATGTGATCTGCCTCCAGGAAACAAAGCTACAGTCGATCCCTACACAAAAAGCAGCATCGTTCCTGCCGCCTGGGTTCTCGTCGCTCTCCCTCTTACCGTCCATCGGTGCATCGGGGGGCATCGCCACGGCGTGGGACTCGCGGTTCGTCACCCACCTCTCCGACCGCGCCCTCCAATTCTCGCTCTCTTCGACTTTCGAACTTGTCGAGGACGGTGTCCGCTTCACCGTCACCAACATCTACGCCCCCTGCGACCGAGCTCGCCGCGAGGACTTCCTCTCGGAAATGCGATCGCTCTCCGATCTCGACTCGGATGCCTGGCTCTTGGTAGGAGACTTCAACATAGCCCGGTATGCTTCCGACAGGAACAACGACAACTTTGATGCGGCCGCCGCGGAAAGCCTGAATGACCTTGTCGATGAGCTAGCCCTTCAAGAGCTGCCGCTGCTAGACCGGAGGTTCACCTGGACCAACTCTAGGGCCGACCCCACTCTGGTGAGGCTGGACCGTGCGTTCATCAACCTTGCCTGGGGTGCCCGCCTATTCAACTCGACTCTCCACTCGCTGGTTCGGAACACCTCAGATCATGTGCCACTTCTGCTGACTGCCTCTTCCCGCGCCCCGAAATCTCAGATTTTCAGATATGAGAAGACATGGGCTTTCTCCCCCGAGTACCGGGCCCTTGTGGCCTCCGTCTGGGCCCGACCGCAGAACCGGTCGCTTCCATGTGCTTCGCGAAGACTGTGCAACACTCTAAAATGGGCCCGCGCTGAGTCTAAAAAATGGGCCAAAAACCGGCGTCGCCCTGCCGAGGTGGTCTCTAACTGCAGAAAGGTGATTGAGCTGCTTGACCTTACCGAAGAACTCCGAAGCCAGCTGCCCCCTAAAAAACTGCTGAGGGATCGCGTCCGTCTGCGCCTCTCCTTGGAATACAAGGCTCTGGATACCTACTGGAAGCAGCGGTTCAAGTTTCGCCTATGTCGTTTTGGTGAAGAGAATACCAAATTCTTCCATGCCTGCGCGTCGGCGCGCCTCAGGAAAAATCAGATCAAAGTCCTTCATGATGGCGACAGGGTCGTGTACAACCATGCGGAAAAAGCTGAACTATTGCATAACTTCTATGTTGGCCTTCTTGGCGCCTCCACCCCCCCGTCGTGGGGCTTCAACCTACGCGCCGCCATGCCGCGAGTTGCAGGATTGCAGGAGCTGGAAAGACCTTTTACCTTACAGGAGGCAAAAGACGCTGTTTGGGCTATGCGCGTGGATAGCAGCCCAGGCCCAGATGGCTTTGGCCCCGCGTTCTTCCGCGCCTTCTGGGATGTTGTTAGTCCGGACCTCATGGCCTTCCTTCAGGATTTCTACGACGGGGTGGCGCCCCTCGACGGGCTCAACCGAGCGTTTATTTCTCTCATTCCGAAAAAAGACGATGTGCTAACTGCAGATGGCTTCCGCCCTATCTCGCTCCAGAACTGTGTTAGGGAAGATTATCACACGGATCCTTACGACGCGGCTTCAACACTACATCGAGCGCCTCATCTCCTTTGAACAGTCTGGATTTGTTAAGGGACGGAACATCGTCGACAACTTCCTCTACGCCGCCGATGTGGTCCAAAGCTGTCATGCCCGAGGATCTCCTGCTGTGGTACTCAAGCTTGACTTTAAAAAAGCATTTGACTCCGTCAACTGGGAGGCGCTGGATGCTATTCTGGATACACGTGGCCTCGGCCCCCTGTTTCGATCCTGGATCTCTGCAATTCTTAGCACTGGGCGGACCGCCATGCTGCTGAATGGTGTTCCCGGGCGATGGATTTCTTGCAAAAATGGGCTACGCCAGGGGGACCCCCTATCGCCATACCTGTACCTAGCCGTCGCCGACCTCCTCCCCTGCCTCATCTCCATGGAGGCGGGCGGCGACCGCCTGTTGCACCCTCTTGTTGACGACCTTCCATGTCCTGTGATTCAATATGCTGACGATACTCTGCTGATCTTGAGAGCTGAACACTCCCAAGTCCGTCGCCTCCGCGAGCTCCTCGACCTCTTCTCACAAGCCACGGGTCTGCACATCAACTTCCACAAGAGCACCTTCGTACCCGTTGGTGGTGTCACTGCTGAGCTGGCCTCGGATCTTGCAAACATCCTCGGCTGTCCCGTCTCATCCTTCCCGCAGACATACCTTGGGTTGCCGCTCTCGGACCACAAATTGCCTGCGGCTGCGCTGGAATTCCTCTCCGTCAAGATCTCCAAGCGCATCCCCGGATGGCGGACGTCCTTGCTCCCAATTGGCGGGCGCCTTACCCTCACTACGGCAGTCCTGTCAGCCCTCCCGTCATTCGCCATGTCTGTTCTGCCGATCCCGAAAGGGACACTCTCAAAAATGGACAGACCTCGACGGGCGATGCTCTGGAAGGCAAAAGATAAATGCTCCGGTGGTGACTGCCAAGTTGCATGGGACTATGTTTGCCGTCTGCGGTCCGAAGGGGGACTGGGTGTTATCGATCTTGGTCTCCAGAACAAATGTCTCCTGCTGAAAGCGCTGCATGGTTTGTTCACCGGACGAGACTCCCCGTGGACCAGGTGGGTGAAGCGCAGTTACCTCGGTGCCCGCCCGCGGGTGGCCACCCCCGCTTGGAAGTGCTTCCAGTCGCTCATTCCGCTATACCGCTCCATTACGAGAGTTGAACCCCACGATGGGCGCACCACCTCGCTCTGGCACGATGCTTGGACTCCGCTGGGCCCCCTGTCGGCAGCCCTCCCCGCGGCCTTCTCCCACTGCCTCCGCCCCCTCGCCACTGTTGCTGATGCCCTCGAGAATGGTGCAGTTGAGGTTCCACTTGTTCACCGAGTTTCTGCAGCAGCCGCTGGCGAGATGGAGTTCATCCATGCTTGCCTCTCCCGGATCTCCCTCACTTCGTCGCCGGACATTCGCTCCGTATCGCTCGGCCCATTGACCGACTTCTCCACTGGAAGCATCTACCGGTCCCTCCACTCCTCAGGTTGTATCGTCCCAGGGCAAGACGTCAACTGGGCCTGCTTTGCGCCTCTAAAGGTGCGGGTGTTCTTTTGGATACTGCGCCTCCACAAGACCAGGACACGGGCGCTGCTGCACCGTATCGGATGTGTGGCCTCCTCGGACTGCCCCTTCTGCCCGAATCAACTGGAAGACACCTCGCATTTGTTTGTCGGCTGCCCCCGCCTTCGCCCCCTTTGGAATGTCGTCTCCCCCCCAGGTCGCCCCCATGTGGGCGCCGACGTTCTGGCCCTCCTCGATGCTCTCTCCGAAGACTTACCTCCGATGCACCCGGAAGCGCGCAACACGGCCATCTTAGCTCTCTTGTGGACTGTTTGGAAATCCCGCAACAGAATGTTGTTTGATGCAGATTTTATGTCTACTCCGCGCATTCTAGCCATGTTGGTTGACCATCTCCGCCTGTGGGTCATCCGCGCCCCCCTAGGATCGACACGAGCGCCCTGCTGTCTTGGTGCCAGGCTATCTCTTAGACTCTGTCTTTCACCTTGCCCTGTATTCCCCCTGTATCCAGCTCCCCCCATCTCTCACTCTCACTCTGTTTGGGCGCGGTATGCCACCCCAGACCTATTTTGTAGGCTCTATGCCCCCCATGTAACCCACTCCCGCATTAATGAAAAATGAGTTCAGGTGGGCGATCGCCCCCCGTTGTTTCCTCAAAAAAAAAATAGAACGTACTTTTATTTGGAAGAGAGCAATTATAAGGTTAACTACCAAAATACTACTTTGTTGTCAATATTTTTCGATATTTTGAAATATGTTTTTTTATAGAGGGAGCATATGCACCTAGGAGCCGAATTTAGTTTTCGCACATCAGATACAAACCTCAGCGAGAAAAGAGTGTTTCATACTTCTCAAGTGAGCAAGTTTTATCATATAAGTTGTAGAGTTTAAAAGGTTGTAGAGTTTAAAAGGTATTGGAAATGACTCATATTAATCCACCGTGTAGACATTATTTGGCATGCTAATTTAGGAAGGCTCTTGGACCTATTTGACATGTCATACAACACATTTGTAAACCTGTTCCATGGTGAAAAACAGAGCAAGTGAACATTGTAAGATAAACTTCTATATATACTAATAACTATTTTAAAATATTTCAGAAGTTTTCTGATTACCTCAGCTCTGGACTGCCAATGAGGTAAGCTTTTCTGAATAGTATGGAGATTAAACAGAGCTTTGCACAAGATATCTTCTAAGATGAGCAACTACTATACTAATCAAAGTGTTTCTCACCTTGCATAGTGAAATCGGGGACGCATATGGGTAGAGGGAGAGCAGAGTGTTGGCTCACGGGGCCAAATACCGAGCCGTCGCGGCAGCTCCGGATGGCACAACGGAACCACCACCTCCATCATCAACTCTCCAAGCACCGCATCCATCCCCCATCCCGCCAAGATCAGCAAATCGGCCCCTTCTAGCCGCGGGTGCATCCCGCCAAGGTCAGCAAACATCGGCCCCTTCTAGTCGCCAGTCGCCGCGGGTAAGGGTGGTGTAGCGCGTGCGGAGCATGTCGTCCTTGGTGACGGTTGAAGACGAAGGGCAGAGAGGGCGAGGCGAGCGTGCACCATTGCCGTCATCGTGCTCTGACCGGGGACGGAGCGTGGACCATCATCCGGAGTGAGCGCCGGCCACATAATATTTGATACACATGAAAGTTTACGTATATAAAAAGGGAGATCCACATAATAATTTAAAAATAACAACATTCTTCTTTGCTTAAAATGTTACTCAAAAAACACAATGCACATATCCACTAATGTACATTAAGCTGAGAATACTCAAAGCAAAAAAAAAGTCATGTCTACCATAGTATAATTTGTCAAATTATATTTTAAAACAAAACCTACTTAAGAATATTTCGACCAAAAAGAGGTGTGCAACCTCATCTAACCGCAATTGAAGAAAATCCCTCGATATTGTCATCACATACATATAAATCTAAATATACTGGTGATGGTATGGCTAGAAGACTTGAGATACAGCACCACCAAAAAAAGCTAGATCAACATTTTCAACCAATAAATCCAATTCTAACGCAGTGACAACTTCCTCGATTACCTTTTTACCTGTACGTACATCTTCTTGAACAAGTTCTCTGCCCTAATTCATCAGCTTCCCCAATCGTCATGTGAATCTATGAGGGCTTCTTCATGTGCATCCTCGACACCTATTTCAGTAGAAACAGTGGGTCCAACATCCTCCCAGAAGACCCACAAGTTTCTCAACCAAAATTAGATTATCAGCCCCAGAAGTCTTCGAAAACAATTGTCACCTCTCTAATTTCTTTCAAATCAGAACTATTCGTCCTCTCATCAGTATCCATCTGCATCCCCTAGTGTTCGCCTACTTTGTTATTACCCTCGTCAGTTGTCATCTTGAGAAGAAATCTGTCATTCAGTGCATTCCTTCGAAAGTCAATCTGGCAGTTCCTTGCCATCCACCTCCCTGGCCGAGCTCCTACAGGATCAGTGCCAACACCTGAACTGGTAGTCTGAACTTTTGAATCTTCGTCATCTCCTGATCTTGGTCTTCCATGCTCTGAATTCCCCTGATCACTAATAATATTGCTATTATGCAAACTGCCACCATCAGCGACTTCAAGTACAGGCACAACATCAGCATTCTCTATAGTGCTACCATGACCCTGGCCATTGCATTTCTCCTCCTCCAACCTTGCTGCTTCTTGCATTGGCAAATAAGTCTAACATAGACCAATATAAACACTTCATGGGTACTTCCATAAATAGACCAAGTGGTCAACTGTCATGAAATAATTTGGGTCATGTATTCGTGATTATTTCAATAACCAGACCGAGCTCTAACTGTCATTAAATAATTAGGGTAATGTACAAAGGAAATTAGTTCTTGTATTTCAGAAATAACCAACTAATTAACGGCCAAATATGATTATGTCACTCAAACCAGTATGTTCTACTACAGTGATTATCCCAAGGGCAGGCTCTTTGTAAAACAATATAACTGAATTAACCAACATTGAGGGGCACTACAAGGGCAAGCAAAGCCTCCAAAAGTAAACCTTGTGAATTACCATTAATTTCAGAGATTTAAGGCTATATCTTCTAGAGCTTTACAAGAAGAAGAAATAAAGCACATGATAGGTAAAATATCGGTAAAAGTTTGTAAGTTCTACTAAAAATAACCAAGTACCTACTCTTCGACCTACAATTTTAAAAATAATGGATTCCTCACATAGTCAAGGGGAAGTTCAACCATCTCTGGTGCATTGCTCTTTAGTGTACATCATAGGAATAGCCCATTTATTCACGAGAAGCACATGCAGATACATTATCTTCCATGGCTTTGGCCTCACGAACTAACCGCAAGTAAACCCAATTTGTTGGTTCCATATAACTGTTTTGAGTAGTGGATACATCTTCCATTGCTTTATTTAACCTGGAATCTGAATCAAACGCCTTGTCTACGGAAACGAAAAATGTGCGCAACATGCAATATCTTTTGATGAAAAAAAACAACTGGATATGAGGTAAATGGATAAAAATGGCGAACCTGGTTGCCCGCGATTTTTAGTTGCATCATTTTGTGTCTGCAACTGCGCAAGAGCTCTTGTCCCCCTCTTCTTACATTGCCAAAGGAGCAACTGCCTTGGTTTCTTGGTGGAGTGGCCAACACAACACAGAAAATAAGATGTTGTCTTCCTTTTAAGAGTCAACAACATGTTTGTTTTCCCAAACTCTCCACTCACATATGTGTGTGTGTGCAGCCTGTTGGATGCAACAATGAGTGCAAATGGACAGTTAGCATCATGAATTTCCTTATGTGACAGTAGAATAAATTCCCTTCGCTATACAGTACCTACATTAGAACAAATCAAGTTCGAGATGCTGTCATGTTCGCATTGCCACTGCTTGAACTTGCTTGCCTCCTCCGTCTTTCCCTCTGGGAGCTGAGTACTTATGTCGTCCCCTGCTATTCTTTTGACTTTAGAAAACAACGACATTTGGTAACAAAATTGTTATTTCTGTTATAAGGTAATCTGACAAACGATTGTCAAATTTTGTCAGTCCTGTTAAATTTTGCACTATTGTAACATACACACCTAGTCATGCTCAGCGGCACCCCAAAAATTATACTGTACATATCTGAATAAAGTTTCTTAACCACATGAAAGACTTTATATCGTATTGCAAAACATGAAATATAATATTAAATACGAAGTGATGGTGGTAGCACGAAACTACTGCTAAGCTAATCATGTGCTCCATCTGATATGGTGCGCTTCTCAAGGAGGATCTCCCTTCCAACCGCGAAAACTCAAACGAGCGGACGTTATTGCGCCCGGACCGAATCCTGTACGTCCGTTTCCGGTGGAGATTCGTGCGCTGCCATTTTGCAAAAAGGAACCCGCACTTTTTCCAAATCACGAAATGGTCCGATGGATGCTCTGTATAAATTCCTCCCAGTCCGGATCAAACCCTAAATCGGTCCCCAGATCGAGCCGCCATCCCCGCCTCCCCTCGCCGTCGTTCCTCTCCGCCTCCCCTCGCCGCCGTTCCTCTCCGCCTCCCCTTGTCGACGGGGACGGCCATCCCGGGGCCGCTTCCTCCTCGCCGCCACCTCGCGCCGGCCCTGCATCGGCCCCTCGGCCTCCCCATCGACGGGCGCATGCCGCCGTCGTCGGACTGGGCCGCCTCCCGCCGGCTATCGCCGCCGTCGTCGGACTGGGCCGCCTCCAGCCGGCTATCGCCGCCAGCCAGACGGCCGAGGCGGAGGTCGCCGCCAGCCAGCACGGCCGAGCCGGCGGTTGGACATGAACCGGCGTTTTTTTTCTTTTGTTTCTTTGTAAAGATCTTTGTTTGGATCTTGTAGAACTGAATGGATCCAGTGCTTGTTTCTGAAGATCTTTTAGATTTTAGATTTAGATACTTTCTTGTAGAATAATGGATCCAGTGCTTGTTCTTAAAGGATATTTTAGATTTTGATTTAGATACTTTCTTGTCTATGTTTGATCTATAAAGATCTATGCAGAATTCTACAGAGATCTGATAAATGATACTTACAATAGCAACAGTGGATACACACTACATTTTTGTGAAAAACGCACAACAATGGATCCATATAAAAGTTGTGAAGAACTTTATACAAAATAATGGATCCACACACCAGATGTGAAGAATTTCAGAACAGCTGCAAGGATCTTCTGAGAGAAATTTGATAAAACATAGGACTTTTTTGCAAAAATAAAGCACTAATCTTGATGTTGTGGACGGTGGCCGATTGGGTCCTGGCGCCATAAGACTAGTCATAGTGGGAAGTAACATAGAGCAGTAACATGCACATGTTACTACTCTATGTTACTACCTTCATAGTGGTTAGTAACATCAAAGTAGTTTCATATATATCTTCATTAATTAGCTTATAGACTCATTGTATCTTGAGAAGTGTGATGTTACAGTAACTAGCTATGTTACTCCATCCTCCTCTCTCCTCATTAAATCACTGCCACATAAGCAAATTTGATGAGTTGGACACTTAGTTACTAGTGAAGTTACTCCCACTATAAGTAGTCTAAGGTCCGGTAGAAATCCACGTTCTTCCAACCGGCCACTGGGGGTCACCGACGAATGATCCAAATCAATGATAAGCATCCCGTACCTTTAGAGCACAGACACCATCAGATCAAAAGCCGTAAACAGATACCAGACTACCAGTAGGCAGCAAGAAGAGAGGCAAGTAGGAAACTAACTCGTCATAGGGGAGGGCATGTGTTGACGAACGCATCATAATGGTCGCTCGCGACCCTGGCTCCGGTCTCATCGTAGAGTTTGAGGCGCATGGGGCGGCGGCCATGGAAACCATGGAGGAGGAATCGGCGGGAGAAGACGTCGCGGCTTCCAGGGATCCCGTGGAGGAAGGTGAGGGTCTCGACTCTCGACTCTCGAGCAGACTATAGATATCGCCGCCCATCGGCTCCTCCAGCTCCGCGGCGTGCGTCTCCACGCCCTTCCCGACTCCGTTCAGGAACTCCAGCCCGGGCGTTGGGGCATGAGGCATCGCCGTCTCTATCACGAGGGCGCGGGATTCGGGAGGTTGCGGCGGGGGACGAACCTAGGTCTGCGATGAGAGAGGGAGGAACGTGGAAGGACGGTGCAGCGGAGAGCATGCATGATTTGTTGGACTTGGCCCATTTGCAGGCGAGCGATGGACGATGGAGTACGATGAAACCATTTGACGTACCGAGAGGTGGGGAGAATAGGGAATAGGTTTAGTCTTTTTAAGTAGTAGAGATTTGTAGAATTTCTAGGAAACCGGGTTTCTCCTGTTTCCACGTTCGATGGTTCTTGTAACTTGATTTTCTAGGAAATACGTAGATGTTTAAAAAAAAAGATGTTTGCAACAAAGGACATAATTACGTGGGAGCCATGTGTCGGGCCGGGCTGAGAAAAGCCCAACGCTGAAAAATCAGGCCCAAGCCCGGCCCAGCCAAATACCCACCAAGCATGTCAGGCCGCGGGCCGGGCCGTAGTGTAAAACATTGACTTTGGGCTACCTAGGCCTGGCTGTCGGAACAATATTCCTAGGCCAAGGCCCGGGTTTTTGGGGCCGGGCTGCCCATGGCCAGATATATGTGGAAGCTACGCAGTTCGGGAGTGTACACCTCCAAATCTATCTGTCAGGCGTTCTTCACAGGGCGGCAAGAGAGCTGGTAGCTACAGAGTTTTGGTATGCAGGCGCGCCGTTGATGCACAAGCTGCATGTGAACTGCAGATAGATTGAAAAGGGAAGGATTTCAACATCCGTCTAAATGTATTTTGTGTTGTCAAGAAGCGGAAACTGCGAACCACATTACGCTTCAATGCTCCTATGCTTGTCAAGTTTGGTACAACATCCTTCTCCGGTACAGGCTGCATCGCCTCACGCCTCATGCCGCCAGCGTGGAAATGGCGCAGTGGTGGAGGGTTTAGTCGGATGCAGTTCCACGAAGACATACGAAGGAGATCAACGTGCTAGTCACCCTGGTGTCGAGGTGTCTTTGGCTCGAGAGGAATAGTAGTATTTGACAAATTAATTCGCTACTATGCCTGTGGAGGTATGCCGTAGGATCAAAGTAGAGTTTGAACAGTTGAAGAGGGCAAATTTATGTGATTTTGTTAGAAGATATCGAGTAGTGTATGTGGTGTAGTGGAGTGGAGTTGTATGAAACTCGATCGGCTGTGATTTGGGTTTTCACTTTCTGGTCTTGTAGAAAACAAATATCTTTCTGCATGAATATAGAAGACACGTAAGTCCCATGTGTGTTCTTAAAAATATCCTTAATCCATCTCCTCGCGTATCTTATCTTTCTGGTCGGTCTAGAGTCACGCCTAAGAGAACTCCGGCATCCCAGCGGTCTGGCGCGACTCATCTGCCAACCTTCTTCACGTGAGGGGACTAGCTCGGGGAGGGGGGAGGGGGAGAGGACATAGCCTGCAGGCCACAACAGCAGATGTCCCACATTGTATAAATGTTATCAGAAAGAGTTGCAAAGTGTTAAAAGTAGATGAACCTTATAATTTTTTTTGAGAATACATCCTAAAAAGTGTAATAGTCATTGTCACGCCCCGAAACCGGGTCTAGTCGTGACAACGCCCATATTTATAACCTTGCGATTATAAATATGTAAGGCTCAAAAAACACATATTTATAAAGCTGAAAGAACACTTTATTCGCTATCTTTTCTATTACAAGAATCATGATACAATATTTATTTCCCCTTCCCGTAGTACTACGCCTACGCCTTTGCCATCATCTCCTCGTGCTCACTTCTGTAAAAAAGAATAATATGGGAGGGTGAGTATATAATTATACTCAGCAAGTAGATAGCACGGAAGAATAGATGACCAATGAATTATCAGGAATCAAAGGAGAATAACAAAGTGTCTGTCGGAACCAGATATCATGGATCGATACAACCAAGGAATAGAACTTAACAGAAATAGACAAGGAAAATATTAGCATCACACATGACAGCAAGCTTCCCAACCCGGGAGTCACAGGGGTGAAATTCCACACTTTTACGCTTTGCAGAGGGGTACTCCGACATCGATAGTCTTGACTAGCTCCACCGACGCTAGCCAAGCAGTGCCCTTTGACCCGCTAAGACCCGAACACTCTGACCTACTGATGTCGGTCGCTCCTACGGATCCATCACCGACACGTTCCCGAACAGAGGCCGTCCCCAGCGGAGAACACAGACAGTCTCATACCTGAACTGTGACCGGTACAATACATTTGCCGTCGTGATACCAATACACAAGACTAGGATATTCGCAGGCAAGTGATACAAATCACTATCTTGAGGTCAATAACCCCAAGGCTCCACATGAGCTCCCGCAAATAATGCGACTGAAAGCCGGAGATGACTACCCGTCTCTCTCCACAACACGATGATTAAACATGACCAAGAATCAAGACGCAATGGTACAATCAAGAGGTAATTAACTGATCAAAGGAACAATGCTAAGCTATCATATAGCAGTGCAACTGTATGATCAAAGAATACCAAGGATCATACTGTAACAGGTTATACACGGATCAAGGTACATATGCATAGAGTGGAATATGGAAGAGTACTACTTGCCTCGGTACTACTAGCTGGTCATCTCAGAAATTGTGTTGGCTACTCTAGGTACTACTGTACTAGCTAGCTAAGATCTGCTCTGCGTACGACACCAGATGCTAGCCGAAAGAATACCACATGCGACAACGGCGTGCTAAAATCTCTCATGCAACGGCAGGCTCTGCCTTTCCTCTCACACTATGTACGCACTCTGCCACTCTCTCTACTGATTAACATCTAAACTGATACTTTAGCTGGAGAAGCAAGAGCTGCTAACTATTTATAGGAGTCGTGAGCGGCGCTGAGCAAAATATCCGAGCTGCCGCTTGAACTGGATTAAACAAGTCGTTGGCCGACGTCCTGGAGGTGAGCAAAATCTTCTAGTCCTTCATGCTGGCCGATATGCAGGGAGTCCACGGCTAGTCTATCTTGCCAACGCATCTCTACAACCTCTAGTACAACACCACGTCACCTCTTCTTTGTAAAATATCTCAAGTTAACTAGCCATGCATGCACCTAGATATATACATGCACGTACAAAAGATAGCTAGCTTAGCTACTCCACACATCTAGTTAACCTGATCGATGCATCAATACTAGTAGTTACATGCACAGGCAAATTAGGTTCTAATTTAATTACTACAAAAAAATAGAGAGATATTAACAACTAGAAGCTGAAAATAATTTCAGTCAAACTAATTAAAAACCTGAAATTTTGGGTTATCACAGTCATATAGAAGGGATGCCGAAAGGCATACACAATGTCAGCACCGTGATCCGGCTAGCAACCGTGCCCCCCCCCCCCGCGTTACAAACTGATATGAGTTAATCCTAGTTGACCTTCTATTTGACAGAAGTTGAGTTTCGGCCAAGGGACACACTGAAGCAGAAGTGGTTGGTTAGTCGGTGCCTTGTTACGGGAAGGACCGTCTTCATCTTTCCTTTCTTTTATCTTTGTTGTACAATGCTTGACCAATAACTTGTTCATCACGCTAATTTGCTTTTTTCGAATAAATTTGCTCCCGTGCACCCAACTTCATTTTATTGAAGCTGATACTTCGAATTCAATATCTGGAAGAAAATAAGAAAACTACACTGAGCCACCCGCACGTGCATAACAACATAAAAGTAAACAACTCCAACAGTCTACATCTAGAAAACAGACTCCCTATCAAACTACCAGCAAAAATTTAACAAAAATAACTACAGTAACATCACTAAGAGTCGTGTTCCCTAAACCGCGTCCGGTAATAGCGCGGGTGTCGTCGTGGCGAACGAGCAGATGCCATAGGATGGCTTAGATTGGGGCCGAATGGACGCTAGAGGATTCGGGGGAGGGTTTGCGACTAGATGGGACGAACTTCCGGATGCTTTCCTCAAGAACACAACCAAAGGCCGGTATGCAAGAAGAGAGACAAGAGGAAGAACTCTTCACTAGATCGCTTGCTTCATTGATCTCAACATGATTACAAGTGCTTGGATACAAGTTCTATCGTCTAATCTCCTCTGTGGACACGCGCCTGTATGAGGCAATACCCCCTCTCCTTATATAAGGGAGAGGGTGGCTTACAGAACAAGAAACCCTAATGGCATCTTTGACTGGACAAACTACTTTACAAAGCTACTTTAATCACAGATGACGCCGGAGTCTTCTTTAATCAGGGACGCTGACGTCCTCCGGCTTCTTTCAGCGTCATCTCTCTCTTTGGCGCCAGGGCTCTGATTAAAGCCGCTTTGCTTAGCTCATCCTTGTCTTCTTGCTCTGAAGAGAATCTTTGACCAGTCCTGCCGACAGGCCCTTCTCTCCGGTATCTTCTTTACCGGGTTCCGGCATACCCCCTTGGGGATACCGGCTTAGCTTCACTTAGCCCAACACCTACCTTTGTTTCCGGTAAGAATATTAAACCGGTATCTCGATGGCTCAAACCATCCGGTTTGGCATGCCTTTGGCATACCGGGGGTTATCCCCCCAACATTAGTCCCCGAAGCTGGTATAGTCTGGCGGATTCTATCCTACAGACCATACCAGGTTTCCATGTTTTTAGGATACCGGTTTAATCTCTCCGGCTTTGAGCTTGGATCCGGCATCTTTGCCCTTATTTGTCTTTTCTCTCTTTGCAAGGCATCTCCCGGCATCTCTTTTCTCCGGTATCATTCGCATTTACTCTTTCCTCGGCGAAGTCGAGAATATTTCGGGCCCCGCGCCTGTCAGTGACATGCGCACTGTTAACTGTCGCGCCAGTGTCAGTTGTCACTTCGCTTCGACTCCCGCGCGCTCATTAAATGCACCACTGCGGATCCCACTAGCCGTTTTGGATCCTGTGTGTGCCTTCGTGTGGCTTCTCATTTTCTCGCGTGTACTCCCTCGCCACGTGGCGGCCCATGGTGCGAACCGTCGCGGGCCGCGAGGCGAACCGCCGCGGCCCGGCGGTTTTCGGCCCACTTCCTCTCTTCTTTATAAGGACAACCGCCCTTTCTTCTTCCTCTTCTCGCATTCCCCAACCTTCGCGCACAGTGCTCCTCGCCTCTGCGCCTTCGCCGCTCTTCGTCCGCCGTTGTTTGCTCGAGCTCCGTCGCCCGGCGAACTCACACCGCGTTTCTGCCGGACCTCGTCGTGCGAAAATCTCCCGCAGCACCTTCGTCGCGCCCGCTGCATTCTTGCTTCTTCGCGTCCTTCTTCGCCTCGCCGTCGACGGTGCTCGTCGGCGACTGTAGGTCCGCTCCTTCACCTGCGAACGTCTTCCCCAGCGACTGCGCCACTCGAGGTTAGCGCCAATCTTACTTTGCTCGCCATCTGCTTGCTTTCTAGATCCTGGGTCGATGGTGTTCTTATTTCCTCTTTTTCTTTGATTTTCTTCTTACTCGTAGATCCTCGCGCGGGGTTCAAGTGTGGGATTTCTGTTTTTTCGCCTCCCAAACCAATGTCTGGCGAGGAATCTTCCTCTGCTTCTTCTTTTTCCCTCTCCGTTAACCGTCGTAGACCATCTCCCGGCGAATCTACAGCTTCAGATCCGATGGATACCGATTCCGGCAACCAGCAGGGATCCGGTAGCCGTCAAGAGTCCGGTGGCCATCTAGAATCCGGTAGCTTTAGCCAAGCATCCGGTAGCCACTTAGAAACGAGTAGCTCTAGCGAATCATCCGGTGGAGAGCCCTCCCCCATCACTCGTGGAGCCTGGATGGGCTCCAATGTTACTGAATATGAGATCGATTGGCTATACCGGTCCCGCAGGATTCCGGAAGGAGTAACCTGCCGGCTTCCCGGTGACGAAATTGTACCGGAGCCCCAGCCCGGTGAACATGTTGTTTTTCTTGCTCATTTTGAGCGTGGCTTCGGCCTTCCTACCTCTCCTTTTTTCCGGGAGTTCTTAAATTTCTATGAACTCCAACCTCACCACCTTCCTGGCAATGCCATTTTTTACCTTTCCTGCTATGCCACCTTCATGGAGGCCTACATCGGCATTCGTCCCACTCGTGAGACGTTTGCCCGCTTCTTCTCTCTGAAGATTAATTCAGTTCAGGGCAAGGAAATTCCCAAGCCCAAGCCGCCTGTGGAGTGCGGGTCCTGCATCGTTGGCTCCCGCCAGGGGAGTCCTTTCTTTAAGTTCTCCGGCCTCGAGTCTTGCCGCGCTTGGCAAGGAACTTTCTTCTACGTGAAGAACAACGGCCGCGCAAATCTTATTGATCTTCCGCCGTTCCAAGTGGGGCCTCCCAGTAGAGCCAACTGGAGTTATAACCCGAAGACGGATCATGCCGAAACCAACCGGGTGGTTCGCTTCATGGGCTCTTTGAAGAAGGAGACCAACATCTGCTCGGATGATATCATCCGCACTTTTATTTCGCGCCGGGTGCTTCCTCTCAAGCGCCGGGTGCATAGGATGAGCGAGATGTACGGTCCTGGCGATCCCACCAAGATCACAGGCCGTCCCCTTAGCAAGAAGGATGTTGTTCGCAAGGCTAAGCAGATTTGCCAAACTGCTATGCCGTTTGAATGGGAATGGGGCCTCCTTCCCCTCAGCACTACTAACCCTCCGACCCAAGAAGTAAGAGATTACGCAATTGGGGTTGGTTTTGCCGGTAACTTTTTGCTCTTGTTAATCCTCTTTTTTCGTGTTTCAGGCCAAGGACCGCTTCCCCCTCATCCAAGCAGAGCGGCGTGGGATTTGCGTGAAGCGCGCCCTTGACTCCTTCGACCCAGATCCCTACATTTTTTGGAAAGATCTGAAGATGGGCAAGACCCCGGCAGCGCGCCTTGGCCGGTCTCCACCGAAGCCAACCGGGTCCTCCGATGACCTGTCCATCCTTGAGGTATTTTCTTTTCCGGTTTCTTATACTTTTCCGTTATTGCTTTCTTGCGAACTTTTCTTAGCTATGTTTAACTTATAGATCCACGAGCACGCGCCGCCCCTGCGCGTCGAGGCCGGCCATGAGTTTGTGGACAAACTCATGGCCCAGGGCCAAAAGAACAAGCTGCCGGCATCTGATGCCGGTTCCAGCCAGGCCCCTCCCTCCAAGCGCTTCCGGACTGAGCCCTTGGGGGAGAAGGAAGTGGGCGTGCGCCGCTACGGGCGCAAGCAGATGCCGACTGCCTCCGGGTAAGTTTCTTATTTTCTTGCTTGCCTTTTTTTGCCAAGTTCTTTTTCCGGTTGCTTTTCTCCAACTATCTTTCTTTCCTTTTCTCAGCCCCGCGCTCAAGCTTGGCTCAAGGCCAACGGGCTCTGAAGGTTCCGCAAGGACCTCAACCCCTCCTCCTCGCTCAAGCCCGGCACCATCTGGTGCCGGCAACACCTCTGCCTCCCCTTCGGGGGGCACAACAAGTTCGGGGCGTGCGGCCCCTTCATCATCAGATCACCGCACAGAGGAGGATCTTTCCTTCCTCCCAGAGAACCAGGATACCGGCGCCAGCAACATCGGCGCCGAGGAAAAAGCTGCCGGGCGGGCGGAGCCTTCGGCTCCTCCCGTCCTCGAAAAGAAGACAACTTCCGCGCCGGAAAGTTCCAACCCGGGTGACGTGGCTAGCGCTCCCCCTTCTCCACGAACCATTCTGATGCCACCGCCAGACGCTCCTCGCATCAAGCCTTCCGGGGGTGCTCCAACTGCGCCGCCGCCCAAGATCTCAAAACTTATCAAAGGAAAGGCGACGGCCTCCAACGCCCCTTCCGGCGGCCAGCAGCCCCTGGTGCTGCACGTCTCCAAGGCCGCCAGCGCTGCTAGCAAGAAAGCCACCGGCCTCCTTGGCCGCATCACTGAGTTCCAGCGCAGGGGCCAGGACCTGGGGCATCTGCTGCCCTACGCCCAGAAGTGGAACGCCGCGGATATGACTCCGGCGACCCGCGGCTTGGGCAAGGACAGGCTGCCGGCACCTGACCCTGTTGGGGACCGGTCTTCCGAGGAGCACTTCATGCGGCTTCGCTGCGTCGTGAAGGAGCTCGACAGCGCGTGGTACGATGCCACGAACAACTTGATGGTATGCTTTACTAACTCTTTTCAACTTTTACCGGTTTCCTCGCTTCCGAATTTTTTCTATCTTTCCTTTAGTTTCATGCCGGTTTCTCTCTTGTCTATCTTCCCAGTCCCCGAGTTTTGTGGTGAGAGCGCAGCTTTTAGCACAAAACTTTAACTTAAAAACTTATCGTGAAACCGGCACTGCCAGTCCCCGAGTTTCGGGTTAAGAACTTTGTTCTTAGCGCAAAACTTAGCTTAAAACGCGCGAAACTAGCACTGCCAGTCCCCGAGTTTCGGGTTAAGAACCCTGTTCTTAGCGCAAAACTTATCTTAAAACGCGCGAAACCGGCACTGCCAGTCCCCGAGTTTTGGGTTAAGAACTTTGTTCTTAGCGCAAAACTTAGCTAATCTCTTTCTCTTGAACAGCTCATGGCTGACGCTCGGAAGGCCCTCTTTGAGGAGCTCCTATGGGAACACCGGGACCTCGCTGAGGCACATGACAAGTGCCAAGGTAATTTTTGTACCACCGGCATCTTTTTACCGGAAACCTTTTTTCCTTCTAACATTTATAACTTTTGCTTAACAGTGATCCCGGAAGCTTCCATTGAGGCTCTCAAGGAGCAGCTCGCTGCCGCCCAACGTACAATTTTTTCCTTTCTCCTGTTAACTTGGTTTTCTTTTCATCTTTACCAGCACAATCTTTTTAACACCTTCTTTTCCGGGTTGTAGGGGAGAAGGACCAGCTCATCCGGCGGCATCAGGAGGAGCTGAGCGCCCAGAAAACCAGCTACCAGGAGCTCAAGTCCCAGCTCATCCAGCTGGGGCTTGATCATGCGAAGGCCCTCAAAGCTGCCGAAACTGATGCAGCGGCCAAGATGAATGAAGCTCTTGAAGATGCCGGCAACGCCAACTCGGTGTTGCTAGCTGAGCTGGAGGAGCTGGCCAAAGCCCAGAAGGCTGCCGAGGAGAAAGCTGCGCGGCTGGAGGATGAGCAGAAGGAGTGCAACCGGCTGGTCCTGCAAACCGACACACTTGCCTACCGTAAGTCCTTTCCTTTTGCATTTTCTAACTACTGCACATAAGCCTTTTTTCTTCCGATCACATTTTCTTTTTGGTATCTTTCCTTTCGGTTGTATTTTCTTCCGGATTCCTCTCCTTAGCCTTTTTCTTTCTTTGCACAGGCCTCTTTCCGGACTCACAGAAGTATGCTGTCAAGAAGGTTGACGAGCGCCGCACTGCCCAGGGCCAAGCGAATCTTGCCGTGCCATGGACCCCCTATGACCATCTGGTCGCGCTGAACGCGCGGGTGTCTCACATGCGCGCTATAGATCGCAACTTATCTGACATTCCTGATGTAGCTACCCAGCTCTTCAGGACTCTGTGGCCTGGCGAGGTGGTGCCGGATACTTTCTCGCTCATCAGCGACCGTCTCAAGGGCACCGGCAAGAGGATCCGCGAGTGGCAGTGCTCTGCTGCCCGCGCCGGAGCAGACTCTGCCCTCCGCGCTGCTTGCTCCTGGTATCCGGAGCTGAACCTGGATGCCCTCACCGGAGTGCGCGAAGGCGCGGAAACCGATCTGGACCCGATTCTCACCGCTAAGCGGCAGGATCGCGCGTACCACATTGCGGAGTACGCCGATATGCGCACCTTCATCCCTCCCCCTCCTGACGTCCAAGATTATCTCGACGAGGAGGAGGATGAAGCCGAGGAGGAGCCTCGCAGGCGACGCTGGTGCTGGCGATGCCCCTCCTGAAGCCCCCGCTGCCTGATTATTTACCTGTCTGAAGATTTACCTGTGTCATGCTGTTTGGTCCTGCGTGCCTCAAAACAATGTTCTGTTAAATTCTGCCCCGGTATGCCGGGGCTTATGATGTAAAACTTTAAATCCGCTTTTGGTTGTCGCACAACATTTTATGCCGGTAAGTTATACCGGTAGTTAATTATCTTAAATTTGCCTTAGCATATTTGCTTCTGGTTTTGCTTTTATCTTGCACCGCAAGGATTTCCAAATTGTTTCCGCATCCAATTCGATGCATACTTGGTTCTTTTGCCTTGGCTCTGCCTGCCTTCTCTGGGCGTTCTTTGGCGTATGAGCACAAGGTTCTTTCACCAAACAAGCATTTTCTTGAACTTAGAAATAACTTCGAAATTTTGCAAAAAACCGGTTTAACCAGGGTTAGTTAAATTTTCCGGATTGTTCTTTCCTGCTCTCCCTCTTCGCAGTTCATGTGCTTATCCCCTACCGGTTTATCTTGCTTGCCATGAAGCCGGGTTGCGGACAGCAGCAGAGTCGAAGACTCCGGTAGGATTTAGCACAATACTAAACCGGAAAGAAAAAACGTTCAATAAGCAACCGGTAAACTGAAAAAATAAACAAGTTACATGCAACTGAAGTTGGGGTAGTCCCCGAGATTCATTCAAGGTTCCGGCATCTTTTATTCATAGCAATTAAGGTACAAAAAGGAACTTCTTACACCACAACTTCAAGAGTAGAAAGGACGCAACAGAGCTATGTTCCATGGACGCTTGCTCTCCTCTCCGGACCTGTCCGCCTTTCCTTTTTTCCACTCCTGTGCATCGATCAAGTAGTATGCATCATTGTGAAGCACCTTGCTTACAATGAAGGGACCTTCCCATGGTGGTAAGAGCTTATGCCGGCCTTCAGTGCGCTGCACTAGGCGTAGCACCAGATCTCCTTCCCGGAAAACTCTCGGGTTAACCTTCCGGCTATGATAGCGTCTGAGGTTTTGCTGGTAAATGGCTGTTCTTGCCAAAGCCAGCTCTCTTGCTTCTTCTAGCAAGTCCACATCATTTTCTCTGGCCTCTTTGACCTCTTGCTCCGTATAGAGCTGTACCCTTGGTGAATCATGAATGATGTCAGTTGGTATGACCGCTTCTGCTCCATAAACCATGAAGAATGGAGTGTATCCGGTAGACCGGTTTGGAGTTGTTCTTATACTCCACAGCACTGATGGTAGCTCATCGAGCCAACATCCCGGCGATTTTTCCACCGCATCAATGAGTCTTGGCTTGATACCGGAAAGTACCAAGGCGTTCATTCTTTCCACTTGGCCATTGCCTTGTGGGTGTGCCACTGAGCACAAATCCAACCGGATGTTGTTGTCCTCACAGAACCTTTTGAACTCACCTTGAGCAAAGTTGGTTCCATTTTCAGTGATGATGCTGTGCGGGTATCCATACCGCAAGATGACATCTTTTAAGAATTTCACCGCTGTGCGCCCATCACATTTTGCGATAGGTTTCACTTCTAGACATTTGGTGAATTTATCCACCATAACCAAGATGTGAGTCATGCTGCTCCTTGCAGTTTTGAATGGGCCAACCATATCGAGGCACCAAACGGCAAACGGCCATGTTAATGGTATTGTTTTTAAACCGGACGCTGGGGTATGATTTTGCTTGGCGTACCTCTGGCACCCGTTGCATTTTCTTACCAAATCCTCAGCGTTTTCCAAAGCAGTGGGCCAATAGAACCCATGCCGGAATACTTTTGCTACCAGCGCCCTTGATGAAGCATGATGCCCACATTCTCCTTGGTGAATCTCCTCAAGCATTTCTTTCCCTTCTTCCGGTTCCACACATCTTTGAAGGACACCGGTAACGCTTCTCTTGTACACCTCACCATTGATGAATGTATATGCTTTGGACCTTCTTTGTATTCTCCTTGATTCATTTTCGTCATCCGGCAAGGTGCTGTTGATCAGGAATTCCTTAATAGGTTTGACCCACGATGGTGTTTCTCGAACCAAAAACACCGGTGCATCTATCTCCATGCTATCTACCAGCATCGTTTCTTCCGGTATGGGTACAGCAGTCCCCGAGCTTGCCGGAGCAGTCCCCGAGTTTACCGGTGCAGTCCCCGGGTTTCCCTCATCAATATCCATGGGTACTACATGCGATTCCGGTACAAAAATTGATTCCGATTCCGGGCTTGGTTTGATCGATGGTGCTCTTAAGTGAGCTAGAGCTATTCCGGGAGGAATTTCTTGCCTGGATGAGCCCAGCTTGGACAAAGCATCCGCGGCTTCATTTTCTGCGCGCGGCACATGGTGAAACTCACACCCTTCGAAGAATCCAGCAATCTTTTGCACGTGAAACCGGTACGAGGCCATGTTGGCATCTTTTGCATCCCAATCCCCGGAACATTGCTGTACCACCAGATCTGAATCTCCGTAGCAAATGATCCGGTGTGCACCGATTTCTTTTGCGACCTTAAGCCCATGGATCAAAGCTTCGTACTCAGCGACATTGTTTGATGCCCTGAAATGTACTTGCAAAACATACCGAAGATGATCTCCTTTTGGTGATGTGAGCACCACGCCGGCACCTAGACCCTCTTTGAGTTTGGATCCATCAAAGTGCATTTTCCAGTACTCTATCCTCTGATCTGGCGGTTTGTATTGCATCTCCGCCCAATCGACGAGGAAATCAGCCAAAGCCTGTGATTTTATGGCATCCCTTCTTTCGTACATTGGTACATATGGTGATATCTGGATTGCCCATTTTGCAATCCTTCCGCTAGCATCCTTGTTGCACATGATATCGGAGATTGGTGCTTCACTCACCACCTTCATAGGATGTTCTTCAAAGTAATGCTTGAGTTTTGTGGCGGCCATGTACACGCCATAAGTCATCTTTTGGAAGTGAGGGTAGTTTTGTTTTGAGAGGGAGAGCACCTCGCTCAGGTAGTATACCGGCCTCTGGACGGTTTTTCCTTCCTCTTCTCTTTCAACCACAACCACTACGCTCACAACCCGGTTTGTTGCTGCTATGTATAATAGCATAGGCTCTCTTTCTAGAGGTGAAGCCAGTATAGGTGCTGTGGCCAGCATTGTTTTCAGTTCTTTAAACGCTGTGTCTGCCTGAGGGGTCCAGACGAACGCGTCGGATTTTTTCATCAGAGCATAGAGTGGCAGAGCTTTTTCTCCCAACCTGCTCACGAACCGGCTTAGCGATGCCAAGCTACCGGTAAACTTTTGCACATCTTTTAGCTCTCGTGGGATAGTCATTCTTTCTATTGCCCAGATTTTTACCGGATTGACTTCAATGCCCCGGCTTGACACGAGGAAACCAAGCAACTTGCCGGCAGGGACACCGAAAGTACATTTTGCCGGATTAAGTTTCATCCGGAACCGTCTCAGGTTATCGAATGTTTGCCGGATGTCCTCGATTAAGGTGTTCTTTACCTTAGTTTTTATCACAATGTCGTCTACATAGACTTGCACATTCTTTCCTATTTGATCAAACAAGCATTTTTGCATACAGCGCTGGTACGTTGCACCAGCGTTGCGCAAACCAAAAGGCATAGTGACATAGCAATAAGCCCCTTGCGGGGTAATGAACGCAGTTTTTATTTGATCTTCCTTTTTCAGGGGAATCTGGTGGAAACCGGAATACGCATCCAGGAAGGACAACAACTCACACCCAGCAGTTGAATCAATCACTTGATCGATCTGTGGCAAAGGAAAAGGGTCTCTTGGGCAAGCTTTGTTTAGGTTGGTGTAGTCGATGCACATGCACCACACCTTTGGAGCTTTTGCCTCCAGGTTCTCATCTTTTTTCTTTTCGACCATTACCGGATTGGCCAGTCACTCTGTGTGCGTGACCTCCACAATGAACCCGGCAACAAGTAGTTTAGTTACTTCTTCTCCTATAATCTTCCTCCTATCTTCAGCGAACCGGCGCAAGGGTTGCCGCACCGGCTTGGCGTCCTTCCGGACATTCAAGGAGTGTTCAGCCAGCTCCCTCGGAACACCCACCAAGTCATCAGTTGACCAGGCAAAAATATTCCGATTCTCACGGAGGAAGCTGACGAGCGCGCTTTCCTATGCTTGATCGAGTCCGGCACCGATGCGAACGGTGCGCTCTGGGTAAGCCGGATCCAGCACAATGTCCTTTGTTTCATTCGTCGGCTTGAATGCCGGTGAGCCCAAGCTTCCACTCATTGCCGCTAAACTCAACTGTGAGGATTGAGCCAGCGCAACCGCAGTTTGCATTCTTTTCTTTTCCTCCGCGATCACCAGCGATTCCGCTAGGTTTGATCCGGCAGATGCAGTTTCCAGCGAGACCTTATAGTTCCCCACCAAAGTTAAGGGTCCACGAGGTGCCAGCATCTTCATTTTGAGGTAAGCCGTATGAGTGGTGGCCATGAAAGCTGCCAACGCCGGTCTTCCCAGCAATGCATGGTAAGGACTGTCGAGGTCCACCACCTCAAACTCAACATTTTCAACCCGGCAATTGTCACGTCCACCAAATGCTACGTCCACCCGAACTTTTCCTACCGGGGCACAGGACAAGCCCGGAACGATTTCGTGGAACGTTGTACGCGTGGGCTGAAGCATGTTTTCTGTTATGCCTAGCGTATGCATGGTGTGCTTGTACATGATGTTTATGCTGCTGCCGTTGTCTATCAGCACCTTGCTGAATTTTACTCGAGTTTGCGGCCCTTTCATGATTGGGTCCACAATAAGAGCATATCCACCCGGATTCGGCATGATCTTGGGGTGATCCTTAAATGACCAGGTAATTTCCTGATCTGACCACAGCATGTATCTGGGAACTGCCGGCATCACGGCATTGACCTCCATGGAGCGGCGGTGCACACTTCGCCTGTCTGTTGGCTCAGTGACAAAGACAACACATCACATATGCGGGCCCTCGTAAACATTCCGGCCTAAAGGTGCCGGTGGAGGTGGTTGATCATCGTTTTGCTCCACCCGGTTAACTTGCTGGTATTGTTGCCTATTTGGCTGCTGCTGTACCGGTAAAGCGTTTGCTCCGGTGAGTGGTGGCGGTGGTGGTAGTTGTTGCCGACGCAGCATATCTTGCGATGGCGGCAACACTGTTGCGCACCCTTGTGCCTGCGCGTCCTTTACCGCTCCCTTTTGCATCAGGTACTTGGTCCAAGAACAATCCTTCGTCAAGTGGTTTGACGGGTGATCTGGGTTTGGTGTGTGCCACCGACAAGGTTGATCCATGACGGCTTCCATGGTGTACTTTACGGGTTCCTGCCAATTCTTTTTCTGGCCCCAGGGTTTCTTTTCGACCCACTGCTTTTTTGGACCCGCCCATGGCTGCGATCTAGTTTTTTGCCTTTGGCTGCCGCCGGCATCATAATTTTCTTGCACGGCAGCAACGTGCTGCAGAGCGTACCTTCGATCCGGGAAATCTTCCCTTCTCTTATTGTTCCGGTTGTCCCGGTATTGTTCCTGTCGCTGCTCCGGCTCAGCATGTTCTGCTGGTTGCAATGGGTCTCCCAATGCATAGCTGTCCACCACACGTATCATCTCTCGCCAAGGTTGCTTGGCATGCTTCTCTCGCAGCTTTTGCCACAGCGGTGATCCTCTCCGGCATCCTTGACCGAACCAAGCAATTGCTTGTGCTTCAATCACTCCTTCACATGTGTTTCTTGTTGAGTTCCACCGGTAAGATAATCTCTGTCTCGTCTCACCGGCACGTTGTCTGGCATAAAGCGAGCCGCTGGGGCCGGTTTGGCCTCTTGTAAGTGCTATCGAAGTTGTTCACGAAGGCTTCCTCAAAGTCCAGCCATCCGTTGATGCTTCCTGCCGGCAAGTTGTTAAGCCAAATCCGTGCAGGGCCTACCGGGTAGGACGGTATGATTCTCACCGCCCAACGCCGGTTTACTCCGCCACCAGCTACATAAACAGCCGTGACATAGTCCGCCAGCCAATCTTCCGGCTTGGTCGTGCCATCATACGTTTTTGTGTCTCGAGGCAGCTGGAAATTGCGTACCGGTGGCTCCTCTCCCATGATCCGTGGGCCAAAACATTTTGGGCCAGGAGGATCCTCAGATTCGATCATTTCGGAAAGATGTACTCGTCCCGACTCGTGCCTCGCATCCTGGTCTGGCAAACATCTTTCTCCCAGGCGATCTCCCAAGGGGTTCCGGTAGACTCTTGTTCGCTCTACCTCGGAATCTCCCTCTCCGTATCTTTCCGGTTCCGCGGCTCTTGTCTGCCGGTACCTTGGTGGTGGTATCTCCTCATGCGCTGCCCTTGCAGCTCGATAATTTTGCCCGGTCTCATGTCTACCGGCATGATTGTTTCCAGCATAGCCTCCTCTGGCGTAGCCTCGTTCTGCCCCTTGGCTTTTTCTACCGGCATCATGTTGCCCGGTTTGTTGTTTTCCGGCAAGAACCGGATCGTACACAGTCATCTGCTGTGCGTTCATCTCTTTTTCTCTTCTTCTGTCCGGATGGGGGGATGATGCCTGCCCATGGGACTTGCTTCCGGCATTCTTTGTTGAACGCGCGGATTTTGAGGCCGCAGCCTTGTTCAGCTTAGCCAGTTGCTCAGCATTCTGCTGCTCAATAGTTTCCAGTAGCTCTCTAACACGCTCTTGCTGTTTCGCCAAAGCATCTCCGGAAAGCGATTCACACAGCTCTACTGCAGCTTTAGCAGCTTTTATAGTTTTATCCGGGCTGCTGTACTTAGGTTTTTCCACGATGCTAACGTATGCGGAGGTGCTTTTGCCAGGCAAAATTTCTTTGCGCAAATCCTGATCTAGGTTGCGAGCTTTTAGCCGGTTCTCCGGTATCCTAGCAGCATGCGCGCTAACAGAAGCAAAGCCATGGGCAGCGTTATACTCACGTAGGGTTAGGTTTAGCTCGCGCTGCGCCCTGACGATGTCCTTGCCGCTCTCGAGCACCTTCTGGCGCTGCGCCTCCAGCTCCGCCTGAGCCGCTGCCGGGTCGATGTTCTGCGCGATGGGGTGGCGAGGACGTTCATCGCTGCTTGAAGCGGTGTTTCCGGTGGCGCTGATGACGCTCCTGCTGCGCCTGCGTCGCGCTCCAGCGGTGGCTTGGCCGCATGGGTCGAAACCGCACGACCAGCACCTTCAGCCGCAGCTTCTTTTCCTGCACCAACCACGCCGGTCATCATTACCTCGACGCTGCCGGCAGCGCGGCCAGCACAGAGCCATCTTGGCGGGTCCGGTGCCACCAGCACCGGCGAGAGGCGCTCGGCGCACGGGGACGGTGCCGAAGTAGACGCGGTGGCTGCCAAACTCGATGATGCGGCCGTTCTTGGGGAAGATGCCGCCGTTGGCGAAGCAGCCCGCGTTGTCGTTGATGAAGTCCATGGCGTAGATGCGCTGCACGAGCGCGGACACCGTACGCTCGCCGGAGATCTCGAGGATGCCCGCCCGAATGTGAACTCCTTCAAGCGCCACTTCATGCCCCACGGTGGGCGCCAACTGTCGTCGTGGCGAACGAGCAGATGCCATAGGATGGCTTAGATTGGGGCCGAATGGACGCTAGAGGATTCGGGGAGGGTTTGCGACTAGATGGGACGAACTTCCGGATGCTTTCCTCAAGAACACAACCAAAGGCCGGTATGCAAGAAGAGAGACAAGAGGAAGAACTCTTCACTAGATCGCTTGCTTCATTGATCTCAACATGATTACAAGTGCTTGGATACAAGTTCTATCGTCTAATCTCCTCTGTGGACACGCGCCTGTATGAGGCAGTACCCCCTCTCCTTATATAGGGGAGAGGGTGGCTTACAGAACAAGAAACCCTAATGGCATCTTTGACTGGACAAACTACTTTACAAAGCTACTTTAATCACAAATGACGCCGGAGTCTTCTTTAATCAGGGACGCTGACGTCCTCCGGCTTCTTTCAGCGTCATCTCTCTCTTTGGCGCCAGGGCTCTGATTAAAGCCGCTTTGCTTAGCTCATCCTTGTCTTCTTGCTCTGAGGAGAATCTTTGACCAGTCCTGCCGACAGGCCCTTCTCTCCGGTATCTTCTTTACCGGGTTCCGGCATACCCCCTTGGGGATACCGGCTTAGCTTCACTTAGCCCAACTCCTACCTTTGTTTCCGGTAAGAATATTAAACCGGTATCTCGATGGCTCAAACCATCCGGTTTGGCATGCCTTTGGCATACCGGGGGTTATCCCCCCAACAGCGGGATTGAGCGTTTGGGAGAGGGGGGGCACGCCACCGTGTGATGTCGCTTTTAGGAGGCATCCCCAAATCGGAATCCCTAAATTTTTTTGGGTTTGGGGTATTTGAAGACACGACCAATTAGTTAACAATATAATGGAACCACCTACGACGTTTCACAGCGATTTGGCGTCCAGCACCGTTGGATCCAACTCTTTGACGCTCGAGATCTCTTGTACTCACCGAAACGTTGCTAGAACCTGTTCGCCAGCGATTGGCGTCGAATGGGCGGCCCACATTACAGGGCTGCTACTCTGCTGCCTGAATTCGGGGTTCTCTGGTTAATCGGGCCAACGAACTGTGAAATCCGTTAAATTGGCCCACAAAGTGTGTGATGGAGGTCCATCCCGAGCATTCCATGCGTCTACAATTCTTCTCTCCTTCATCCCTCATATCCGCCGCTCGCACATCTCGCCCTCAAGATCACGCCGTCTTCTGCAATCCCTTCTCAATCAGGGAGAAACCTGGACGCGCTACCCACTGATATGGGAGGGAGATATGCAGTGGCAGTAGACTGCGGGAGCGAACCCTAGTGTGCACGGAAACGCTACATCGAGCGGCGGTGCCCACCGCGAGAAGAACTTGTTCGGCGGCGGCGCCATCTAAACTTGCGTTCACTAGCGCACTTCCATCCAAGAGAACGACGGCCACGCTTCTATGTTCCATAAATTCCCGCTGTGCTATTTCCCTGCAGGTACCGATCACGACTGATCTGATGGGGATCAGGATCATGTAAGAACCATGTAAGATTTAGAAGGGCATGGAGATGTCGCCGCCGTTCCATGAGTGAAGCGCACTTTTCTGTCTGTCGCTGCACCTTCCCCATGTTCCACTGCCGTGTGCGCTTCCTCTGGTTGCCGTGAATACAGAGCGGAAGAGGTATGTATGTAGGGATCATCTGTGCTCTAGCCTCTAGCTATATTTATTGAACACTTTGCTCGATTGTTTCCAGACCCTGCCTCAGCACAACAGCACGGGACATACACGGACGCCAAGGTCTGTATGGTATGAGTGCTTCAATAAATCTTCCAGGTAGCTAGCCCAAATGCTGTAACCTATTTTATGTATTTACATATCTGTGGTTTCCATATAAGCAAAAAAATAATGCAATATATATATAATATTTCCCTGCATGATATGGGGTGTATAATGTGACTCCTTTTCATGGCTCAATTTGAATAAAGATGATGCTTCATTGGTCATTGCCCATGAAAGGTCAATGGTTCAAAGTACAGCTACAACCATCGAGACACTACCAGCCTAATATGGCTTTCTACATCCAGGGGTATATATGATGCCCCCCCACGGGGGTCTCACAGCGATTTGAACTTCTGGGCCATTGGATCTTCTCAGCAGGAATCTCGTCCGTTCATTCAGGCTAGCAACACGTCATAACGGTATAAAAGGAGACATCTAACGGGCAGAAACCCTAGCCGCCGGCCCGCCAATCCCCGAGCGGGCTCGTCCTCCCCAATCCCCTCGCTGGCGCCTCCTCCCCCAATCGCTCGTGCCCGCGTCGCACCGACCTCTGCCTTGACCTGCTGCCTCTCTCCTTGAGCTTTGCCTTCCCCTTCCGCGGAAATAGCATCGCAGGTGGAGGCGCCGGCGCGGCGCCGCCGGTGGTTTCGCGGGTGCGCTGGGGCGCCGCTGCCTGTAGAAGCGCGAGCACGCGGGAGCAGCGCCGCTACGGCTACCGACGGAGGCTTGTCGCGGTGTCACGGGCGCGCGGGAGCGGCGCCGCCAATCATCTTCCTCCTCTCTGCGAGCGGACAACCTCGCTCGATGCCTCCTTTGTACTCACCCCTGCGGGCAAAGTCGAGCAACCGCCGATGCCGCCGTTGGCCATGGGGAGAGGGCGTACCTCGTGGGATATGACGACGGCAACCGCGACCTCCCGCGCGGCTGCGGAATCGCGAGCTCGTCGTGGCGACGGTGGTTGGTGGCGCGGCGCATGCTTCGTCTTGGGCAAAGGTTTGTTGCTTCCAGAGAATATAGCCAGGCCCGTACTCACCCGTCGCTCCACCCTGCTCCTCCTCTACTCCCTCTCCCTCCTTTTCTATAATTCCTTGAGATTGAGGCCTCCACATCACAACAAGGTTGGGGAGAGCAGCCTCGCGTCCTCAACTACGGCGGAGGCTACCACGAAGTCGCTTGGTCCGGCATGGCCATGGTGGTGCACTCCCGGGATCCCATCATCCGCAAAGGTAGATCCCATGACCCCAAACAAGTAATTTTCCATTACCTTTTTATTTGGTCCTGCTCGCACAATCTGTTCGATGAAATGGCAGAAGGTTCCAAGTAGAAATTTCTGAATTTTGCAGGTTGTAAATTTTGTTTGCTGGTATGGTGTTTGACAAAATGCCAAAACCAACGGCATCCTCTTCTTCATGGTACGAATGGTTTGAAGTAGAACAAGTGACACATATTCTTTATATTTTTATGATGTGAACCAATTGATGATTCACTTCGCTTTCTCTTTTTGAACAACAACTATACTTTCAGCTGATGTATAATTTACATCTTATTTGCAGATTTATTTGCCTCATCTAATACACGTACATATATACATGGACTCCTCTTGTTATATCCAGATAGCAAATTGTATCCTCACCCTTTCACCGAAATATGCAATTTTATTCCCTGGTTTATTGGCGAAACATGATTATGGCACATAAGGTTAATCTACACTTCTGTTTTAAAGGTATTTTCAACTCTGTGCGTCGCTACGATTTCTGAATGTCATCTCACTCTTTTACAGGGTTTATAGGTTTTCTTATTTGCTTCATTTATTTGACGAGTTCCAGTGCTTACCTCTCTAAAATAACTTCCTTCGTATTAATTTGCACCTGCAATGGAAGGCATGATTTTTTGCTTTCATCGTCGAGCCGAAGAGAGCCGCTGCCGCAAGCTTGATTGGAGACCATCAGGTTCTCTCTCTTTTTCAAAAAGGAACAATGAAAATATCATCCTTTTCTGTGCAGATCCATTTTTACCAGGTGGAGGCGCCGGCGCGGCGCCGCCGGTGGTTTCGCGGGTGCGCTGGGGCGCCGCTGCCTGTAGAAGCGCGAGCACGCGGGAGCAGCGCCGCTACGGCTACCGACGGAGGCTTGTCGCGGTGTCACGGGCGCGCGGGAGCGGCGCCGCCAATCATCTTCCTCCTCTCTGCGAGCGGACAACCTCGCTGATGCCTCCTTTGTACTCACCCCTGCGGGCAAAGTCGAGCAACCGCCGATGCCGCTGTTGGCCATGGGGAGAGGGCGTACCTCAGGGGTATGACGACGGCAACTGCGACCTCCCGCGCGGCTGCAGAATGCGAGCTCGTCAGGGCGACGGTGGTTGGTGGCGCGGGCAGATGCTTCGTCTTGGGCAAAGGTTTGTTGCTTCCAGAGAATATAGCCAGGCCCGTACTCACCCGTCGCTCCACCCTGCTCCTCCTCTACTCCCTCTCCCTCCTTTTCTATAATTCCTTGAGATTGAGGCCTCCACATCACAACAGGTTGGGGGAGAGCAGCCTGCGTCCTCAACTACGGCGGAGGCTACCACGAAGTCGCTTGGTCCGGCATGGCCATGGTGGTGCACTCCTGGGATCCCATCATCTGCAAAGGTAGATCCCATGACCCCAAACAAGTAATTTTCCATTACCTTTTTATTTGGTCCTGCTCGCACAATCTGTTCGATGAAATGGCAGAAGGTTCCAAGTAGAAATTTCTGAATTTTGCAGGTTGTAAATTTTGTTTGCTGGTATGGTGTTTGACAAAATGCCAAAACCAACGGCATCCTCTTCTTCATGGTAGGAATGGTTTGAAGTAGAACAAGTGACACATATTCTTTATATTTTTATGATGTGAACCAATTGATGATTCACTTCGCTTTCTCTTTTTGAACAACAACTATACTTTCAGCTGATGTATAATTTACATCTTATTTGCAGATTTATTTGCCTCATCTAATACACAGACATATATACATGGACTCCTCTTGTTATATCCAGATAGCAAATTGTATCCTCACCCTTTCACCGAAATATGCAATTTTATTCCCTGGTTTATTGGCGAAACATGATTATGGCACATAAGGTTAATCTACACTTCTGTTTTAAAGGTATTTTCAACTCTGTGCGTCGCTACGATTTCTGAATGTCATCTCACTCTTTTACAGGGTTTATAGGTTTTCTTATTTGCTTCATTTATTTGACAGTTCCAGGCTTACCTCTCTAAAATAACTTCCTTCGTATTAATTTGCACCTGCAATGGAAGGCATGATTTTTTGCTTTCATCGTCGAGCCGAAGAGAGCCGCTGCCGCAAGCTTGATTGGAGACCATCAGGTTCTCTCTCTTTTTCAAAAAGGAACAATGAAAATATCATCCTTTTCTGTGCAGATCCATTTTTACCAGTGCTTACAAGGTGCACGATGAAAATCCTAACTAAGGTTACTGTGTACGCTGTTTAAGGAGAAGCAAATGGAGCAGGCAGTGACCTTTCGACGGCGAAAAAATACGGGTTGGATGCCACAAGATTTGTTGCTGTTTGTGGTTACAAATGTCAATTTGGTCATGTTTCTTGACTTTTGATTTTTTACAGTTTGTTGTGTCACCCCGTCTAAAGATGCCCGTGGCTGCCGTCCACCTCATGTGAGGTGGGCAAGCACTTTGTCCACGTTTTTCTATTTCTCCCCAATGAAACATAAGAACTGTCATATATAGTTGTTCTCATAAGCTCTAAACAAAGGCAATGAGCAACAAAAACACATATGCTGATTCCAAATTTAGCTTAGTAATATAGCTGGTTGCAAGATAATATATATGGTGTTTTTCAATAATTCAGGTGCAAACCTTTTATGTGGGAATTATAGTAGCTAGCAATAAGCCAGATGTTCTTGCGATCTTACCTTAGTTGTATTTCATATCAGATGCAACCATCAGGTTTATCTTGGCTCTACTATGCTTAATTAAGTGGCTCAGGTTCTCATGATTATTGAGCCTTCTACGGGATCATGTTGCCATTTCATTGAGGTACCCGGCCGCCCGTATCAGCAATTCGACCGCGGGGTTGCCGTGGCAGAAAAAATCCCCACCGGTAAGATCCCCTTTTGTTTCCATGTGCGCCTGCTGCCGCATTTTTCTCTTTTGCTTTTAACTCCCGCCCGTCGTCGATAGCTTCCTTGGACGCGTGAGCTTGTCCGCTCACTGCAGCCACTCCACCACCGGCAGATCCCATCGCATCGCGCAAGAACAGTAGCAACACTGCACCGGTTGGGACTGAATCCAAAACTGTTTTCACTATACTGTGATTTGCCGATGTAGTATGAGAATATGTGATTTGCCCATGTAGTATGAGAATATGTGACTTGCCCAGGTTGTATGATTAGCTCTATTCCAATATAAGTCTCCGAAAGTAAGTAGGCAATATGCTCTTTCTTGTGTGCTTGCATGAATTTATATAGCAGAAGATACATAATGACTTCAGTGAAATCAAAATTTGACGGTGACAGTTCAACAAATTGTTTTAGCATGGTGAATGACAAAAAAATTGGTAGTATAAATTAATCAGCCTCCTCTCTGTGTCCCCTCCTTAATTTGTACATGCCATGTGTTTAGTTAATCACATAATGAAACTGTTAACTTATACCTCTGTCTGAATTTGTGGAAATCTTATAGAAAAACTTATGGCATGGTTTTTCTCCTTTACTTCCCTTGATTTGTTCCTTTTCTTACAATTTGCTCTGCCTAGGTTTGTCCCCAACGACAAAATACGAGGCCTCGCTCAAAGTTTAAACAGGTTAGAGCACCGACAATCTCTCTAGTGCTGCCCAATTGGGCCTGAACCCAATGATGACGGACATGTAAGGTACCAAACTGCTGGTACAGCTTGTGTTACCACCTTCTTCTCTGTTAATCCTTTCACTCACTGCTATACAGGTATATTGTTCATCCAATGGTTTTATGTTACAACTAGAGTAGGTGCCTAATAACTCACCAGGCAGACAAATTCGTACAGAAAAGCAAGACAATTATTAAGTACACACTTCCACTATCAGTTTAAGCAAGAGAAAATCTTGGCATGTTTTTTTTCCTTTAAATTTCATTGAAGTAGTTGTGTATTAGAATTTACCTGAGTATATTGCTCTCGACTGATTAATATTCAGTGATGTTCTTTATCTTTTAGTTGAACTGTAGTAGAAGATGTCTACATACCAGTAGCCCGATTTAGTAATTTCCATGTGTGTGTGAAGTTAGCTTCTGTAGATAGAAAATCCATGTAGTTTTCAGCTGTTGCCTTTTAATTTTCCTAGCATCCCTGGTTCACGTGGGGGGCTACTACTTATGAAAATTATTCAGCCATGCATGTTAGAAACTATGGTTACCCGTCCAGACATGTGTTTTAAATTTTCTCCAACATTCCCCTGTTTGGAGAACCGTTGTAAAACGTTACTCTTGCTATTTTGTTTCTGATTGTGCATGCTTTATTTTTTAACTGAATTTATGTCCCTTCCTGCATCTACATTGTATTACAAATAGATTTCTCCTGCAGTGCTTGTCCGTTTGAGGCCACCATCTGGTGCTAAAACTGATGGGCCTAAATTACTGATTGAGCTTAAGGGGTAAGGGATTATAAAATAGCTGCAGCAAAATAGATAGCAGATTGGCTACCAGGAAAAATAAATCTAATCTTGCAACCACATGTAGTTGTTTGCTACTGTACTGACAAGATTCCAGTAATTCAATTCTTTTTGAAACTGATTTAATAATTTGATTTGTCCTCCTTTTCCTCTCATATAACTAGATCGCTTGAGAAGTGAATACGTCTCTCATTTAGTAAAGGAAGATGATGTCATGTAGCGGCAATGCGCGTGTTTTACTACATGAATAAATGAAAGACTCTTCTTCTAAGAAAATAATAATAAAGACAATGATGCTTGTGCTTTCTTCTTACAGCCCAAGACCATTTTCAGTATAGTTAGTGGTTTTTTTTACTTTTGCTTGCCGGGATTTCCATGCCATGGTCGAGTACTTTATTTTTGCTACACTGCAAGAGTAGCAGCATGGTTAACATGGTTGTTTACTTCAATATTCACACTATCCGTCACGATCCCGACATCATCCACCATTCCACCCTTCTGCTGCTCTATGTCCCTCCTCCGAGGGCTTCAACCGGAGCTGCAAATGGAACTGCCATGGTCGTATCTGTAGCTGAAATCACATGTAATTCATGTACCCAAGATCTTATCTTCCTTGTGATTCACTTCTACTCACTATACCTGTTAACGTATACTCCATACTCCATACTCTTTAGGCCTGGATAATTAAATGTGAGGTCTCCATTGGTTTCTCTTCATCCTCTAAACTGATGCAAAATTTTAAAAGAAGCTTAGGATTTGACATGTACTATTTCTAGATAATGAGTTTTCTCAATATTCGTTATTTTAAGAATGATGAGAAGAATTAGTATTATTAGAATGTCCGACTGCAATACAATATAGATTCCATCAGGAAATTTAGTTCGTACTGAATGTCACGTTGCACTGTTCTGATGCTTCAAAGTATTTGGTGTTCTGCTTATTCTCTACTCTTTGCCTCCGAGATAAGGAGATTGTGATAGCTGCAGCTGAAGAGGAACAAAGGGCTACTCAAAAACTTCAGCAAGCTATATATTTGAAGGTATATTCTTTCCACTTTCTTCTAACCTTTTTGTTCCTTTGCTAGGAGGTTTTTTATCTAGCCTTTTCTAAATTTCGTTTACTTCAGATATTATTGGAAGGATCACCATGGTCTCAGACATCATACCTGTTCAGGCCATGCATCAGACAATGCCTTCGAACCCAAGATGGTTATGCTCAAGGATCATCAGCAAGTTATTATGATCCTTCTGTTTTCTTTTGGAGACGATGATTCTGCTGATGATTTATGTACCTTATTGTTCCTGGCTATGTAAATCTACAGGGGCAATGAAATGAAGTTGGCTCTTTGGGGTGACTGTGTGGTTCATTTTGACGCGGAAGTTGTCCGTGCTATACGACATAAATAACCAATCATTACTATTTTGTAGAACATTACCTAAGACATCTCATGGTACTCCCTGTCATCGCTTCTTTATAATCTGTATGGTTTGGTAAATTCATGTTTCATATTTTTTATGGTGTTCCTTGTTGCGTTGCTTATGTCCTTTTGAGATATGTGTACTCTATGTGCGTCTGTATATTAGTGGTGGTAGATATGTATTTTCATGTCGGTTCGGTGCTGGTAATAGAGGATTGAGTGGTTAGAAAGTATAGAAGGTATGAGGTTTAGTTCATTTGTCCATTCATAAAAGCAGGGGCTTCTCCGTGTTGCTTCCTATGTTCTTCATGCTTTCCTTTGCCTTTGTTTTCTGCTGCTATTTATGCATGTCGATGTTATCGTGTGGTTTTATATTATCTCCGCCTATGTAGAAAAGTCTGATTTCTTCTCCGTGCCTGCCCTTTGTACCCAGTTCTTCATGCCCATGAGTTCCAGAAGTGAGGCCTTCCGCAGGCTCAATACTGGTAGGCACGCTCAACACGGGTAGAGGTAAACTTTAGAACAGTCACCTCTCGTGTACCGTGCACAAAGTCTACCAAAAGAATATCATCTCTTACTGTTTCAAACATAGATCCATGACCATCTTATTGCCCCTTTTGTTACTGTGTTGCAAAACTATGACACAATAGATTAAATACCATTCTTATTGCCCCTTTTGTTCTTTCCCTTCTCGGTTTTGTACTGCTCTTTATTTCCTTTTGGGTTCTCTTCTTACTGTTTCTTCTTCTTTGTTTTGGATGTCTTCTTTCTTCTCATGGCTCGTGTATATTATTTCTTCGATTTGTTCTTTCTGATTTCTTCATGGCTCCCTCTGTTTTTTTCTTCGATTTGCTTTTTTCCTCTCTCTATTCTTTCCGATTTCTTCGAGATTTTTTTTTCCTTCGAGTTCCTGCGGGGATCTTAACGGCAAGTGTGTTTGTATGTAAAAGGGAAAATTTTCCAAAATAATTTTAGGAGGACATTGTTATTGATGAAAATGCTGTGACAATGGTAGATGTGTATTTAAGGATGGAAAATGCTCAATAACTAGCTCTGTAACCAGTAGATATTTTATATGTGTAACATGTAGTATTCTTTATTCTATCCCGCTCATTTATTTAGGGCACATCTTTTTATAGATTGCATGTAAAAGGATGTTACTACTTTTGGTTGGTACTAAAGATGCTTTGGAATCAACGACTTTGGTTGAATCTGGAAAAGGTGATTAGTTGAAGATTTAGAACTTCTTGGGCGTGCTAACATTTTCTACTGATTCTCTATTGATTTTCATGGACATAAAACATAATTAGGAACTGATGCTTTATTGTGTACAGGTTATTAAGAGATATGCATGATTAACAATTTGTCTGCTTTATTGTGATTTTGATCTCCAGATAGAACTAGGAACCGAATATGAACTACTTTTTACTTAAATGACTATGCCATTTTGTTTTTTCTTTTAGCAGCATTGTATACTTAAGTTGAAGATATTATTTTTTATTTGAATATGTTCGCTAAAAATTGATGAGTCCGGACTGAAAATTAAAAGCCTTAACAACACGTGTGTTTATATGCTTTATGTACTAGGTTCCTTATTACTTACATGTTACTTGTCTTCTATGTCAGCTTAGTCTGCCTGTTATTCATGAACCAACCGCTCCAACAGCCCTAGCTACGATGTCTTTGTCAATTAATACCAGGTTCTCATATGTTGTTTCGTGCTCATTTGGCCGTCTGCTTGACATAAGATAAAACAAATACCTAAGTTGTTTGATCAGCTAACTCAAGTAATAACTTCCATTTCTGTTAGTCGTTGTATTTTTCATGGTTAGATTTTGTAGAAGGGATGTAGTTAGGTTTGTGCTCTGTTTGTAATCCCATCTACTTTATCGTAAGTTCATTCTATTAACATTGTTTTGTAAAAACCAAGATTTTTTTAATCATTTTTCGCCTAATTTTTATCGTTGTTACACAAAGTGTGTATCAGCATGAGCTCCAAGAGATCCTGCGCCAAGGCGCACCCCAAAATATGGCTTTTTTAAACTGGACTTTCTTTTGCTTTTGTGTTAGAGCTGAGAGCAGGTATTATTCCCTTATCAAGTATGACATTCAATCTATTTGATGTTATCAAGTACTGTCATCTTGCTGCCAACTACTGCATTATTCAATCTATTTGCACATGCATGTATTATTATTTTGCCAATGGTTTACCTTAACTATCTACTCCTAGATTAACTTAGTGTTCTGACTTATGACAACTTATTGCTTGCAAGATTACTCCAGCCCAGTACAGTATATCGATGCATCAGATAAAGGATGATGGTTTCCACTATGACTCCGATTGGCGTCCTATAGATTACGAGGTTTGATCATTGTTACCTGAACTATCACTACTGTGTCACTACCTCTGGTGTCTGTTTTGCGGAATGATCTCTGGTCATGGAGTCATTGTGCTTTGGTATTTCGTCCTAGACTCTTAATGTAATAAGTTTGAATAGCTCTGCTTTGAACCTGAATGGTACCTCTCCATGTGTTTAGCTATTGTAATCTCTGAACAATGTGTCCATGTACCTATTGTAATATATTTCCCTATTTTCTGCACTTGTGTGTGGCACATTTCTCTATTTCAGTGTCTGCAACAACCTCTCTGATTGTCAATGGAATGTTAATCACTCATGTTTTCTCTACATTATGGTGGTTCTGACTCTTCATAGAAAAGGAATGCTTTGAATATTTTTTTTATTTTTACAGTCCCTCTGTATGTTCATTCAGACTCTCCTAAAGTGTTGAGGTACCATTCAAGATTATTCCAATCATTCTATATATCATATACATTTTCCCCTTATCTTCTTTGGTTATTTTTATTCCAGTCATTCTACATGCAACTTTTGAAGTCCTATTTATGCCGAGACTTCTGAAATTATGCCATTCTAGGTTTCGAACAGAAAAAAAAGATTGGTTCTTGCCTTTTTCCAGCAAAGGCCTCACTCTTTAGAGAATTTTCTCATTGAGATGGACCATCGGTTCATGGTTGTAGCTTAGTCACCTTGCAAAGTGTTGTCTAATAGGAAGAAGTTACAAACTTATTGCATTTTGTATTCATGAGAAGTAGATTGTGATTTCCGTCACGGAATGCTTAGTCTGTATTCAACTTCACGAGATAATGACTTTGAAGTCGGTAATTCAAATTTACATATATTATCATTTTGCCTGATTTTTATTGTTATTACTATACAAGATGTGAAATCCACGGGGTCGTGCGCCAAGGCGCACATCTAAATCTAGTATGTGTAAGGAACCAACACCAGACCCTACACCTGAGAAGGTAGATGACATACGATCAGTTAAATCAGAAGCTGCACCTAAGAAGGTAGATGATGATACAGTTAATTAAATCAATTTTGGTAGGTATATCTCAGCCTTATTATCCTATGCAGAGGAATATTGGTGTTACTTCATTGACTTCAACTTAAAATCAAAGCCAAATAAATCTGCTAGCAACAAACATTCGCTAAATTAAGCACCAAGAAGGCTTCAGCTACTTCCACTAGCAATTCAAAGTTTGGTGAACTTCACTTTTGTACATTTTTAAGAGGAATGTCAAACCTATAGGCATATGCATGTCTACTAATATTCATAGTATCCTGTCAAGTTATCTTTATAGCATATTTTAGTCAGTAGCTTACTCCCCAAACTATTCACACTTGTAATAGGAAGATTACATATGTGACTTTGTTCCACAAGATATATAGCATATTTTGGTCATTGTGTTGCTGACACAACTTTTAAACATTTGTGTTAGGAAGATTATGTATGTGCATTAGGCACAAACTTTAATGATAACTGATCTTCTCATCTATTTGTGTGTTTCATGTTGCTGTTCCAGCTCATTCTCAAATCTGGCTTGATGAGAAACAACATATGCGATAAGAATCCTTATGTGAAGTTTTTGGGACGGTATGCTTAAAAATAACCCAATAGTTCTCCTTATCGATTGATTTATCCAACCCATCAGCTACCTGAAATATTTTTATCTTGTAAACTTATGAGTTTCCTTTGCTTGTTTATAGGGACTGAGAGAAGAAAATAAAAATGGAGATATTAAAGCTGCAAAAAACATCTTAGTCATGAACCTTTTCTATCTTTCGTCTCATTTTGTATTATTGACTTGATTCTTACAATTAATATTGGGCATGCAGTATATTCTAACAACAGCAACACCCAAGGATTTACTTTGCTACATTTGGTATTTGGTATTCTAATACCCCCTGCTAAGTTATATTAACACGCAAGTGCACCATTAGCATAAACATTTTCTTATTATTGTATAGTTATACACAGGTAACATCACTAGGATGAGGCTAGCACAACCATGCACTAGGATGATATACACCACATATACACTAATCTTGAAATGTTGTATCTGCTGATCAATGAAATATCCAAACATACGCTTGACCAAATCAGTTTGTCTATTTTCTAAAATTTCTGCTTCCAAGATACAAATGCATGTCTCTCTATAATGTAAGGAGACCTATGCATGAGAACATGATTGTTCAATTGTAAATACGTACCTTTGTTGGGTATATCATTTATTGTGCTACAGAAGCTTTTTCTTCTCGGCACATACATATCAACAAAAAATGAGCAAATCTCCATCTAATGAACATTTATCTATATTGCATGTTGTATAGTTTAACCAAACTGAGGTTGCACTTCTCGTGGATAGCGGAGTAAATATTCAATGCAAAAAATTCATGTTACTTTTTCACTGAATGAGCCCATTTTTCATGGAATTAATGGCTTATACATTAATTCCTCAAATACTTACAGCGATATGTTTCTGAAGTTAATTAATTTTCATTATATTCATGTAGTTTCGTGCGCTATTCTTAAATTATGAGCGCTCCTTGGTATCTTTCATGTTTGTAATGCTTTTATATCCTCTATGGTGCGTGATACGTCTCCGACGTATCGATAATTTCTTATGTTTCATGCCACATTATTGATGATATCTACATGTTTTATGCACACTTTATGTCATATTCGTGCATTTTCTGGAACTAACCTATTAACAAGATGCCGAAGTGCCAGTTGCTGTTTTCTGCTGTTTTTGGTTTCAGAAATCCTAGTAAGGAAATATTCTCGGAATTGGACGAAATCAACGCCCAGGGTCCTATTTTGCCACGAAGCTTCCAGAAGACCGAAGAGTCAACGAAGTGGGGCCACGAGGTAGCCAGGAGGGTAGGCGGCGCGGCCCCACCCTTGGCCGCGCTGACCTGTCTCCTGGGCCCCTCGCGATGCCCCCTGACCTACCCTTCCGCCTACAAATAGCCTTCGTCGCGAAACCCCCAGTACCGAGAGCCACGATACGGAAAACCTTCCAGAGACGCCGCTGCCGCCAATCCCATCTCGGGGGATTCAGGAGATCGCCTCCGGCACCCTGCTGGAGAGGGGAATCATCTCCCGGAGGACTCTACGCCGCCATGGTCGCCTCCGGAGTGATGTGTGAGTAGTCTACCCCTGGACTATGGGTCCATAGCAGTAGCTAGATGGTTGTCTTCTCCTCATTGTGCTTAATTGTCGGATCTTGTGAGCTGCCGAACATGATCAAGGTCATCTACCTGTAATTCTATATGTTGTGTTTGTTGGGATCCGATGAATAGAGAATACCATGTTATGTTGATTATCAATTTATATCTATGTGTTGTTTATGATCTTGCATGCTCTCCGTTATTAGTAGATGCTCTAGCCAAGTTGATGCTAGTAACTCCAAGAGGGAGTATTTATGCTCGATAGTGGGTTCATGTCTCCGTGAATCTGGGGAGTGAGAGAAACCTCTAAGATTATGGATGTGCTTGTTGCCACTAGGGATAAAACATTGATGCTATGTCCGAGGATGTAGTTATTGATTACATTACGCGCAATACTTAATGCAATTGTCTGTTGTTAGCAACTTAATACTGGAGGAGGTTCGGATGATAACCTAAAGGTGGACTTTTTAGGCATAGATGCATGCTGGATAGCGGTCTATGTACTTTATCGTAATGCCCAATTAAATCTCACTATACTCATCATAATATGTATGTGCATGGTCATACCCTCTTTATTTGTCAATTGCCCAACTGTAATTTGTTCACCCAACATGATGTTTATCTTATGGGAGAGACACCTCTAGTGGACTGTGGACCCCGGTCCAATTCTCTATATCGAAATACAATCTCATCGCAATTATTCTACTGTTTTCTGCAAACAATCATCTTCCACACTATACATCTAATCCTTTGTTACGGCAAGCCGGTGAGATTGACAACCTCAACTGTTTCGTTGGGGCAAAGTACTTGGTTTGTGTTGTGCGGGTTCCACGTTGGCGCCGAATCCCTGGTGTTGCGCCGCACTACATCTCGCCGCCATCAACCTTCAACGTGCTTCTTGACTCCTACTGGTTCGATAAACCTTGGTTTCTAACTGAGGGAAACTTACTGCTGTACGCATCACACCTTCCACTTGGGGTTCCCAACGGTCGCGTGCTGTACGCGTGTCAAGCTCTTTTTCTGGCGCCGTTGCCGGGGAGATCAAGACACGCTGCAAGGGGAGTCTCCACATCGCAATCTCTTTACTTTGTTTTTGTCTTGCTTATTTTATTTATTACTTTGTTTGCTGCACTAAATCAAAATACAAAAAAATTAGTTGCTAGTTTTACTTTATTTGCTATCTTGTTTGCTATATTAAAAACAAAAAAAAATTAGTTACTTGCATTTACTTTACTTATTTCATTATGTTTCCTTTTAGTTTTACCGTAAAAAACATGTCGGTAGGGCGCGGGTCTATAATTGGGAGAAATAATATAGAAGAATTTTTCAACCATGTTAGTACCGTTGATGATTTTGAAGATAGACACTTGGTAGACCTTGCTCCTACTTATGAAATTGCCGCTGCTGCTTTAGTTCGTATGATGGAAACTAAATTTGTTAATCTCAATCCTATAATCCAACACATGTTTCTTACACTCGGTGATATGGAAGAAGGGAAAAGAAAGATTTTGTTTTAGAAACCCTTCTTAGAGAATTTGGTGGTATAGCAAGAGAGGCTAGAAAGGTCTTTGCTAAATATAATATGCTTGGTTCTCATACCAATTTTGTTAGTCTCCTTGAAAAAATGGACATGGAGAGAATAAGGTACACTAATAATATTAATGATGGTGGGGAGATCAAAGCACCAATACCATGCAAGCTCCTAGCGATGAATGATGCACTAGAAAATAACTATGCTTGGCTTGTTCCTGAAAATCTGTTTGATGAGAGTAGCAAGCCCAAGACTAATGAAAAGGGCGACGCTAAAACTTATGTATCCAATATACTATGCATGGTTGAGAAAACTCCAAACCCCGCTGTAGATGCACCATCCTTCGATAATACCTGATACACACTTTCTGCGCCTAGCTGAAAGGCGTTAAAGAAAGCGCTTATGGGAGATAACCCATGTTTTTTACTACAGTACTTTGTTTTATATTTGAGTCTTGGAAGTTGTTTACTACTGTAGCAACCTCTCCTTATCTTAGTTTAGTGTTTTATTGTGCCAAGTAAAGTCGTTGATAGTAAGGTTCATACTAGATTTGGATTACTGCGCAGAAATAGATTTCTTTGTTGTCACGAATCTGGGCAAAATTCTCTGTAGGTAACTCAGCAAATTATGCCAATTTACGTGAGTCATCCTCAGATATGTACGCAACTTTCATTCAATTTGAGCATTTTCATTTGAGCAAGTCTGGTGCCTCAATAAAATTCGTCATTACGAACTGTTCTGTTTTTGACAGATTCTGCCTTTTATTTCGCATTGCCTGTTTTGTTATGTTCGATGGATATTTCGATTCCATTGACTTTCAGTAGCTTTGTACAATGTCCAGAAGTGTTAAGAATGATTATGTCACCTCTGAACATGAATATTTTGATTGTGCACTAACTCTCTAATGAGTTGTTTTGAGTTTGGTGTGGAGGAAGTTTTCAAGGATCAAGAGAGTGAGATGATACAACATGATCAAGGAGAGTGAAAGCTCTAAGCTTGGGGATGCCCCGGTGGTTCACCCCTGCATATATCAAGAAGACTCAAGCGTCTAAGCTTGGGGATGCCCAAGGCATCCCCTTCTTCATCGACAACATTATCAGGTTCCTCCCCTGAAACTATATTTTTATTCCATCACATCTTATGTGCTTTGCTTGGAGCGTCGGTTTGTTTTTGTTTTTGTTTTGTTTGAATAAAATGGATCCTAGCATTCTTTGTGTGGGAGAGAGACACGCTCCGCTGTAGCATATGGACAAATATGTCCTTAGGCTCTACTCATAATATTCATGGCGAAGTTTCTTCTTCGTTAAATTGTTATATGGTTGGAATTGGAAAATGATACATGTAGTAATTTGCTAAAATGTCTTGGATAATGTGATACTTGGCAATTGTTGTGCTCATGTTTAAGCTCTTGCATCATATACTTTGCACCTATTAATGAAGAAATACATAGAGCATGCTAAAATTTGGTTTGCATAATTGGTCTCTCTAAGGTCTAGATAATTTCTAGTATTGAGTTTGAACAACAAGGAAGACGGTGTAGAGTCTTATAATGTTTTCAATATGTCTTTTATGTGAGTTTTGCTGCACCGCTTCATCTTTGTGTTTGTTTCAAATAAACCTTGCTAGCCTAAACCTTGTATTGAGAGGGAATACTTCTCATGCATCCAAAATACTTAAGCCAACCACTATGCCATTTGTGTCCACCATACCTACCTACTACATGGTATTTCTCCGCCATTCCAAAGTAAATTGCTTGAGTGCTACCTTTAAATTTCTATCCTCTACCTTTACAATATATAGCTCATGGGACAAATAGCCTAAAAACTATTGTGGTATTGAATATGTACTTATGCACTTTATCTCTTATTAAGTTGCTTGTTGTGCGATAACCATGTTCCTGGGGACGCCATCAACTACTCTTTGTTGAATATCATGTGAGTTACTATGCATGTTCGTCTTGTCTGAAGTAAGGGAGATTTACCACCTAATAGTTAGAGCATGCATATTGTTAGAGAAGAACATTGGGCCGCTAACTAAAGCCATGATCCATGGTGGAAGTTTCAGTTTTGGACATATATCCTCAATCTCATGCGAGAAAATTAATTGTTGCTACATGCTTATGCATAAAAGAGGAGTCCATTATCTGTTGTCTATGTTGTCCCGGAATGGATGTCTAAGTTGAGAATAATCAATAGCGAGAAATCCAATGCGAGCTTTCTCCTTAGACCTTTGTACAGGCGGCATAGAGGTACCCCTTTGTGACACTTGGTTAAAACATGTGCATTGCGATAATCCCGGTAATCCAAGCTAATTAGGACAAGGTGCGGGCACTATTAGTATACTATGCATGAGGCTTGCAACTTGTAGGATATAATTTACATAACACATATGCTTTATTACTACCGTTGACAAAATTGTTTCTTGTTTTTAAAACCAAAGCTCTAGCACAAATATAGCAATCGATGCTTTCCTCTTTGAAGGACCATTCTTTTACTTTTATTGTTGAGTCAGTTCACCTATTTCTCTCCACCTCAAGAAGCAAACACTTGTGTGAACTGTGCATTGATTCCTACATACTTGCATATTGCACTTGTTATATTACTTTACATTGACAATATCCATGAGATTATATGTTATAAGTTGAAAGCAACCGCTGAAACTTAATCTTCCTTTGTGTTGCTTCAATGCCTCTACTATGAATTATTGCTTTATGAGTTAACTCTTATGCAAGACTTATTGATGCTTGTCTTGAAGTACTATTCATGAAAAATCTTTGCTTTATGATTCAGTTGTTTACTCATGTCATATACATTGTTTTGATCGCTGCATTCATTACATATGCTTACAAATAGTATGATCAAGGTTATGATGGCATATCACTCCAGAAATTATCTTTGTTTATCGTTTACCTGCTCGGGACGAGCAGAAACTAAGCTTGGGGATGCTGATACGTCTCCGACGTATCGATAATTTCTTATGTTCCATGCCACATTATTGATGATATCTACATGTTTTATGCACACTTTATGTCATATTCGTGCATTTTCCGGAACTAACCTATTAACAAGATGCCGAAGTGCCGGTTCTGTCATTTCTGCTGTTTTTGGTTTCAGAAATCCTAGTAAGGAAATATTCTCGGAATTGGACGAAATCAACGCCCAGGGTCCTATTTTGCCACGAAGCTTCCAGAAGACCGAAGAGTCAACGAAGTGGGGCCACGAGGTGGCCAGGAGGGTAGGCGGCGCGGCCCCACCCTTGGCCGCGCCGACCTGTCTCCTGGGCCCCTCGCGATGCCCCCTGACCTACCCTTCCGCCTACAAATAGCCTTCGTCGCGAAACCCCCAGTACCGAGAGCCACGATACGGAAAACCTTCCAGAGAAGCCGCTGCCGCCAATCCCATCTCGGGGGATTCAGAAGATCGCCTCCGGCACCCTGCCGGAGAGGGGAATCATCTCCCGGAGGACTCTACGCCGCCATGGTCGCCTCCGGAGTGATGTGTGAGTAGTCTACCCCTGGACTATGGGTCCATAGCAGTAGCTAGATGGTTGTCTTCTCCTCATTGTGCTTAATTGTCGGGTCTTGTGAGCTGCCGAACATGATCAAGATCATCTATCTGTAATTCTATATATTGTGTTTGTTGGGATCCGATGAATAGAGAATACCATGTTATGTTGATTATCAATTTATATCTATGTGTTGTTTATGATCTTGCATGCTCTCCGTTATTAGTAGATGCTCTAGCCAAGTTGATGCTAGTAACTCCAAGAGGGAGTATTTATGCTCGATAGTGGGTTCATATCTCCGTGAATCTGGGGAGTGAGAGAAACCTCTAAGATTATGGATGTGATGTTGCCACTAGGGATAAAACATTGATGCTATGTCCGAGGATGTAGTTATTGATTACATTACGCGCAATACTTAATGCAATTGTCTGTTGTTAGCAACTTAATACTGGAGGGGGTTCGGATGATAACCTGAAGGTGGACTTTTTAGGCATAGATGCATGCTGGATAGCGATCTATGTACTTTGTCGTAATGCCCAATTAAATCTCACTATACTCATCATAATATGTATGTGCATGGTCATGCCCTCTTTATTTGTCAATTGCCCAACCGTAATTTATTCACCCAACATGCTCGTATATCTTATGGGAGAGACACCTCTAGTGAACTGTGGACCCCGGTCCAATTCTCTATACTGAAATACAATCTCATCGCAATTGTTCTACTCGTTTTCTGCAAACAATCATCTTCCACACTATACATCTAATCCTTTGTTACAGCAAGCCGGTGAGATTGACAACCTCCCTGTTTCGTTGGGGCAAAGTACTTGGTTTGTGTTGTGCAGGTTCCACGTTGGCGCCGGAATCCCTGGTGTTGCGCCGCACTACATCTCGCCGCCATCAACCTTCAACGTGCTTCTTGACTCCTACTGGTTCGATAAACCTTGGTTTCTAACTGAGGGAAACTTACTGTTGTACGCATCACACCTTCCACTTGGGGTTCCCAACGGTCGCGTGCTGTACGCGTGTCAGTGCGCAAGTTGTGGCGGATGAAGAGCATGTTGAGGTGAAATGTCTCCCGGAAGAACATGCTCCTGGCTTAAAAATGAAGTTTGCAAAAAAAATGTTTACAGTCTGAAAAATCTGAGGATTGTAACAAATCAATTGTTTATGTGTGTGTAAAATTTCATGAAGAAGAGATATTATCTATTGTTAGAAGAATTTTCTCATATAATCTACTACTTGGTGTCTATTTTCAAGTCATTCGGTCTTTTAATTATCTACATTACAGAACAATAAATTCATTTGATGAAAAATTAACTTCTATGTTTGTGTCTCCCTGTTACGAATAATGATCATTTTATCATCAAAATGGTGACGGGCGCAGCAACGCGCGCTATCATGGTCTAGTTGAAACATACCACACAAACTCTACAGGCACCTACTGATCAACCTCCACAAGAGGACCCTGATACTCATAGGGACCAACATGTCTGGCTCGAGTCTTGTGGTCATTCTCGATAATTATGTTGTGCATGATCACACAAGTTTGCATCACCTCCTACATTCGGCCTAGCGAAGAGCGGAATACCAAACAATAGCAAATTGAGATTCAAACACACCAAATGCCTAGCTCGGCATCGTTCGGATAGCTCACTTGTCTCTCAACAGTGGCAATTCTTTTCCAACCTGTTGGCGCGGAGATTGTTTTGATAAATGTCGCCCATGTTGGACAGATATCATTGGCTAGATAGTAGCCCTTGGTATATTGGTGGCGATTGATCTCATAGTTGCATAGTAGATCATGACCTTCCAAAAGTTTCGAGAACACCGGAGTGCAATGTAGCAAGTTGATGTCATTGTGCGATCCCGCCATGCCAAAAATGAATGTCAAATCTAGAGGTCATAATCTGCCACAACTTTAAGCACCATACGGCAATATCCATGACGATCTTTGTACAAACCTTACCAAGTGATGCTTCTTCCAAGCATCTAGGCGAATTCTCTTTGTACATTTTGTGCCATGATCCAATCTCTGCTTTAGTTGGCTCTCTCAAATTGCACTTGCCAAAGTGTCCCACCATAGCTCGGCAGAATTTTTACATGTAGTCAATGGCAGTGAACTCACTCATGCAAAGGTAGTCGTCATGTGTATCGGTAGGTGCTCCATATGCCAGTGGAGATACTCTAACACCAGGAACAACTACAAGGAGGATGGAACTAACCAAAGTAACACTTTATGTGAAGTTACCAAGATGCTAATTTACTTACTGCAGAAATGGATGATGTCATTGAAATAGGAGCATGGATCAGGGAAGATGGATATTAACTGCATTAAGGCTTATTTCGTCCCAAGTAGCGGGTGTATAATGCATGCACACATGGCTTCTGAACATAATGACTCGGTTCTGCAGCAACATAGATGTACAAATTTGCATATTTCACAATGCCATGTACTACTTATATACTGCAAATTTTGCTGCCATTCGTATTGGAGCTAGCCTTTCATGTAACCGAAGGAGTTCACACAGTCAAAAATCAAAGTTTTAAATAGCTAGATATAGGCTATAGACTTTTGAGAGACCTATCTCTGCGGCTATGCTATTTATAGGCTAAATGAGAAAAAATCGCTAATAGTTGGCTATAGTCCTATTTAGCCCCTATTTAGCCTCTAATTTAGCCGCTAAATCTTCTGTATTTTGAATTTCTCTTCTATTTTTTTATTTCTTATTTTCCGAATTTGCATCAATATAATTAGATAAAACTTGTGAGTTGAATAATTGAATATTTGTTTGCCTTGAATAGTTAAATAAGTTGTATCACGGATCGTATTTGAGTCATAGTTTTCCTTTTTCTGGTAAGATATGATTGAAATATCCAAATTTTTGAAAAAAAAGGCTAAATGGAATAGCCCACTATAACCCGGCTATAGCCTTTTATAGCCTCCAAAGAAATCTCGGCTAAATGAGATAGCCGGCATTTTAAACTATGAATCTGACGCTGGATAAATTCATTGGGACGAGGAAAAGCCATAATATTTACAAGAGTAGTGATTGGTTGCTACCTTCATCAGCCTTTGCAGTACAAATCCTATAGCTGAGCAACTAAATGCACAACCGACATCTCCGAATTTCTGAATTTCAGTATGGAAGTCTTTTGCACATGCAATGCAAAAAAATGCATGATTAGCCTTGAAATACAGAGTGTGGACTTCAGACCAGAGAGCGAGGCATGGCCTTCAGGATCAGCCCGACCCATGCTATACTTGTCTACAGGAGGAGGACAATGTGGACCACATCCTCACTCAGTACCCCTATGTGAGACAGGTCTGGTTTGAGATGCTACACAGTGCCAGCCTGAGCATACAGGAGCCGGGACTGGACTCCAACTTGGAGAGATGGTGGACTGAGGCGAGGAAGAGAGTGAGGAAGATCGACAGGAAGAGGTTCGACTCTATGGTCATCATCATGGCATGGACACTCTAGAAGCAGAGAAATGCGAGGGTGTTTAGGAATGTGCGAGAGCAGAAGGATCCAACCCAGATCTTGGCGGCCATCAGAGAGGAGTTTCATCTGTGGAAGCTAGCTAGGAGAGGAGAAAGCTCACAGATAACGCGAGAGTAGGCTTTAGTCGGAAGGTGGGTTGGGAGGGTGTGAGTGAATGTAAGCATTAATGTGTGTATGAGTTATTTTTCTTGTATATTATGTTTCTTCTTCTATAAAGATAACACCCTTTGCACGTTCAAAAAAGAAATTCTGAATTTCAGTATCAGGAAACGTAACGGCATTCTCTGTGCACGTACCAATGCATCATCATGGAAATTTATCCCAGCACACATGGTAGTGGAATCAATCATTCTTTTTTTTGGCGGGGACGGAATCAATCATTCTTGAGACTGTAACACTAGTATTTTGGTCAGAAGAACCTGTAACCAATGTCAGCGTGCAAGACAGTAACCATTCTACCCTAACAAAACAACGAAACTTGGTAGATGGGATTTTCGCGTGACCAAAACTTCAACCTAGCTAACTCGAACAATCACTGAAACTAGATTGTATTGGAGTTCTCTCAACCTACGAGGGTTCCCACAAGAGATAAAGGGATCATCAGCCACAAGCTATAAAATCTGGGACGAAGTAGGATGTGGTCTCGACTCTCGAAGAGGCGGATCTGCAGCGCGGTCGGTCATCAGATTACTGGTTCTTCGTTCGCTGCTGCCCCTACAACTGTGTTCACATCTGGGTATATGAACCGATCGTTCACTGCAGCCATAGATGCAAAGCAAGACGCAGTTAGAGCATCTTCACCGGCGGCCCCAATAGCATTTTGGAGGTCGGCGTGGTTTTAGATTCGTACCGGTGCGTTTCAAATGGCGGTCGGCTAGTTTTCGACAATAGAATCGCTGGCATTTCCGTGCCGCTCCTTGGCCAAGGCGCGAATCGGGCACGCCGACGCCTTGCGGAACGTAAGAAAACGAGCGTGAGCTCCAGCTAGACATACCCATTTCCCGCCTCCTACCCACGTCCGAGCAGACTCCCACCCCTCTAGATCGCCACCGTCGCCGCCGCGCCCCCTGCTTGCAATAGAAACCGCCGCCTATCTACGAACCGCCGTCCATCGACACGGCCGCCACCCCCTCGACCGGCGGCCGCTGTTTCGCCCGGAACAGAGCTCGCCGCCACCGCGGCACAACCGCCCCGTCCGCAAGGTGTTCATCCGATTGCCGCGATGGATAGCGACGACGAGATGATGGAGTAGCTATTCACGGAGGAGCAGAACGCTGAGGCTATCCGGCGGCAACAGCAGCAATTGATTCTGACGAGCATGTTGCACGTTCGCCAGCCTTTCTTTGTCGTGCCTCGTTGCGGCGGCTCAAAGCCAGGAAAGAGGAGGAACATCAACCGGCATCAAGCCGGTGCAATGCTGCTTGACGCCGACTACTTCAACGACGACGCGACTCATTCGCTGAAGGAATTTCAGCGCCGGTTTAGGATGAAGAAGGAGATGTTCTTGAAGATTGTCTACGGCATCAAGGAGTACGACAAGTACTTCATGGCCAAGCAAGATTGCACAGGTTTGTGGGGATTCACCTTAATTCAAAAGTGCACTTCTCTTGCATACGGAGCTCCTCCAGATACAGCCAATGACTACCTACGGATGGCTGAGTCGACATGTACAGAGACTCACTACAAGTTTTGCTGAGCCGTCATAGCGGTGTTTGCTAAATACTATTTAAGAGCACCAAGGGCAGATGATACAGCTCGGATCCTGCAAAAGAATGCAGCAAGACAGTTTCCTGGAATGCTCGGAAGCATTGACTGTATGCATTGGGGCTGGAAGAATTGCCATTTTGCTTGGTAGGGGATCTACAAGGGGCATACTGGTGAGTGCAGTGTTATTCTTGAGACGGTGGCAGACCAGGACCTTTGGATTTGGTATGCATTTTTTGGCATGGCAGAAACAAACAATGATATCAAAGTGTTGCAGCGCTCTCCGGTGTTTGCCAGGCTAGCTGAGGGACAAGCTCCTGCCGTGAACTTTGAGTTAAATGGCCACGCATACAACAAGGGGTACTATCTAGCTGATGATATTTACCCGTCGTATGCTACATTTGTGAAGACAAATCCCTCTCCATCAAACGAGATGGAAGCCTATTTTGCAACATGCCAGGAAGCAACACGCAGGGATGTTGAGCGTGCTTTTGGGGTGCTTCAGCAGCGTTTCGCCATTGTCAGGTACCCTGCTCTCACTTGGTCTGAGTCTCAGATGTGGAAGGTGATGAACGCCTGTGTGATCATGCACAACATGATCATTGAGAGCGAGTGCGATGAACCTGTGCAGGATGATCAACCATTTCATTATCAAGGGTCACTTGCTGAGGTAGAGCATGTACCCCAAGAATTTGCCGCTTTTCTTCATATGCACAATGAAATTCGAGATGCAAGTATCCAAGTACAACTGAAGGCGGATTTGGCTGCGCATTTGTGGGCGAGGAGAGGAGCCGCCAACAATGCATGATTTTATTTATATTTGTTTGGTTGTATGAATAATTTAAGTATTGTTTGTTTGCTTGATTGATTGTATTCATAATTTAAGTACTACCTCTGGTCTGAATTAATCGACGTGCACTGTGCCTAGCCATTGTTTACTTCTGGCATGACCCCGAGTCAATTATTTAAGAACGGAGGGAGTACTATTTATTTGATTGCATGCATAATTTAATTTTATTTGTGTGATTGTATGAATTATTGAATATAGTATAAATAAAATGTGATTGATATGTTGTTTCAAAATATTGTAAAAAATATTTTAAAAAAAGTTTTTGGGGGCCGCCATATGGGAGGCACCGGTGTGGGAACAGCCTCCCCAAATAGAGGATGCACTGCCGGCGACCCCCATACAGCAGCGCCGGCGACCCTGCCGGCGACTATTTGGGGGGCGTCGGTGGAGATACTCTTAGGCACGTCCCCATCCCCACGTCCATGTACTGTTGTTTCATTAACCCACGGTCCTTGCTTATGAAGGTTTCTCGAAAACCCCTACATGTATGTAGTTACCTTGTCAGCGGTCGGACCAACGTCACTGACCTAGGCTAGCTCCCCCTTTGGTGACAAAACTTTCTTTGTGTTTCTTGTTTTCTGAAAATGGCTGGAAATGCGTATATCTTGACAAATTAATATCTTTCAAACAGTAACTCAAAATAAAAAGTATTTCCTATGTAAATTTATCAGAAAAATGAGTAGAATTTGAGTATGCCATCCATACACTTGTCTGCATCTCGCGTCATGTCGTGTGGTGTAGTTTTGAATATTATCAAATATATGAAATATGGAATATGTGGGATATAATTTAACTGTTGTCTCGGTTCCATTTAAATTGTGTAGCTCAACCATGCCATGTCCTTTCTATGCTAATCAAGATTTAATATTGCCGGTAGAAAAAATAACTTCAACCCTAATTGTGTGTCAGGATTTCGATTTCGCTTAATTTGGATAAGTATTGCATCGCATCATCTTTGTCATGTCATGCATGCCTGCATCTGCTCATGATGATTCTTCCACTGTAGTAGCAATAATTGCAATCCTTATGTGTTCCAGCATTTGCTTCTTCCTTGATAGGATCACAAAGTGGTGATGTGAGATACGACAAGTTCCCTGGCAATTTTCTGTATTTTTTCACATGTGAGCCCTCCCTCTTCACCTATTTTACGTTTCTGCTTGCACTCTTATTGCTACCCTTATGTTGTGATTATGTTGAGCCATGTGTCCTATTCCACTTGTTATCCCTAATGAGCCATGTTTCCCTTCTGTTACCTTCACTCGATGTTTGTTATTTGGAAAGTCTGCTGAGTCGTAGCGTGTGTTTAGGGTTATGTTGTTTATCTCGATATGTTGGGAGGTTGTTACATGTATCATCTATAAATAATATTGGTAAAGTTAATCATGATAATATAAGTTGTTAATGTGGTATAATAATTAATGCAGTGGCATCGGTGGGCCCCTTTGCACAAGCATTAGATCTTTGTCTCGTTTATGTTTCCTAGGACCCGAGTTCTTGTTATTTGTTATAAGGTTGATCACACTAAACACTCGTGGGAGGTTTTATTTGGACCCCCTTGACTTACTACCTTTTAGGAAGACTGTTGAAAAGGGGGCGACAACTTTGGTTTTATTTGCTATGTTTGCCATGTTTTACTTCATGTTGCCTTCGGTTGCTTTACTTCATGTTATCGTAGGTTTATCAAAATTTAGATGTATCTATGCATTAAAATGTGTCTAGATATATCTAAATTTAAATAAACTTTCAACATTCATTTATAGACAGAGGTTAGTACTTCGAATGCAATATCTGGATGTACAAATTTCTATATTTCTTATATACTGCAAATTTTGCTGCCATCATATCGGAGCTAGCCTTCCATATAACTCAAAAAGTTCACGAAAAGATATCAATCACAAATCTGACACTAGATTAATTCATTGGGACGAGGATACTGGTTGCTACCTTCATCAGTCTTTGCAGTACAAATACTGTGGCTGAGCAAGTGAATGCACACCGGACATCTCCAAATTTCTGAATTTCAGTATCAGGAAACGTAATGGTATCCACTGTGCAGGTACCAATGCATCATCATGGAAATTTATCCCAGCACACATGGTAACAAAAACACATAGGACAGATTATAAAAGTGAAAGTTCCCTGAATGTAGTGGTATCAATAATTCTGAAGATTGTAACAGTAGCATTTTGTTCAGAAGAACCTGTAACCAATGTCAGCGTGCAAGACGGTAACCATTCTACTCTGACAAAACAATGAAACTTGGTTTCTGCAGTTCTACAGCATGGAAGGCATTTCCGCGTGACCAAAAACTTCAATCCTTGCTAACTCGAACAATCACTGAAACTAGTTTGTATTGGAGTTCTCTCAGCCTACGAGGGTTCCACAAGAGAAAAAGGGATCATCAGCCCTTATGAATCCCCCACAAGCTATAAAATCTAGGACAAAGTGCGAGGGAGTCGAAGAGGCGGATCTGCAGTGCGGTTGGTCACCAGAGGCGGATTTGCAGCTGCGTTCAGATCTGGGTATATGAACCGATCCTCCGCTGCAGCCATAGATGCAAAGCAAGACGCAGTTAGGCACGCCCTGCTAATATACCAAGTAACACGGCAGCCGTAGCAGGGTAGTAAAAAAACCTATGAAAAGCAGGTAGTGGACAAGAATACAGAACAATATAGAAAGTTGAATCTCCCACCAGCATCGACAGCAAAAGACTATCTGGAACATGTTCCATTGCATATATATACATAGTACAAGTTTAAAATAGCTTCAGACCATCTACTGCTTTCTAAATGCATCAATAGTTTCAGGTGATCCACAATATTGTTCGGACCATTAAACCTCAAGTAACTCTCAAACAATTGTAGGCATAAAATCTGAAATATCACAGTGCCAATCTTAAACTAAGCCAATAAAATGAAGCTACTAAATGATATTACTAAGGGCATTTATTCCCTACAGTTTCTTCAGAATAGTTCAGAGAAGTATCACATCCAGTTACTTCTGTTATCTATAAGATTCCTCAATGAAATGTAGTAGTGTACATTAACTTTTTGTTCTTTTATGTGATTTTTAAAAATTCACTCAGACTAAGCAGGGTAGTAAAATTTGTAGAATAGCAGGCAGTAGAGACGAATGCAGAACAGTATAGAAAACTTAAGCTCACTCCCTGATCAACAGCAGGAGGTTATCTGGAACAAGTTGCATTGCATATGTACATACTACATGTTTTGAACTAGTTTCAGAGCATATACTGCTTTCTTAATGCACATCACTAGTTTCCGGTGATCCGCAACATTCTTCAGAATGTGAAACCCCAACCCTCAAACAAATGAAGGCATGCAGTCTGAAATATCATAGTGCCAATCTTAAACTAAGCCAACAAAACAGGATAACAAATGATACTATTATGCTTGTAGTCTCCACAGTTTCTTCATTTACTTCGTCTTCTCTATAGCATTATTCAAAGAAACATATATACTAGTGCATTTTGTATTTTTTTTTCAATAGTTCTGTGCATTATTAACAATTTCACTCGGACTAAAGCAGACATAAATAAGCAGAGAAGGGGCAAAAGACAACATTATCAACCATTTCAATATTCAGAACTGCAAAACGGCATTAGCAGCCAGAGGCCACGTAGAATTTACAAGTAGAGAAACGACGACAGCTTAGCAGACTGACCTGTTGCGGTGTAGGCGAAAAGCACGACGTTCAGGGGCTCCCGGCTGCGAGGCAGGTCGATGGCCAGAGGGGTCGGCAGCCCATTGAGACCAGCGCGGACGCAGACAGTGTACTGGGGGTGGGAGCCAATCTCCCGGGGCAGCAGTGCCACCAGCTGCCTCTCCAGGAGGATCGTGTGCCTCCCAGTGAACCGTGTGGAGCGCCAGTTGTCTTCGCTGAAGGCGCCGGACTCGTCAGCGCGTTGCCACCGGATCTCCCGCCCCGAGAACCAGCGCATGCAGAGGCCGGACAGCGGAACGTGGGCGAAGAGCCTGCCCCACAGCGACTGCAAATCGAAGCAAGCAATGCAGTCTTGTCAACTGGCAATCTGAATTACTTCAGCAAGTTTTGACTGATTGATACTAGTAGTGTGATTGACTGATTGATTCTTCAACACGATTAAGGAATCACGTGTTCCTGAACCAACCAAATTCGACAAGAAATCTCAGAGCAGGAAGGAAATTCAGCGGAAGTTGAGTTTCGGTGAAGAAACGGTGAACTCGGACTCAATAATCACACGCTCGGTCCAGATGAGAAAATCGATGAAGGCAGGCAGCAGGGGGCGAGGAACTCACCTGAGGCGTTCTCTGGAGTAGCGGCCTGGCTCCCCTGGGGACGGGCTCGAACACCCACTGGATGGCCTTGCCGAGGCCGCGGGAAGCGCCAGCGCAGGCGGAGACGGAGACTCCGCGGCGGCACGGCGGCAGGAGGCACCCCGGGTTGGCGCGGAGGTAGCGCCCGGACGGGTCGCAAAGCCGGAAGACGCCCTGGCGGTTCGTCGGGCAGGGCCGCCACAGGAGGGCGAGGACCTGCTGCCCGTCGCGGTCGCGCTGCGCGGCGGCGCGGCAGGTGGGGAGGAAGGAGCAGCCCGCGGTGGCGTCGGGGGCCCCGAGGTAGCGGCCGTAGGCGCCGCGGAGGAGGACGTGCGTCGTGGCAGTGGCTTCGCAGAGGTCCAGCGTGACGGCCCACACCGCGTTGCGCGACGCGGCGCGGCGGTCGAGGAAGACGGAGCGCCCGTCGTCGGCGGCGTGCAGGTACGCGCGGCCGCTCCGCAGGCGCACGAAGTCCACGCCCGCGAACAGCTCCATCACCATCGCCTGCTGCTGCACCTGCAGCGTCAGCCCCTCCAGCGCCAGCGCCTGCTCCTCCTCCTCCTCCTGCGCCGGCCCCTGCCCCTGCCCCTGCTCCGGCGCCTGGTGCTCCATCTCGAAGCCTCGCCCGGAAGAGAGGAGGTGGCGCGCGGGTGGCTGGCTGGATTCTGTGAGGAAGGAAGACGAGGGGATGAAGAGTTTGTTACAACGGTCTCGTCTAGGCGGCAAGGGGAGGCTTTAAAGGGGTGCCGCTCCGACTTGTGGGGCCACGGTCGTCGACCTTCGCTGACGTGTGGGCCACCTGATGACTACAGCTGTCAACGTGCTGTCAACAGATTTCACCAGAGGCGTGGTTCTTGGTCATCTGAAGCTGACTAGTGGGACCCGGCGTTGAGTTTGCGTATTCAAAAATGCGTCTAGTTCTGAACTTCTTTCTGACCACCAGCAAGGCAGCAAACCAACCAATTTCTCCACTTTGTTCAGAAACATGTGGATTCACAGAATGGCGGAACTACTAAACTCCAGCTACGTCTCGCTTCTTCTTCTCCTCGTCGAAATAGGCTTTTGCTCCGCTATATTAATTTAGCAACCACCCAATGAGAAGCCGCGGTACAATCAAGCCCAAAAGAAAGACAAAGAAATGAAAGAAAAATTAATGCCAACACACGATGATGACCTTGCGCCTTTCGAAGAAGTACCACCACGCTCCTAGCACGCCGAGACGCCGCATACCAATCAACACCTTCACCAAGGAAACAACGATGATGCCGCTGCTGCCCGGACTAGTCCTAGGGTTTCCCCCGGTACGCGGAGGGGGTTAAGGAGGAGGTACACCCAACGCCCTTCAGGAAGGCAAGGTGACACCCGCAGGCATCACCGCGTCGGTGTCGAACATGCCAACAAGGATTTCTCCCGACCACCCCAGACGCTCCGACGTGCTCCACCTAACATGCCGCCCACCAGCACACGCCACCACGGTCTTATAGCCATCCTCACCGCCTAACTGTGGTCACCGGAGCAGGGCCTAGAGGAAGAGAAGGGATGCAGCAGGGACGGGGGTAGCAACACCGCAGCCGCGCGCGGGAGGGAACTGCCTCCACGCAGGGCCGGCCCTTGGAGGGGTCCAGCGGGGCGGCCGCCCCGGGCCCAACAAAATTAGGGGCCCAAATTTTTATATAGGCTTATTATACATTGCAGAAAAAAACAATAAACATTTTTACATGGACTTGGATCTATACTTCGGGTCTTTTATTTTCCTTTTCGTTTCAGATCCGGTCGGCCAGGACTTCACTCAGCACACGTACGATTCCATCTGATCGATTAGAGTCATACGACGATACCAAAGATCGCCTCTGATCGATAGTTGGTTCGATACGGAACGGAAACGTCGCGGCTATCGCCTCGCCCAGGCGGCTTCCTGCTAGGCTGCGCTCGGCTGCTCTTGCTCTTCTGATCGCGATTGGCGATTGCGCACAACGATCCGCTACCCTGCCTGATGCCTGCCTGCTGGTCCGCCGGCCGCCGCAGTCCCAGATTCCCAGTCCCAGTCCGACAGCCCCTGTCTCCAATCAGGCAATCAACCAATCACATAGAAGATTAAGGTGGAAGGTAAGAACACCCGCCGCGGTTCTCTAGGAATTTTACTATATACTTTAATTCGGGTTCTAAATTTTGATTAGTAGTTGTTGTTCTTATTTTTAGAAGCGAGGTTAACTGATTATGGGGCCTGAATCCGGTGCTAAGAAAATAATGATACAACAATAACATAAATTAATAAAATCACTGAGGGTCTATGTTTAATTTTTGAAGAACAACATGGGCACTTCGAGCAATCCAGATGAGTTGACCCTAGTTGTTATGGGGAACAGAATAATGTTGATGTAGAAGATGATGTCGGTACATAGGACGCTTGTTAATTTATATAAATATTGCAGTTGGGTATACTTAAAGTATTTATTTTTCATCATCATACGGGAAAATAATAATAATAATAATAATAATAATAATAATAATAATAATAAGAGGGGCCCAAACTTTTAGTTCCGGCCCGGGCCTTCGAAATCTCAGGACCGGCCCTGCCTCCACCGCCTTCGCGGTAGCCGACCCGACGTGGCAACGAGGCAAACCAGACCCGAACTAGCTTGGCCGGACCCAAATTGGCCCATAAAGCCCCGCTGCTATGCTGCAGCTGGCCGGCCGAAGTGCCGCCGCAACCCACCCACCGTTGATGTGCCTTCTCCGCCTCCAGGGAGCACCGCCGGCGTGCCAAACGCAAGTCAACCACCTAGCCCCTCTGTGACCCAACTGGGCCCAGATCTAGGCCGAGCAAGCCCTGGCATGACGCCGCTGCCCCTCCTCCCACCCGACGCGCAGGTTCCACGCCGCCACGTCGGACAGTCGCCCGCCGAAGAGCACCGCCGCCAGCCCGAGGTCCCCGCCCCCAACTTCGCAGCGGGTAGAGGCATCCCCGCCGACGGCGGCGACATGGGAGGGCGGGGGAGGCGGCTTGAGGGGAGCTGGGGAAGAGGCGCGGCCCGGCCACCGCGGGGAGGCGCGGGTCACGAGAGGGAAGGGTCACCTCGCTTCTTCTTCTTCTTGGCCGCTATCGCCGGCTTGCTCCAGATTAGCTTCTTCTTCTTGACACTCTAGGTCGACAACGGCCACGAGCACGAGGAACATGGCAGCGTCTTCCATGCACGTCACGTGGAGCAGTACAACGACAACGTCTTCAACGTGTCAGTGTCATCTATCCATGACGATGAAGAACTCCCGCAGCTCACGGGCTGTAATTGGGCAACCGTCGCCTTCCTAAGGCCAAGAGGGAGTCCTAGGTATGTGCGCGGTAGTGTGTCCACCGAGGAGCGAAGGATGTTGCGGGCTTCTCCACCTCCTTCGATAGGCAACGGATGGGATAGAGCGAGCATTTAGCTAGGTTGGTGCGCAACCCTGAAGTCACCCAAAACCATCCATGATGGTGGCACAAGTCTCAAGGTCCAATTTGGTCAAACCATCCACGACGGTAGCACAAGTATCGAGGTCCAACTTGGTTAGTCTCGGAAAGGTATCATGGTGAACCCTATAATATGTTTTGTGTTATTATGGTAGCCCTCAAAAGGTATACATAGAGGTACACGGAGGAGGGAGACTTGTAGTATAAGATGGTCGAGAGTCCTATATCTATTCTAACTCGTCCTATCCTAACATTCCCACTCAGTCCTAGCGGGAGTGAAGCAGACCATTGCGACTGTATTTAAAGTCTTGCGCTTCCGTCGGTTTCTCCACCTTGCCATCATCAAGTTCCCTCCGGAACATTTTTGACATTTTAAAATATGCTTTCACACAATGGATTCATATGCACCCAAATTGAATTTCCCTAGGCTAGTCCTAGCGGGAGTGAAGCAGACCATTGCGACTGTATTTAAAGTCTTGCGCTTCCGTCGGTTTCTCCACCTTGCCATCATCAAGTTCCCTCCGGAACATTTTTGACATTTTAAAATATGCTTTCACACAATGGATTCATATGCACCCAAATTGAATTTCCCTAGGCTACATACCTTTTTTTCTTCTTGTTTTTCAGCTGGTAGGCTACATACGTTCAAACCTGCTGTGGTGACATAAGCCCTTTATGCCATGGTGTACAATAAACGCTAGCTCCTCCAAATAACAAATAAACAATAAACGGGAGGGAGCTTGTCGTTGCTGCCTTCCGTGGTGAGAAGGCACAACTTGATGCGGTCAATTTTGGGAAAGAACTCAGTGATGAAGTATTTGGAGGCTATAGCAAATAGGTTTGGGTTTTGAACATTACAGAGTGTAGGACTTTGATGCCTTGCCAGTTCATGGCAACAATTTCACTGAGATTGTATCGCGGCAAGCTTCTGCCATAAACTAACTGTTAACAACTAAACTTGCTTCTAGACAAACGAAGAAAACATCTGGCTGAAGCAACTCTTGCCCTTCATACGTTTATTCCCCTCAATGGCTCAACCTCCTACAGGCCAAGCTATCCTTTCCTTGTCAACATAGGCTCCCTTGGATATTATACTAGCATTTTGGGTGCCTATAAAGGTGTAATCTCTGTAACTTCCCAAATCAGACACAAAATCAATCTGGTCAACATCCCAAACGCGTGAAGCCATGCCTCCTCATTTCCCCAGCAATCCTGACCACGGACCACATGTGGCAAGGCCATACCACAGGCACAAGTCGATCCATCGGCTTCTGGGTGGAGGCAAAGGTACGATGTTCTTGCTTTGTTTCTAGGCAATTACCCTACAATATTTGCAGTGCCACAGCCTCCCTCTAAGCCGATGTAGTTATGGATTCCATTGTTGGGGCTTTGCAGCTGCGGACGTTCTGCTGTGGAAGGACAGGAACTTATCTGCTGGAGTTCTTGCTGGGGCCACGCTGATATGGTTCCTCTTCGACGTGGTTGAGTACAATATAGTTCCGCTCCTTTGCCAGATTGCCATCTTCACTATGCTTGTGATCTTCATCGCTTCAAATGCTGCACCACTCTTCGACATGTATGGTTCCCTTTTTCTCTACAGAGGAGATATTGGGATATTTTTAGCTTAAAATGATTCCAAATTATGACTTCAAGGGAGTGGAACTCAATTGACCAATTTCAACTTGCAGAGACCCACCAAGGATTCCACAAGTTGTCATCTCTGAACATACCTTCAGAGAGATGGCCTTGAGCATTCGTTACAAATTGACAAATGTTGTATCTCTTCTTTATGATATCGCATGTGGAAAGGATCTGAAGAAATTCCTACTGGTACAGAATCCGCTTCTATGCTATCTTTGATACGGAAAGACAAATCATGTGACAGTTACAGTTCTAGCACCTATATGGATTAATACAAAACCCCTGACGAGATCTTAAAATCAACCACACTAGACATACTCAACACGATGTTTAGCCAATAATTGACACCATTATTTTGCTATATCTGTTCAACCTAAACCTGTACTGACATTCAAGTTGTTTTTTAACTTATGTTTGTTAAGGTGGTAGGATCCCTGCTGGCATTGTCAGTGATTGGAGGTTCTTGCAGCTTCACAAGCCTACTCTATCTTGGTAAGTAGAATGGAAAATAGTAATTTTCAGCCAAATAAAATACAAAAGGTAGAACTAACTAATAACTACTCCCTCCATTCCATAATTCTTGTCGTGGTTTTAGCTTAAAACTGAACGAAAACCATGACAAAAATTATGGAACGGAGTACATAAAGGATGCTAGGAAAACACATTAATCAATCCAGTCTCATAAAAAATACAAAAGTAAGTTTCCAAATATTGTAACAAGCATGTCTTTCTTACTTCCACAGGATTCTTGTGCGCCCTCACTTTGCCAGTGTTGTACCAACGATACGAGCCAGAAGTAGACCATCTCGTTGCAAGAGGTGGCGAAGACATCAAGAAGTTCTATGAAAAGATCGATGCCAATTTGCTCAACAAAATACCAAGAGGACCTGTCAAGACAAAATTCAGATAAACTATTGCACGAAGCTGTCAGCGTATATTAACAATCCCTCCCCAGTTACTGCCTTACTGGAGTAGATTTCAAGAAATATGAACCGGCTCGAGTAACAGAAATGATTGCATGAACCATTGAACCCAGTACTAGACATGCGAAGGAGATGAAACTCCAGCTAAGAGTTCAGACCTGACTGCTTGCACACAGAGTATGTATGGTACATATGAGAAGAGCTCTTATGCAATAATCTCAAACAAAGTATTCGCTATCAAGAATTTAATGCGTTCTTTTTCAACTGTGACACTGATGAATCTGTATGTGTATGACAGTAGGACCCATGAAAGTGTCCAATAACAGCATGCCCAAAAGGCAGACGCAAAGAATTACATGATTTTCGAAGAAAAAAACAGGCATTCATTGCATTCTGATCTGTAATACTACTGGTATGTGTTTTAGGTTTACTAATATACACATTAAAATAACTATCTGCATAAAGAAATTATGGCATCAAACACTGCCATGGCTATTTGCAAAGACTCAGTCCAAGAAACAGACATCGCGTATATGTTGTAGAACATGATCACGTGTATGACAAATCAGAGCCCTTGGCTTTTTCTTAATTCAGTAGATGAAATGTCCATCCGGAACTTCTCCTCTGGTATAGAGATAAACATGTCCTTCAACTCTCTTGGAATGTCTAAATCTTCAAGGACCTTCAAAACAAATAGTGAAGTACATGATGAGACAAAGAATTTCAATGCATGTAAAAGAAACATCATGGTATATTAATACCTTGAAAACTCCTTCGATCTCTCGACCACCAACAAGAAATGTTGTGCCAGTGTTTTTGCATTCAAGAAGAATCTCCAGCATTCTGTTGAAGTCACCTCCATAATACTTTGGCTGACATGAGTAAACTTCATTCAGTTTCGGAAAATAAAATTACTCAATTGTCGAACATTCATTTTATGATAAATTCCAGTAAATGAATTTGTGAATCATAACGACTTAGCCAAATGTATCTTAATTCTTAAATAACAAAGATTTTTACACCTTATAAATAATGGATTATTAGATTCTAAATCAGCTGCACGTGAAATTCACTTGTTACGGTTAAACTAAATGTTGCATTGATGCTAGGTGTCTAGCTTAGGTTAACTTGCATAAGAAAAGCTTTCCTTTTTTAACAGAAAAAGACTTCCTTTTGGAATTGCATATATCATTTTTCTAACATGTTTGGTAGGGTGTCATTTGTTGAGACCAACGCAGAAATGCTCTCTGGACTTATAGCATAGCTCAATACTGTAAATAATGACTTAAGCAGTTGATCCTTTTCACTTAGCCATGCCATTAAAATGGTATGATTTCTTTCATAGATCTTAAGGCAATGTCACAGCTCATATTCAAACGAAAGCATAAGCTGGTAAGAAACTAAAGAAGGTAGGGACAGGTAAATGCTACAAAGCGTTTCATTATCAATTGTTATCTAACGAAAAATAAAACACTTGATATAAAGCAAACACACTCACTCAGAAAGCAAACAAACAGCTTGGTAAACAGTCGTTAAGCTAGAGCAAACCTACATTAACGAGCCTCGCTGCAGTGTCTGCACCTATTATAAAAGCACTGCCTGGGAAAAGTTCCGCCTTCTTGTAAAAGTACGGTTGGTTAGATATGATCACGTTCTTCCCTGCAACAGAAAGAACAGCATAGTCAGAGTTTTCTCCTGCTTACAATTGCTTACTACATTAAGCCAGAGAAAACATTAGTAGTATTGAAGAGAAATTGAACATGACATTTAGTAAATCTAAAGAGGTGCGATGTTCAAGCTGCCAACCATTATTCATATTCAATACAAGTATACAATCAGTCTCCACACATCTGTATCACAGATATTTTTTTATCAAACGAAATATCACCTAAGCTGACTGCATGAGTGAATGCCTGAATGGTGGAATGAAACTCCATAGTTCTCTGCATCCTCACACTAAAGCATATTTAAAAGATTGGCATAGCAAACCAGTAATAGCTCTAGGGACTATCATGATAAAATAAGAAAGAAAAACAAAGTATGACTTTAGTGCGTAGAACTATAGCAGTGGATCGCTCCTACCTGCTTTTCTGAATTGTTCAACACGACGCTTAATTTCTGCAATAGATAGTGGGGGTTTGTCCGCATTGATTGCTGATATCTCAAAGCACGGAAGTCCATCATCACACATGCTGTAATAAGAGGATTTGTGAATAAAAAGGACAATTACTGTTATGGGGGCTTCAACAAAAAACAGGTTTTAATGGAATGTACACATTTGCTACACAAACAGCTATACAAATGATACTGCACTGCCAGTTTCTATTGAATTAAGTATTGTAAAGAAAATCATTTCTAGTACTAACAAAACAAACATTACACCACATTACTTCATAACCATTTTTTAAATATATTCTCACATTATTTTTAGGATGGCAAAACCCAATTGGTAAAAAAAATTATTTGATCATATCTCAACTTTCAGAACAGAGTAGATTTTTACACCGCATTACTCCTTACAAATTTTATATATTATCAACTTGCTAATTTTTAGGATGATAAAATTCAATTATACAAATATTTGATTTGATCACATCTCACCTTGATGCAACTTCTAACAACCTAAGGTGGCCATCATGCAAGGGGTTGAATGAACCAGGTAGAATTAGTTTCCGGTCGAAATTCTTTTCTGCTGGATCTGCAATTGGTAGATAATAATATGATTTAACAAATAAAATGAAAGAATTCTAGCATTAAAAACATAGCGACGGCGCCATAATATACCAGAAAAGTGGTATACTTTCATGCAGACTTGACCATCAATAACTTGCTGGAGCTCTTGGTCTTCATCAAACTGTTCCACACTTTCTTTTGGAATTTCAGGTTCTTGAAGGTCTGACTGAATGGTAGCAGAAACTCTGCATGCGTCTGCAATTGCCTGGATCACAGGAAACTCCTATAAGGGAGAGCCAACTGGGAATATCATTTAACAAAATGTACTTTTAGTACTGACACGATGATCAACCGCTCAGGATTGCTGCTCATATTTGCTAATTATGATGCCCAACTCAAATGATGTATGAGTCAGAACTATATATAACAAACCTTGAGCACAAAATAACTTGAAACCTTGTCCTCTTCCTCTCTATTACGTAAACCCTACGTAAAAAGGCTCTGTAAGTTAATGCAGTGTGCAGTAGAGTGTGCCAGGATGCGAAAATTGCCCAGAGCCACAGCATACCATGACATTGACTGACAGAGAAATGCTTTGTTAAGAATAAAGAGTATTGATAGTACCTTAGACAATGTTACATGTGATGTCCTGAGGCAATTTTGTGTTCGCGTTGACACATAGAACCTATTTGAATGAGTTCCAAATATTATATGAAGCACAGTGAAGACATAGTCTTAACAAACAAATAGGTGCTATTATCGTAAATAAAGAAGGGAAAAGGTCCACTCCCACCCAAAAATGCTGGAAATTTTGTGTAATACATAATGTATTCAAGCTCCTATGCCTTAGAAGCTAGAGCAACAAATATTAAATGCCATAAGCACTAAATCTTATGTAAGCAAGTGGTTCGTTCATCTCAATAAGAGGCTAAGCTTATGCATGATCATATTAAATGCTATGTCGAAATGCTAGTGCTAATCACTGCCCTAATTTGACAAGATTTAATGTTTCAAACTTGTTCTCACTTAATGAAATCTAATAACTGATAAGTTTTTGGTTAGGTACTATAAACACTACCATGAAGTAAGGGATAACTAAAAATCTTTTGATGGCTCCCTTGTCCTCGAACAATTTTTAGTTAGTTATAAGGTGTAAGGGGAGCGAGCGATACCTGTGGTCACCCTGTTTTGGGCGTGAGCTAGCGAGTGACCCAGTAAAGCCAACACCCATTACTTGAAGACCTGTCAGTACTCTCACCCAATTACTTACATTTTCTGATACTACAGATAATATCAGGTCTGCACCCTCGTGTTGCACAATTATCTAGAGTCATGATGAGGTTAGAGAAGGCACCCACAGACCTGGTCCAGAAAGCTTGAGGGCACGGTTGAACGCGGCCAGCGCCATGTCCTCTGCGGCCTGCTTGCTTGTAAATTGCAAGGGCAACTGAACATCATCAAAGTATGGTCAGTCGACGAGCGTCCAGACAAGAACGAATCTGCGAGTGCCCGAGCGGAGGGATTCGGTCGATTCGGGTGCTGGTGTCAATTACCTTGCCGAGTAGCTGCGCCATAGAGGCCCTGGAGTAGGGCACGACGACCTCGAGGACGCTGCCGGACGCGCCGGGCACGGAGAGGAGCCAGCCGAGCGCCTGCGGCGGTCCAGGTGTCGAAATTACTGTGGAGATGTCACGAGCGACGGAGGGAGGGAGCGGAAGAAGGGGGCGAGGTTGCGGCCCGTACCTGGGAGGCCCCGCCGGCGAGGTAGATGACGGCTTGGGCGCGAGACGAGTGGATGGCCTCCACGGCGGCGCGGACCCAAGTCTCCATCACGATTCTGTCTGTTCTCCCGGGGAACACCGACGACGGGGATGCTGGCGCCTGGATGTGCACAGCGCATGGTGAAGCCTAACTGTAACCGGTACTCCTCCGACTCTCTGCGTGTAAAAAAATTGGTCAAAAGTCAACGAATTCTAAGATTGAGTAATTCGTAGGAAAAAATATGAATATCCAAGGTCTTGAATAAATATGCTATAGAAATATCTTCGTTATTGACATTGTTCGTCAGGTCTGTCTTTAGGTATTTTCTTGACTAATCCTTATTCATCAGTCTTCAGTATTTGGAATCATACTTGAGTGAAGCTAAATATTTGGAATACTCAATGACGTTTGTATGGACTTGAACTTTCAGAACTGTAGATTTTCCAAAATTTAAGAGATCCATGTTTGACTTCAATTTATGAGCCATGTATGACAGTGTGAGTTAGCTCCGTGCCAAGTTCCGGCATTAGAAACTGACAAGCTGTTCTATAAAAACTAAAGGTACATGTATACATTGGAATCACATTCTTTGCCAATATGTATGATATAAACACTCGGTTCTGTACAAACCTAGTCACATAATTTAATATTTGTTTACATGATCAGATTACAGCCAAGTTTAGTTACAACAGTAAACACTGATATATGTATATTTGCATATTTGTGTATTTACAAGGCGCAAGAACCAAACACCTGCATAGTTTGGAGGTTCAATATTCCAACGGTAGCAGTTGGGCTCATGAATCTGCCCTGTGTACTAGTGGGGCTGTACATTCTGTTGCTTGGCACATAATTTTGGGTAAGCCAAGACGCTGCCATCTTATTGAGAAAAATGTGATTGAACATTGGATTGAACCACTCTAGGCATTATTTGTTTCCAGCACCTCCCATCCTTCGTCGTCATCTGAAGACGTGGCGTGGTCCTTGGCAAGGCTCCTTGTAATCTGCTCCTGAGGCAGATCATTTATGTTATCGACGTTCCCCATAGGCCAGTCTGTGTCCACAGATGCACTCTTGCAATCATCCTTGTGGTAAGAATGAGCTGAGCAGCTAGTTAACACCAAGGCTGATTTGAGCTTGCTTCCACTAATTCTCTCTTTCATTGCTACAACATTTGCATGGATGCTTGATATTTCTCCTCTACAAAATTGAAACAAAGGCATTCATAGGTGTACACAATTTTAATGCACCATCTAATAAAAGACAAAATACTAAAAGTAACTAGATTTTTTGTTAAGACACAGAACATCCATGTTTTGGATGAAGACCTCACACCAACTGAGATACACTCGAAAACAAAAGGATATAAGCAAAATAGTACTGGTCAAATAAATGTGTGTATGAATGGGTAGCCGGACTGTATATTTCTGGGACAGAGTAACATACTGCATGATATCAATGAGGCGACCCTGGTCCAACAATAGTCCTCTCAACTGCAATGAGAAAAGTGAAGCCATTAATACAAAGGATGCAGAAGAGCAATGATCGTATGTGTGAAAGAAACAGCAGTGTGTGGAAGAAACAGTAAAATTTACAGACTATTTGTCTTGTATCTGCTGCTATTACCAAAATGTTTTCTTCGGCTTCCTTTTGGAGCTTTCTTGACTCCTCCATTATGCTCCGCATTGTACCTTCCTTGTCATTACGCACCAATAGAGCTACTTTCTCCTTTTGCATAATGTCCTCCAGGGCTGTAGCTTCTTCTTCCATCGAAGTTGCTAGACGTGCATCTAGTTCACATTTAATCTGCGCGGTTGGGTATGAAAAAAAAAATAACACTGCTATCAATTTCTATATCGCAAAATAACAGCATCGTTGTTCAATGATATTAAGTTGGACACTTCGCTATCAAATTAAGTTAAGCTATTGTTACCTCCTGAACAGTTGTAAGCGCTTCATCTCTTTGAGCAGACAATTTGGTAAGTCGAGACTGAAGGTCCTGAGTTAGAGTCACCAACAAACATTTTTCTTCACCCACTACTTGAGCTTGCTATTTGGGAATGAATATGTAAGCCTCATTTTCAGTATATATGAAGATACCAGAACATTAAGAACATAACTACAGGTTTCAAAAAAAAAAAGAACATTACTACCTTATCATTGGACTCTTTGGAATTCTCAATGAGCTGATTAAAGTGCTCTACCATGGCAAGATAATTTTGATGTGCCTTGTTAGCATTCTGTTTTGCTAGTCGAGAATTTTCTTCCTGAAGCTCCACCTCCATCTTCATGATAGTTGATTCATACAAAGAAGTCAATAATTCCTGCAATGAGCTTTATGTGTATTGTCTACAAAGGTCATGATCAAATCATTTTGTTTATATATTGCAGAATAATTAAATGTTATCTGAAACCTTGGTCCCAAAATTTGTCGAATGTTGGAATGCCAAATATTGGCTTACCAATTATTATTCTGGAAACAAATTCGGTCTCTGTAAATTTGACAAGTGTTGGCTAGGATTTTTTTTATAACCAAATCAAGCAGGCCCTACATGTTTCTCAATTTGCTTCAATGTATCATCTTAATGGTTTCAAGTGAGAAAAGGAGAGAAATTTCAGGCTGCATACATGTAAATTACTGAAATAAGATTAAACTTAACATTTCAAGTAAACATAACTACTTGCTGATGAACCATTTTAAAAGCCATTAATCAGCATTTCATATCTTGCATGCTTATTAGTCTAAAAATGTAGTAAAAACCTAGTCGATGGAATTACTCTTGAATCAATCCACATTATTAATTACCATATTTTTCATGTTGATCCATGTTCTTAATCATTGAAACAATAACTTTCAGTTATCTAGATGTTTCACTTTACTTCTTTTGGGATTTATGGTACACCTTGTAATTTACACATAAGGTTTTAGGCCCTTAAGCTCTAAAGGCCCACAAGGCCACAACCCTAGGATTAAAAAAACTGTTACTAAGTAGAAATTCTAGTCATACAACAATTACCTTGCTTTTAGTGGTATCAGAAATATTCTTGTTTAAATCAGTGATATGATATGAATGAGTAGAGATATCGAGAATTCCCTCACTTTTATGTGCACCAGGCATCTTCCATTCTTCATTAGGCCGAAATGCATCAAGCTCAACAATTGGGCATACAAAGTGTTTATCATCATTGAAATTCCATGTACTAGTAAAAGCTCCACAATTATTGGAATGTATTAAAGTTTGCTGTTCCTTATGAACTATATCAGAGCCACCTTTCCCAGGAAAATTCGAAGGTACTTCTGTTGTCTTGTCAATTGTGCATAGTTCGGCAAATAAATTGTGGAAACTACCATCGTTTGCCAAATTGTTGAGTTCTGGGTGATTTTCTGCAGTACAGAGCACACCCGACTCTTTTCCAGTAGTATCAATATTTTCAAACAAAACTTGCAAGTCATAATTGTCCTTTGCTTTGGACAGTGTATGGACAGTTGGAGCATCCAGCAAGCTATTTGATGTCTCCCTGTCTTCATTTGAGTGAAAATTCACAAACAAGGTTTCCAAGTAACAGTTATCTTCTGAACTAGCGATATCATGTCCACTTACGGCATTAGTAGGTTTTAGAGGCACTTGCTCTTCGTGTTTCACTGCACAACCTGAAGAGCTCTCCATAAATAATGGCAACATACTCCCAGAAGAGGCAAACAAATCTGAGAGCTTAAAATTATCATTATACTGCTTGAGGTTGCCTATATTTTCAGTCTCTGGAGTTACTTTATCCTTTTCGGAGGCACAATGATCATTGCAAGCAGACTGCTCATACTCTATCATGCGTGGCTCCGTTGCGGATGTCCGTGACGATTCAACCTGAAAATAATGCTCCTGAAGAAGGCTGCCAATTGCTGTTGTAGGAATTCTTGTTTCATTTATAACCACCTTATCCTCAATCTGGGAACAATTTTCTATTTTGTTGTTACTGCAGAATGGTCCATCATACTCCAAAAATGGATTACATTCGCCAACAGTACGGCTGTTCTCAGCTGACATACCAAATAAGACACTAGCATCCTCTTGAGCTCCTAGATCCACCAATGAGATCCTTCCAGACTGTAAGTTAGGCTTCTCGACTAATATTTTAAAACAAATAAGGATCAGACTGAGGACCCATTGAATAAGCAACTAGCAGATGTACCTATTTGACTGTTATAAGTATTTTTTTCACTTATTGGATGAAAACAAACTTAGCAATGCACAAAACTAATGCTTTAGCTGCAAGACACAGCGCACTAAATCACTTACAATCAGTATGATCGTGTTCGGCAAAATCAATATCTTGGAGTGCATAATGTGTTTCAGTAGGTTCGCTTACTGCTGGAAGGACATCGGAATAAACAAATCCGACAGCCGCATCGACATCAGAGGAATATTGACTGGCTACAGCCTTGAGTATTCGAAGATCAACCTGTAACACAAATGCGAAAGCAAAAATAATGCCTTCAGTATTCGACATCAGAGTAAACATGCCATGTCGTTATCTCGATGTGTGGTTCTGCATATGCTTGAGTTGTTTGCATAAAAATACAGTACAAGATATTTGAATTTGCTCATGTACTGAAGGAATTCAGTCTTCAAGGATGGGGTAAAAATTATGTGGCAAGGAAAACACTATTACAGCTGGGCTGATACAAGACGTGAGCATTTCACTTAGTCGTTGGCTCCATCCTTCTAACATATCTTTATTTCGCTGTACTATACGCGCGAAGACCTAAGGGCATGTACAATGGGGTGACATCAGCCTTCCCTTACATCTGCCACGTCGAATTTTTGCTTAGTTGGAGGAGAGAGAATGAAAAAGAGAAGGCTGTCTTCCCTTAGCTAAGAGATGATCCCTTATAAAATAAGAGAAGGCTATTTTTCCCATTGTACCACTTATCTTCCCTTTGCCACACAATTTCCTACCAAAAATAATTACTTCTCATTTATTGCAAGGGATGACAATAAAAGATAATGCATTGTACCTCTTATATTAATCGTCTTCTCTAGATGACGTGGACTACTAAGAGAAGACGTGTCTTTCCTTCCATTGTACATGCCCTAACACCTCGGATGTTTCTTCTGTGTCTAAACTATGTATGTGCATTGTTTGCAGCACCTACTCTGAATAGAATATTCTCTCTTAATGGATACTACTATTTACCTCTCCTTAAGAAATAAACAACTGAAATACTCTTGGGAGCCTATTAGTAGATATGTATATCCTGCAAATTCTATCAAAGCCTTGAACAATTTGGTGGCAACCTATGGTGGTGCCATTGCATCTAGGAGCTAGAGCAACCAGGGAAATTCAAAGTGAAAAGGAGAGCAAAGAAATTTATCTAAAGAAAATCTCCGCATGTACCTACCGAGGAATTGCTCCTTTTTTATGCGACATATTATATAGTAATAGATTTTTTTTCGAATACTACATAGAAGAAATTGGTGAAGGTATTATTACAAACAAAAGCAGGGCACTTCAATCTTGAGGAGTCCGCCAATCCATACCTGTGGGAAGACCTCTCGCAGCGCGTAGAAGACCTGCTTGAAGGCCATCTCCGGTACCTCCAGCACTAAAAGGGGGATGGAATTTCGGTCAAGGAGGGAATGAAATGGAGGTCGGGGGAGTGGAGAAAACCAGTGAGAGAGAGAGAGACAGAGAGAGCTCGTGGGAGAAGGGGAGGAAAAGCTCGGACAGAGACGCGCCAATGACACGCGGATATTTCGGTATATAGTATGGCAATTGGGCCCGCAGGTTTTTTTTTAGAGAAATTGGGCCCGCAGGTTGTGGGGCCGTAGGTCAGTGAGGATATTGGCACACCGATTTGCTGTAACAACGGGAGTGCGCTTGGCTCCAGCCTTCCAGGGATGCGGCTCGGCGTCTCTCTGCAAAGGGGCTCTCGACCTCCTGCACGGTTGGAACCTTGTGCTTCTGCCGACGGAGGCAGTTGGCACGTCAAATTTCAATGTGGTCCACCCACTGGACCGCGACCTACGCACACGTGTGTGATGCGCGCGCTTGTGTGAGTTTTTTTTTCTAGAATACAGCACAGGTTATAGCTGCTCACAACACGGGAGTGGTGTTTTGGAACATGGGTGCATATGCTCCCTATATTTTGAAATGCATCTTACACATGTTTTAAATTTCAAAAAAATTGAAACAAAAAAATCCGCACGTACATCTTTACGTGCCACGCGCTTACAAAATTGTTTCATAAAAAATCGACTTATCATGTGACGTGTGTAAAAAAGACAAAGTTCAGTGCTAAAAATAATGCTTTTCGCAAGATAAACTTTCTCCTTTTTACATAGATCACAAAAAATATTGGTTTTTCGTGAAACTTGACAAACATTCATATATTATGGAGATGTACATGTAGAATTTTTTGTTCAAATTTTTCGACATTTCAAAATATGATTTTTTGGTAGAGGGAGCATACGCACCCGGGAGCCGAATTGAATTTCCGCTCACAACTACCTATATACAGTAATCTTTATGAATGCACGTACCTATATCCTACGTCTTTGAGAGCAACTTCGAGAAACTGGGTCTAGAAAACTAATTCGGCGGGTTCTAAAATTGACATGCGTCTTGTTATTGATGGAACGTCGCCTCCAACTAAAAGAATATTTCATCTTTATGAGATACCAAAGTGTCAAACCTAGGGTTTGAACTCTGATGGGCTAGAGTGCCACCAGTGGCGGACCTAGGACATTAACCTTGTGTAGTCAGTTCAAAGTTGTGTAGTCAAATACATGTATTTATATGATTTTTGTAATTTTCTGCATAATTTCTGCCTATGTAGGTGACAACCGTGTAGTCATATGACTGCATAGCTATAGTGTGGCTTCGCCACTAGGTGCCACCACCCTCTGAACCATCCAATCACGGGTTGGTCCTCGTGTGAGTTGAGCAACCACAAGGCCTATTCGGACTCTGAACAAAGAAGAAAAATAGAACCCTTAGTTTGGTCGCAATTTGAGGAGAATTGACGGTATATAATCACCTAGTCCTAGCCCAAGTTTGGCAGGAACTATGAAAGAGTTATTTTCTAACAAAAAATAAAAGATTTGCTTGGAAATGCTTATATGGAATTCTCCTTATTTCGGTGCCCTGGCTAATAGACACATTATTACTAACGGTTTTTGTCCTCTTTACTCAAGATCATGTGAAGATATCATACGCACGTTATTCCAATGTAAGGGAACAAGCGAAATATGGGAGAAGATGGGTTTATGGAGTCCTAATATATTTGATGGATTATTAGACAGAAGGTGCATGGTGAAAATGTCCAACAACCATGTCTATTTAGGTCCTTGTGGCAAACTTCCCTAGAGCTGTGAATTCAAAATGCACTGATAAAGTCCACAAATGGGAAAAGGTGAAAGAGGGCTTTGTATCTATTAATGTTGATGCAGCGTGCAACCTTGATACACACACGAGAGCAACAAGGGTGGTAATCAAAGATAATAAAGGTGACTTTGTGGTTGCAAGCAACAATACTATGATATTGATGCGGCGTCATCGGAGGCATTGGCGATCAAGAATGGGATGTAGTTGGAAAACCAAATTAGGGCAAACAAGGTGGTTATCCAATCCGATTCACTAGAGACAGTGGAGGTTATGAAGTTGGGAGGTGACGTGGGGTAACCACGGCAATTCCCATACGTGTTTTGGAGAAGAAGCATGAGTGGTTTCGATGGCGTACAAGCACAAGATATAGGGGACAAATCGAGTTTTACCCGAAGGAGAAACTCTATTTGCTGCTTGTTATGGTCGGGGCTCTCATTTTCCCCCTCCGGTTTCTCTCTCCACCTTATCCCTTGAGAGGCGCCAGGTCTCCCCCGTCCTCATCTCCCCTCTCCCCCGGCGACGCTATTGTCCGGCGTGGATATGGGGACTTGGGGCCGGTAGTGGGCTTCATGCCCGGTAGGTGGAGCGGAGCTCTGGATCTTGGCGGCTAGATCCGGGGCGATTTAGGGTTCATCTTTCTTGCTCTTTTGCTTCTATGGTCGGAGCGTGGTGCAATGGAGGTGGACACTGTCTCCTTCAATAAAGCCGCAGTTGGTGGCCACCTCGATGAGTGGAGGTGTTGTGTGGTGGAGCCTCTTCCAGCCGGCCCTGGTGGCGAGGGAAAGAGGCGAAGCAGCAAGATCTCATATGCTTCTTCAAGGTGGCGGGACTGGCTCCTGCTGCAACAACGAGTGAACCAAGCGGCGGCCATTGATGCGTGTAGTTGACACGTCCGTTGGGAACCCCAAGAGGAAGGTGTGATGCGCACAGCGGCAAGTTTCCCTCAGTTAGAAACCAAGGTTTAATCAAACCAGTAGGAGTCAAGAAGCACGTTGAAGGTTGATGGCGGCGGGATGTAGTGCGGCGCAGAGATTCCGGCGCCAACGTGGAACCCGCACAACACAACCAAAGTACTTTGCCCCAACGAAACAAAGTGAGGTTGTCAATCTCACCGGCTTGTCTGTAACAAAGGATTAACCGTATTGTGTGGAAGATGATTGTTTGCAAGAAAACAAGAAAACAAGTATTGCAGACAGATTTGTATTTCAAGATAAAAGAATGGACCGGGGTCCACAGCTCACTAGAGGTGTCTCTCCCATAAGATAAAAGCATGTTGGGTGAACAAATTACAGTCGGGCAATTGACAAATAGAGAGGGCATAACAATGCACATACATGTCATGATAAATATAGTGAGATTTAATTGGGCATTACGACAAAGTACATAGACCGCTATCCAAGCATGCATCTATGCCTAAAAAGTCCACCTTCAAAGTTATCGTCCGAACCCCTTCCAAGCATTAAGTTGCAAAACAACAGACAATTGCATTAAGTATGGTGCGTAATGTAATCAATAACTACATCCCTCGGACATAGCATCAATGTTTTATCCCTAGTGGCAACAAAGACATCCACAACCTTAGAACTTTCTGTCACTCGTCCTGCATTCAATGGAGGCATGAACCCACTATCGAGCATAAATACTCCCTCTTGGAGTTAAGAGCAAAAACTTGGCCGTAGCCTCTACTAATAACGAAGAGCATGCAAGATCATAAACAACACATAGGTAATAACTTGATAATTAACATAACATAGTATTCTCTATCCATCGGATCCCGACAAACACAACATATAGTATTACGAGATAGATGATCTTGATCATGTTAGGCAGCTCACAAGATCCGACAATGAAGCACAATGAGGAGAAGACAACCATCTAGCTACTGCTATGGACCCATAGTCCAGGGGTGAACTACTCACTCATCACTCCGGAGGCGACCATGGCGGTGAAGAGTCCTCCGGGAGATGAATCCCCTCTCCGGCAGGGTGCCGGAGGAGATCTCCAGAATCCCCCGAGATGGGATTGGCGGCGGCGGCGTCTCGATAAGGTTTTCCGTATCGTGGCTCTCGGTGATCGGGGGTTTCGCGACGGAGGCTTTAAGTAGGCGGAAGGGCAACGCGGGGGCCACACGAGGGCCCCACACCACAGGTCGGCGCGGCCAGGGCCTGGGCCGCGCCGCCCTAGTGTGGCGGCGCCTCGTGGCCCCACTTCGACTCCTCTTCGGTCTTCTGGAAGCTTCGCGGCAAAATAGGACCCTGGGCGTTGATTTCGTCCAATTCCGAGAATATTTCGTTACTAGGATTTCTGAAACCAAAAACAGCTAGAAACAAGAATCGGCTCTTCGGCATCTTGTTAATAGGTTAGTTCCAGAAAATGCACGAATATGACATAAAGTGTGCATAAAACATGTAGATATCATCAATAATGTGGCATGGAACATAAGAAATTATCGATACGTCGGAGACGTATCAGCCATGACTGCCGTCGCGATCTATGGCCGAAAGGGCAGCCCTTCTAGATGCCTAGTTGGTGTTCTACTCAACCTCCAGTGTGGAGGCCTTCCTCAGAGCTTGTTACCGGAACCAGCGCCTCCTCGCCACCAAGTGGTTCATCCCCAGTGGAGTCGAGGCGGCCAGCGATGGAGGCTCATATGCGGTGGAGAGGACCGGGGATCTGATTGCTTTTCCTGACATAGTTTTAAGGTCCATTTTGCAATTATCTAGGGCTATGTTGTACTTTTACTTTTCCTTCAGGGTCCTTCCTGTAATTTGTACCCACCGATGATAATATAGCTGCAGCTCTTGGGGTCCTTCGAGGCCCCTCCTGTGTTCAAAAAAAATTGTTGCTTGTTGCTTGTATTGATGGTGAGATTACAAAAGTCACCGAGATTGGCTACGATGAGGTGGATCTAGCTAGACTAGGCTTTTTGTTTCGTATCACGTGAGTTCTACCTTGCTTAGCCTTGCTCGGAGGCCCCTCCCGGCCTTTAATAAAGGAGGCTAGGTCTCAACTACGACATTATTCGAGTCGAATACATGTTAGGAATTTCCTTCTTTGAGCTTTCCTTGGTTGATACGCCAGGTTTCTGGGATTCAAGTGCTTCGTAGCTACTATCTTCTGTTGGGCTTTGCTGAGCGCGGAGTTGATGAAGGAGAATTTATGCGCAACGTTGATGGAACCCCAAGAGGAAGGTGTGATGAGCACAGCGGGAAGTTTTCCCTCAGTAAGAAACCAAGGTTTATCGACCAGTAGGAGAAAAACGTTCTCTCCCGAGGTGTTGCGAACCAACTCGTGGCAGGGCGCACTGCCGGCATCAGCAGCAACGTGGAGACCTGCACACAAACAACCAAGTACTTTGTCCTCAACTTTTAGCGAGGTTGTCAAGCTCACTGGTTTGGTTGAAAACAAAGGATTAAACGAACCGTGTGGAAGAATAATTGTTTGCATAGAACAGAACAGGAAAATGATGTAGAAGATTGCAATTAAAAGAAGAAGGACCGGGGTCCACAGTTCACTAGAGGCGCCTCCCCAATAAAATAAATATGATGGGTAAACAAATTACAGATGGGCAGATGACAAACATAGATTCTACGCTAATGGTTGGTGCAGAATACATGCTATGAAAATATGCGGGCATTACAATAATATACATAGACTGTAATCCAACTGCATCTATGACTAATAATCCACCTTCAGGATTGCATCCGTGACACCCTCCGGTATTAAGTTGCAAGCAACGGACTATCGCTTTAAGCAATGTGTGTAAAGTAAACGATGAAACTACCCTTGAATAGAACACCATTGTTTTCTCCCTAGTAGCAACAACACATCTACAACCATAGAGAACAAGGTCACTTCCCATGGTTAAATAGAGGCATGAACCCACTATCGTGCATAAATACTCCCTCTTGGAGTCGCTAGCATCTACTTGGCCAGAGCATCTACTAGAAACGGAGAGCATGCAAGATTATAATAACATAATACATAATCTCAACCAAACCAATCTCTCTATAAATTGGATCCACATCAAACCAACATGTAGCAATTACAAATAGATGATCTTGATCATGTTAGGCAACTCACAAGATCTATACATGAAGCACAACAAGGAGAGGACATCCATCTAGCTACTGCTATGGACCCATGGTCCCGTGGAGGACTACTCACGCATCACCTCGGATGAAGACATGACGATGTAGAGGCCTCCGGCGATGATTTCCCTCTCCGGCAGGATGCCGGGATGGACTGCAGAACCCTCCCGAACTAGGGGGTTGACGGCGGCGGCGGAACTTTTCGTGGATGGAGGCTCTGGTCCCTGGGGTTTTCCCGATACGAGGAATAAATAGCGGAAGGGCGGAGCAAACGAGGCGACGAGGCGCCAGTACATGGGCTAGTCGCAGCCAAGGGTGGGGCCGCGCCTGCCCTACGTACTGCCACATGGCAGCTCTCCTGTGCGTGTCCTTCTGGCTTCGTCTTCGTCCCGGAAAAATAAGACTCTGAGCTTTTATTTCGTCCAATTCCGAGAAACTTTCATGTACAACTTTTTTGAAACACAAAAACAGCAGAAAACATGAACTAGCACTGCGGCACTGCGTTAATAGGTTAGTCCCAGAAAATGCTAAAAAGTGTGAAAAAGTGCACATAAAACATATAAGAATTATAACAAAACAAGCATGGAGCATAAAAAATTATAGATACATTTGAGACGTATCAGGCTTCATGGCCAATCATTGGGCTTCCAGTTGAGCAGAACCAGGTACGGTAGCGGTGGGTACCCGATAGGGTATGCCCACATCAGTAGCCCCCGATTGTCTAGGACAGTCGAGGAGATGTCAACTATACACTCGACTTTACATAGATTTTTGTAGATGAAGTTAATGTGGTCGTAAGAAGCCAAGAATCGATGTTGCGGACAGAGGCAACGCAGTCGACAAATTGCGGGTTTTTTTTTATCGGGTGCTTGATGACCCACAAGTATAGGGGATCGCAGCAGTCTTCGCGGGAAGTAAAACCCAATTTATTGATTCGACACAAGGGAAGGTAAAGAATACTTATAAGCCTTAACAACTGAGTTGTCAATTCAGCTGCACCTGGAAAAGCACTAGCAACAGGGGTGATGTGAAAGTAGCGAGTGATATGAGAGCGATAGTAACAGTAACACGGCAGCGAGTAATAGTAACACAGGAGCAATGGCACTAGAAGATAGTTGATACTACTTCCAATGACATGTAGAACAAGTATATGATGATGAAAGATGGACCGGGGTTCCCAGCTATCTACACTAGTGGCAACTCTCCAATAACAAGTGTTGGGTGAACAAATTACAGTCGGGCAATTGATAGGGTTGAAATAGCATTAAGACGGAATATCAAGATCATTAATCATGTAGGCATGTTTTCCAATTATAGTCGTACGTGCTCGCAATGAGAAACTTGCACAACATCTTTTGTCCTACCAGCCGGTGGCAGCCGGGCCTCAAGGGAATCTACTGGATATTAAGGTACTCCTTTTAATAGAGTACCGGAGCAAAGCATTAACACTCCGTGAACACATGTGATCCTCACATCACTACCATCCCATCCGGTTGTCCCGATTTATGTCACTTCGGGGCCTTTGGTTCCGGACAGTGATATGTGCATACAACTTGTAGATACAATCTAAGCAATAAGTATAGAGCTTAAATCTAAGATCATGCCACTAGGGCCCTAGTGACAAGCATTAAACACAACAAGATTGCAGCAACAATAACTTCATAAACTTTGTAGATAGACAATCATAACGTAACAATCCATCGGATCCGACAAACACAACACCGATTACATCAGATGAATCTCAATCATGTAAGGCAGCTCATGAGATCATTGTATTGAAGTACATGGGGAGAGAATACCAACTAGCTACGGCTAGAACCCGTAGTCCATGGGGGAACTACTCACGGAGCATGATGGAGGCGATGGCGTTGATGGAGATGGCTTCGGGGCACTTCCCCGTCCGGCGAGGTGCCGGAGACGAGACTTCTGTCCCCCGAGTTGGAGTTTCGCGATGGTGGCGGCGCCCCTGGAGTCTTTCTGAAGTTTCGTCAAAAGGTACTGCGTTTTTAGGTTGAAAGGGCTTAAATAGGCGAAGAGGCGGCGCAGGAGGGCGACAGGGTGGCCCCACACCAGGCCGGCGCGGCCAGGGTGTAGGCCGCGCGGCCCACATGTGTGGTGGCCCCTGGCTCTCCTCCGACTCCCCTTCGGTGTTCGGAGCCTCCGGGAAACATAGGATGTTTGGTCTTCGTTTCGTCGAATTCGAGAATATTGCCCGAACTAGCCTTTACGGAACCAAAAACGGCAGAAAACGGAAGCGGCACTGTGGCATCTTGTTAATAGGTTAGTTCCGGAAAACGCATAAAAACATTATAAAGTGCAAGCAAAACATGTAAGTATTGTCATAAAACAAGCATGGAACATCAGAAATTATGGATACGTTGGAGACGTATCAGTGCGCGACCAACTCTCACGATGGGAGTAGCCCCCGAGTCTATAGAAATGTGCTTGTAGCCGAAGTTGTAGCACTCGAGGAGGAACTCGACTCAAGTTCTTGGTGCAACCCCTTTCTTATCGACTCATGTTGGATGACTTAATGAAGTTGTCGACTCCTATGGGAGGACTTGATAAAGTTACCGACTCATGTTGTAGGACATGTCGAAGTAGGCACTTTGGTGCTTTTGCATCCGCGTGCTACCGATGGGCTGTAGCGGTCCTGTTAGTCGCCAATCTCGTAAACTGCAAAAAATGTGAAGAGTTGTGAAATATTTGTCACTTAAGAAATGTCGTCTTTGCATCTTATAAGGTGGTGGTAGGACTTGACGTGTAGCCACCATATGTTAAGTCTTTACATTATCCTGAAGTCTGAGGGTTATGTGCCTTGCCAACCTGTATGTTGGGCTGCAACTCGGTCAAAGTTTTCAAGAATTAGATAGGGTAGAGAGCTACTCGAGCTTTGACATGTGAGGTATCACACACTCGGAACTGATGATATGTAGGATGAGTTTGCACGGCGCAGCCCCCGAGTGTCGGGAGCGACGAAAATAAATAATAATTAATTCTTTGTAGACGAACACTTAGCTTTATCAAGAATGGCAAAGTCGACGCGGTGGGCATAGTCACGCCAGTGGCGGAGCTCCCATTCTGGCGAGTTGTGGCGTCCGCCAGAGCTAAGCATCGCAAGGTAAATACGTAGTATGCTTAACTAGTGTTCTGATTAGGGCTAGTCTCATGGGTATGTACGTTGACATAGAGGAGAAATCCAACCAGAAAACATGGATGGGCCCTGGTAGGATTTTTTAGCTGAAAAAGTTGCTTTCTACGGCGGCCTTTACACAATATACTAATGATGAATCTTTGGCTCGGACCAAAATAATTGATTTGAGAATGTGTAATATGGATTTAATAAATAATTGATTCTTTGATATCCTACTTTCATATTGAATATTTTATTACTACTTCCTCCGTTCCATAACCATAATAAGGTTTATGAAACGGATGAAGTAGCAAAATAGTAGGCGGTGTACTTAGCACATATTTCCTCCGCTCACTATTATAAGATTTTTTTTTAAAAAAATACATGCATCTAGACGTGTTTTAGTACGTAAGTTCACTCATATCGGTCTCTATCTAGCTCACGTTAAAATATCTAAAACATTCTTTTAGAATGAACGAGGGGAATATATTTTTTTACCCTACCTAATGTTACCGTACGATTGGCTCCGCCATACCTAAAATTTAGTTTGTCCTCCGCCACTGAGTCACGCGGCGCAGTTATGCAGCATTTAGGTTGAAGAATTAGATGATGCAGACATGATCAACGCAGCGGATGGGGTTGCCTGGCGACATTGGTGGATGTAGTTTGCCAAGCCGTTACCATGGCTTGTTTTGTTCTACGTCCGTCAGAACAACAACAAAATGATCGACAATGCTAGGAACACGTCGCGGCAGCGTGTCCTGCTCGATCGACGGGTCATACGAGTTAATGCGAGACATGCCAAAAAGAAAAAGCAATTAAGTATGTCCTGTACAAAGCTGACTAAACATAAAGACATGCGTGTCTAATGCTCTTTTTCCCCCACAGAAAACAAACACATGAAACTGAACTTAGTTTTTTTTTTTTTTGAGAACACTCTCGGACCTCCTTTATTCATTCCTACCCAGAATGTTTACAGGAAATGAAAGAAACGGAGGTATAACTCCCAACCAAACATGGCGGCCCGCTGCAAGAGATGTTGCAGAGCGAGCTAGACTATGAGCTTCGCCATTCGACCGCCGGCTCTCATGGCGGAAACAGAAACCTCCCCGCTGTTCGGCCGACGTCTTGATCTCCTTGAGCACATGACTAAAGAGCCCCAGGTTGTTGCCCTTCAGGCCTTGGATCACTTCCATGCAGTCGGAAGCCACCGTGACCCCTTCCACTCCCAGTTCCGCCGTGAGCGCCAAAGCTTCGCGACAAGCCATAGCTTCGAGGCAGCCAGGGTGTGTAATCCCCTCAAAAACCACCGCCGAGGAACCGAGGTAAACGCCAGCATGGGAGCGGCAGACGGCCGCCACAGCTCCTCTGTTAGATATCTTTGCAACAGCGCCGTCCGTATTTACCTTGCTCTGGTTCTGTGGAGGAGGTATCCATCTTGGTGCCACTGGAGGGTGCACCTTCGCTACAGCCGTAGCTCGCGGTTTCTCCGCCAAGGATAGATCATGCAAGAAACTCTCAATGAACTGATGCGTCGCCTGCGGACTTTGATAGATGTCTTCATGAATTGTTTTCCTCCTTGCGTGCCAAATAGCCCAAAGGGTAACAGCCATCCGAATAAAGTCATCATGCTCCATCGTCCGCATCATCAAGAAAAGCCATTGCCGGGCAGCCGGCTCCGTCGAGATGCAAATGTGTTCCACGATTGTTGGGTTGGACAAAGCCCACACACATCGCGACATAGCACACTCCACCAAGGAGTGACGCCATGAATCTTCATGTCCGCAGACCGAGCATGTCGCCGATGTTGCCATGTGCCTATGATGACGGACATCGCCGGTTGGAAGCGAGCAGTGCGCCAGCCTCCACAGAAAAACTCGAATCTTGGACGGGACGGCGGTCTTCCACAGCTTCGACCAATCCTTCCCTTCCTCTGCGCTGCTCGAGGCAGCCGTGCGGTTCTCAAGCCAATCGCCCCTAGTCCGGCGAACTCGAACCAAGTTTCTATATGCTGAACGGACAGTGAACACACCTGTTTTTTCAAACTGCCACGCCCAGAAATCTTCTTGCCGCCTGGTACATAGCGGAATACCTTTGATCACTTCGACATCCATGGGCCAGAAAAACTCCTCGAGCTTGTCCTCCTTCCAAGAAGCTGCCGTGTTATCAATATAATCGCACACACGCTGGGGCGCCCCTTGCTTCCTAGGCGCAACTGGCATCATCCGCTCCTCCCGCGGCAGTCAGTTATCTTGCCAAGCATGCGTAGTCGCACCGTCGCCAATTCTCCGTATAAGGCCTAGCTTCATGGCATCACGTCCCTCCAGAAGGGCTCGCCAAACCTGGGACGGGTGGGAGCCCAGCTCGGCCTCTAACAAATCAGTATCCGGATAGTAAACCGCTTTGAGTACTCGCGCACTTAGCGATCCAGGTTCCTGTAGGAGCCTCCATGCTTGTCGGGCTAGTAGAGCCAAATTGAAAAGCTCAATATCCCGAAAACCCAAGCCGCCATCAGCTTTTGGTTGAGTCATCTTCTCCCATGAAACCCAACACGTTCGTCTCTGACCCTCTTTGCTGCCCCACCAAAACTTCCTGAGCATCGCAATGATATGGTCACATAATCCCCTTGGTAACTTGAAGCATGACATAGAGAAAGTAGGAACAGCTTGTGCAACCGATTTGATCAAGATGTCCTTTCCCCCCACCGACAAAAGTTGTTCCATCCACCCCAAGACTTTCTTCCAGACTCGATCTTTGAGGTACTTGAAAGCTCCACTCTTGGATCGCCCTACATCAGATGGCATTCCAAGATATTTCTCATTTAGGGTCTCCCTCTGAACTTCTAGAATCCCCTTAATGCTTTCCTTCAGATCTCCTGAACAACCCTTACTAAAGAAGATAGAAGACTTGTCCATATTTATACGCTGCCGCAATACTTCTCTAAGACAGTCTTGACCTCATTTGCTCCCACAATACTTGCTTCGATAAACAGCAGGCTATCATCCGCAAAAAGTAAGTGGTTCACCGGTGGTGAAGTTGGTGCCACTTTAATCCCCTGAAGCGCTGATGATTGAACTTGGTTTTTTAAAAGGCACGAAAGGCCCTCCGCTGCCAACAAGAACAAGTATGGAGAGATGGGGTCGCCCTGTCGAATACCCCTTGACGGCCGAAACTCCTCTTGCGGTGATCCATTAAAGAGCATTGAAAAGGAGACCGTAGAAACTAGTCTCATAACAAGAGTCACCCAGGATGTATTGAAACCAAGCTTCAGCATGATGGCCTGGAGGTAACTCCACTCGACCCGATCATATGCCTTCCGCATGTCCAACTTCAGGGCACAAAACCGGTGTTTTTTGGCCTTCGTGCGCTTCATGAAATGTAGACACTCGTACGCCGTAATAATATTATCCGTGATAAGTCTTCCAGGAACAAAAGCCGACTGCTCCTCAGAAATAATCTCCGGTAGAATCACTTTCAGTCTATTTGCAACCGCCTTGGACGCGATCTTGTATATCACATTGCACAGACTGATAGGCCGGAATTGTCCCAATTCCGTCGGGCTCGCTACCTTTGGGATGAGCACAATAAAAGTCTTGTTGACACATTCAGGGCTATCCTGGCCAGCCAGAACTCGAAGGACAGCCCCTGTCACCCCCTCCCCACACACACTCCAATGGCGCTGAAAGAAGTGTGCTGGGAAACCATCTGGCCCCGGCGCCTTCGTTGGGTACATCTCAAAAAGCGCCGTTTTCACCTCCTCACATGTGAATGGGGCGTCGAGTTTACTATTCATCGCCCTGTCCACCCTCCTCGGCACTGAAGATATGACCTCCTCCATGTTCGAGACACCCTCGGACGTGTAGAGGTTCTGGTAGAAACCATTCGCTTCTAGGCCCATGACAGCCTCATCTCTGGTAACAGAACCATCCGCCTTAGTTAACTCGAGGATCCGGTTCTTCTTCTTCCGTTGGCTAGCTCGGAGATGGAAAAAACGTGTATTCTTATCCCCCTCCGCGAGCCATTGGATACGAGAGCGCTGCCTCCACATTACTTCTTCACGGTGCAGTGCTTCAGCGAGTTTTTCAACGAGCCCGAGCTCAGCTGTAGAAGGTCCATCTCGGTTCTCCTGGGACCTCATTTCTGCTAACTCACGCTGTAACATCCGAATTTGATGACGCACACTGCCAAAAGACTCCCTGCCCCAAGATAACAAGCTGGAGGAGACGTTTTGTAATTTGTGCTTCAATTCCTCTACCGTACCACTCGGGCTGGATGCCTGCCACGAGTCCTTTAAAACCGGTGCGAACTGGTCGTGGGTTTCCCACATTACCTCGTACCTGAACAGCTTGGCCTGCGCACTCGATCTCTGTTGCCGCTGCGACATCCTCAACAGAATAGGGAGATGATCAGATGTTGCATAGCTTGCTAGGTGGTGGACCTCAGCTGACGGGAACCGCGCACACCACGCCGGTGACGCCAGGGCACGATCAAGCCGTACTCTACAGTAAGCTCCTCCAGCCACCTTCTTCTCAAAAGTCCACGGGACACCTCTGTAGCCCAAATCACACAGGCCACATACATCAACAGCGTCTCTGAAACCCGCTATCTGTCCCCAACTCCTCTCCGCCACTCCGTTATGCTCCTCACGTCGGAGAACTTCATTGAAGTCTCCAATGCACAACCATGGCAGATCGTTAGCCGATCGGATAAATTTGAGCATATCCCACGTTTTGTGGCGCTCCTGAACCTGTGCCTCACCATAGACCACCGTGAGACGCCAGGGATCCTTCCCCTCCTCCGTAACAACAAGATCAATGTGATACTGCGAGTAAGGTAAAACTTCCATCTTTATTAACTCATCATTCCAAAACACACCAATGCCGCCACTGCGACCACTACTACTAACAGCAAAACTTTTATTAAAACCTAAAGAACGGTGTAAATTCTCCACCCTTGACTTATGGAGCTGGGTCTCCACAACGCATAGGATAGAGGGAGCGTGGCGCTCCGCCAGGAGACGGAGATCTCGAACTGCTGCAGCCCCGCCTAGGCCACGGAAGTTTAAACTGAGGACACTCATTGCGACTGGCGGCCCTCCGATGCGGAGGCCGCCACTCCAGTCACGGACTTGTCCTTCTTTGCTGTCGCCAGCTTCTTTGTGCGTTTTGGCTCCCTAGCTGACGGTGGTGGAGGAGGAACCCCCTCAGGCGCTCCCTGGCCCACCGCCATCTCAGTATCCTTCTCTTCAAAATTCAGTTTCGTCTTTGCGCGCCCCTCCGGGCCACCATCTAACTCGGCATCCTTCCACCCCAGAAGTAAGGGTCCCTTGTCACTAGTGTCTACCACCCCCGCCTTGACGGGGCTCACCTCTGTCAGCCGGGCATCAGTAGAAGAGCGTTTACGGTTTTCAGGTTCTCCGCCTCGCCCTCGACCACCCTCCCGGCCACCCCTACCAGCGCGCCCCGCCCCACGACCTGGCGTGCCGTAGCTGTCATTCTGTCTTTCTCTTCCCATAGGACGCTTCGGGACATCTCCATGCAGCCTAGACCAGTTCCATGGCGACTCGGCCAAGAGCCATGTCCCATACTTGATTGCTTCCTGGGCATGTTCGCCCGTGCCACACTCGTCTTGCTCATGGCCCAGCAGCCCGCAAACTCCGCAGTAGCGCGGGATCTTCTCATAACGCACCCTCATGATCACTTTTGCTTCACCTCCAGGATCAAAAGAGACAAACGCCGTGAGCCTCTTCCTTACGTCGAGCCAAACGCGGACTCGCACGTAGTTCCCTCCTTCAAAACCAGCTCCATTCATGTCCACCATCAGCACCTCTCCCAACCTCTCCGCAAGCCCTGCTACCAGATGCCTCTTACGGTAGAGTTCTGGCACATCATGAATCTGTGCCCATGCCTGAATCCTGTTTAGTTCAACAGCCTTAGCACTACAACTCCCATCATACTTCTCGATGAGTAGTCCCTGCTCCCGAAACAGCCAAGGGCCCTGCTCCGTAATTTTCTTCCAATCTCCCAAGCAATTTGCCTGTACCAGGAATCTGTTTGCTTCCACATCGCGGAAAGAAACCTCTTGCGCAGGAGCCCAAGCGAATCTCATCGTCTTCTTCAGAGACGTCGCACTGAACGGCTTCGTGGTGAGCAGGCGCATCACCGCCATCCACTTTGTTTCCTCCTTCAGAGCTTCCACCTCGCTCTTCGGCACAAAAACTCCCCCAATGTCCTCACCCTTGAGGTTCATACTCTTCAGCAGTTCCTCCAGTGTTGGTTCCGTCCGGGACTGACCCGCCTTGCCGCTGGCTTCGCCCTTACCGTCCCCTGCCGCCGCCATACCCGAGCGATCGCAAACCCTAACCCACAGACAGAAAACTACCAAGGCCGGGAAGCCGAGCCAGTCGGCCCTTGGTCAGCCCGAGTAGTCTGCCCGCGAGAGGGAGAGGAAACGCTCAGATCGCGGGATCGATCGCCCCTGCCTCCGGTGATCGCCGATCGCCGGTGGGGTAATCGCCTAAAACCCTAGCCGCCGGGAGCTAGGTAGTCTACAAAGGCTTTAGGATCCCTTTGTTCTTCCTATGAAACTGAACTTAGGGCATCTCCAACGGGGCAGACCCAAATGCAAAAAATCGTCCGTTTGGGTCTTTCCGGACAAAACCTGCTCCCAACGGGGCAACCCAACTTAAAAACGGACAGATGCAGCGTCCGGTCTGACCCAAAACTGACGCAAATTTTAGAGACTTTTGGGGCGAGCCGGACGCACGCGGGCGTCCGTTGTATCCGTCCATGTCCGCGTCCGGCCCTATGTGACGAGACACAAAATGCAACCACATGGTCCCAGACTTCTCTCTCTCCTCTGTCTTCCTCTGTTTGCTTTTCCCCCATGAAAACCTTGAACGCTACTCGCCGGATTGGAGCTCACCTAGCCGAGCTCCGGCGCCACCCTCGCCTGGAGACCCCGCCGCCGCCGCCTCCTTTTTTCGATCATGCTCGGAAGTCGCCGAGCAGCGAACGAGCGCCGTCGGCCTCGACGCCGCCGGCCTCAACGCCGCCCGTGCCTCGGCTGCGCCCCGCGCCCTCGCGCCGCCCCGTGCCACCTCGTCGCGCGCGCGAGGCCGCCCCGCCCCCGCCGACCGGCGGCGGAGACGCGGGCTTCGCGGACGTGCCCGGCGGCGCGCCGGTGGGAGGAGGTCCTCCGTCGAGGCGTGGGTCTCTCCGCGCGGGGTGGAGCGGACCGGGCTGTCCGTGCGCGCCTCGACGCCGGCCGGGCGGGCACGGGCGGGCGCCGCCGGCCGCGCGAGGAACGGGCGGGGGCGTCGGCCACGGGCGGTGGCGGAGCCGGCCGTGCGCGCGGCCGGCCGGGCTGTCCGTGCGCGCCTCGACGCCGGCCGCGGGCGGGCACGGCAGGGGCGTCGGCCACGGGCGCCCTCCCGGCCTCTCCGCGGGCGTGGGTCTCTCCGGCGGGCGTGGGTCTCTCCGGCGGGCGGTAGCGGAGCCGGCCGCCGGCGGCTTCGGCCACGCGCGCCTCTCGGCCTCTCGTTGGAGCTCCGGCCACGGCAAGGGCTCCGGCCATGTTTGCAACTAGTACCAGTATTAGTATATTTGGGTCTTATGGGCGTTGGGGACTACTACTCCAAACCGGACTCCGCAGGACATTCGCGTGTCCGGCAGACGACCCAAACGGATAAAATGAACGTTCGTTTGGATCTTTGGGTTGGAGATGCCCTTAGCTGAGTTATCACTCCACGTGAGGTTACGTGCATTTGTGTCGGGCCTAAGACGGTTCCAGATCATCCAGGTTCGCCAAAAGGTTGGGCCAGGCCCTCAACCCCTAGCCCTATATTTGTCGAAGCCCCACAGCCCATTTCCATATGCGTTTCCCACATAGCATCTGACCTTCTCCGTCTACCTTGACTCGACTCACCGCGCACCGACCTCGACCCCCTCCTCGCTCTCAGCCATGGCCGGCGGCGACGGTGAGGCGGAAACCCTAAGTCCGACCAGTATCCTCCGTATCACACACCCTGTGATGCCGTTCCCCTCTCTCCTCTACAGGCGATCGCGCCCGCGCGCCGAAGCGGTACAAGTCCTCGGCGCCATCCAAGGCGGCGCTGGTCGACGAGACCGCCGAGATGAACTACGCCGACGACTTCGACGACGACGCCCGCGATGGTACCCCGCGCACGGCTCCTCCTCCTCAATCCACCGCGAATCGGCGCGGTTTCCGCGTCTTAGCTGATTGGGGATTTGGTGGTGGTGGAACTTTTTGATCCGTTTGCAGGGGATACCGAGGTGAAGAAGAGGGACTTTACCAAGCTGGAGCTGAAGCCGGACCACGTGAACCGGCCGCTCTGGGCGTGCGCGGACGGCCGCATCTTCCTCGAGACCTTCTCGCCTCTTTACAAGCAGGCGTACGATTTCCTCATCGCCATCGCCGAGCCTGTATGCAGGTCTACTTCAGTCACCCGCACATCCCAATCCAAACCAACCGCATGTTTGATTCGGACTAGCCACTGTTGTATCAAACGAGTGGAGCTTAGCCCGATTCTTACTACTTTTTCCCAGAAAGTTAGCGTGGAGTGGTACTGAACATCAGTGGATCTTCTAAGTTAAAATGCAATTGAAACCTGACCTAAAATGATGCTCATACTCCATAATTGATGGTTTGGTCACATGAACAATCTGTACCCGGGTTAATGCCTGGAATATATGCAATGTGCAAACCGCGTGGGATTTTTCACTGACAACTTAAATCTCACTTCGGCTGTGCAGGCCAGAATCTATGCATGAGTACAATCTAACGCCACACTCATTGTATGCCGCGGTCTCGGTTGGACTCGAGACGACCACTATCATTAGTGTCTTGAGCAAGCTCTCCAAGACTAAATTGCCTCGGGAAATAATCGATTTCATCCACGGGTCAACTGCCAATTATGGCAAAGTAAAGCTTGTTCTGAAGAAGAATCGGTATTTTGTGGAGTCCCCATTCCCTGAGGTTGTATCATTCTTCCTGTAACTAAAGAATTCTGATTACTCTGTCACTTGTTATTGATTCGAGCTATGTCACTTGTGTCCAGGTTTTGAAGACCCTTCTGAATGATGATGTAATTGCGAAAGCACGACAAGCTCCCGAGGTTAATCTTTTGCTATGTTCACTTGAATACAGTTTTCGTGGAACGCAACTAGTGTCAGATAGAAGAGAACTTTAAGTCATATGGAAGTGCTTATCCATACCATCAGTGTGCTATTATCTTGTCTGTACCATGAGTTATTGTGGAACGCAACCTTCTCTAATAATTATGTATTTCATGAGTTTCGTGAATGGCTACATTATTAGTTCGCACTGCTGGTACAGTCTTTGTACTCGCCATTTTGAACTGTCTCACATATATGGAAAATCCATAACTTATTACACACTATCTCTGTTACAATCGTCTGTACCAAAAGCTCATGACCTACCCGCCATCTTCTGCTTCTATCTTGTCTGTATCAACCATCATGTAACTGCTGTATGTGATAGTTGTTTGATATATCTCATTATCTGAATCTATTTCAATAACCTTTCAGGACTGCCTAGAAGCACCTTCATTCAGTGTTAGCAAAACACCTGGGGAAATAGCTAGTGGACATGAGGAATTGTTAGATGGAATGGACTTAGCTGCTGCAGCTGAAGAAAAAGAAACACATTCTTTCGAAATTATTCCCAACCATGTATTGTGTCGCTTCAAACAAAAGCTTTGGTAGAGCCTCAGTTATGGAGACTGGCGTTTAATATTTTGTGTCACCTTATGCAGGTTGAGAACGTCAAGCAGCGGTGCTTACCAAATGCACTGAACTTTCCCATGCTTGAGGAGTATGATTTTAGAAATGACACAGTAAGTACTTCTCATATGAAGAAGAACCATTTATGATATCTAGGAAGGTGGCTTGACCAGGGAAACCTGGGCTTGATCTTTGGTGCATCAGCGGGTTGAGATTTTTCAGTGCATTTAACCCGTGTTAAATAAGATAAAACCAGATTGAGCTAGCCAGTTTGATGTGAGCTGGTCATGTTGAACTGGTCTGAGCAAACTTGGCCTTGTGCTGTGCAAATTTTTAGAAGCAGCTTCTTGCCTTGGTAGTTTGCTGAGCTAATAGCAACCTCTGTTATACAAGAACTCAGACATGCCAACTGAACTATTTAGCTAGTCTTTTTGCTACATTAAATTACTGACTTCATGGGACTTGTTAACCAATGTGACGGTACTATCAGAGCTTCAGTGTAGTGCCCAGTATCATCTCAGAACATTGTAGTATGAATTTACCGTACAAATGTAAATTGATTCAGATATGCATGTATAAATCAAAATTGATAAGTATATAGGGACACATCTCATATTTTTAAATATTTTTAAAACATTCAGTCAAGTTCTTGACCCAAGAACCTCAATGGATTGATGTTCGGGCAGCAATTGCCAACTATTGCATGTTGCTTTATCCTCAACGTATACAGCTGAAAGTTAAACCATTAAATGATGACAAGTTATGATACATGGGAGCTCTTTGTGATAAGCACACTGAAGCCCAATCACCACAGAGTAGCACACATATCATGGGAAATAAACCTTATTCCTTATTTCATTCAGAATGATGATCTTTCGGTACATTAAGTGAGAACTGTCATAATGCATTAACTTGTTTGTTTAAATTCATGGAGACAAAAAACATTTTATGTGCCTTTCTGCTGAGCACAACAAACTATGTATAGACATTATTGTATGATATTACCTATTTAGGTTTGAGAATTGAGACGCGTGGTATTCTCAACCCATTTTACTTGTCACAGGAATAGGCACCCTACAATTCATCTTCATTGTTTCGCAGCTGCTTTCTAGCATGACGAACGATGAACCGTTTGCTACATGGTTTAGTATTGGGATTGACTTTTCATTTTATTATAGGTAAACCCAGATTTGGACATGGAATTAAAACCTCAAGCACGGCCAAGGCCATATCAAGAAAAGAGCCTCAGTAAGATGTTTGGGAATGGTAAGTTCAGGATGCAATATACATGTGAATACCTGCATGTTGAACTTGATAAAGGGCTACAGAAGTGTCATGGTGTGGCACCATAACAGATACATACAATGCTCATTAATAGTTTGCTTAGTGAACCAGTGATTTTCAGAATTTGAGCCAGAATCAGAATCTTATCTCTAGTACTTGGTGTGGTTAGACTGGATTATTATAAAGACAGTCTCATGGCAAAAGTTGAGTCAGTCCTATATGCAAGCCTGCTATTGTGGCTGATGAGATCAACCAGTAAGGAATAATTGGAGGTCCTCTCCTTTGTGCAAAGTTCTTAACTTATATTTAGGAGTTTGGATATGGTTCTTCAAATCAAGTATATTGATGCTTAGCAGATGACCCTTATGCTGATTTGCCTTCCAGATTTGTGAACAGATATATAATTTGCCTAATGTGTCACATAATCTGTTTAATATAGTAGACCTGTTCATGGGCAGCGCAGCCTGCGTTGGTCAATTCGATCTTTTTTTAATAATTCTTTTTGTTTTCTTAGAAGATGCATTTAAAGCATCAGAACTTATTGGAAACCTGTGTTTACTAAGGAAGGAAACTAGGAATGTTTGGGACACCTATGTTACTAAGTAGTAAGAAAGGAAATTAGGAATATTAGACAGTCTCCTTCTGGTTGTTAGCTAGAAAATTTGTTCCTTGGATTCATTCTTTAATTGTTAATATTCAGTTCACACTTATGGAACTCGGGATATCCGCAGAGAAAGTTCTTCTTCTCATTCACAGAATATTTTTTGCCGTTATTTTACAGGCAGAGCAAGGTCAGGCATTATCGTGCTACCTTGTGGTGCTGGAAAGTCGTTGGTTGGTGTATCTGCGGCATGTCGTATTAAGAAGAGCTGTCTATGTTTGGCCACAAATGCTGTCTCTGTTGATCAATGGGCATTCCAGTTCAAGCTCTGGTCAACTATAAGAGATGAACATATCAGCCGTTTTACGTCAGATAACAAGGAGAAATTTCGAGGGATGGCCAGTGTTGTTGTGACCACTTATAACATGGTGGCATTTGGGGGCAAACGATCGGAAGACTCAGAGAAGATTATCGAAGAAATCCGGAGCAGGGAGTGGGGTTTGCTCCTTATGGATGAGGTGGGATTTTCATTCTCTGATAATTTAGGCTTGCAAGTTTTATTTGCACATGAAAAATCCTAGATGCCTATTTTCTTTACTTATTTTTTTTCACAGGTTCATGTTGTCCCTGCGCATATGTTCAGAAAGGTCATCAGCATTACCAAGTCTCACTGCAAGCTTGGTCTTACTGGTCTGTTTTCATCATATATTCCTATACGATTTCGTTACACTTTTTGTATTATACATACTAAATAACTTCAAATTGATATAATTGCAGCTACACTTGTGAGAGAGGATGAACGCATTACGGATCTAAATTTTCTAATTGGACCAAAGCTGTATGAAGCAAATTGGTTAGATTTAGTGAAAGGTGGATTTATTGCAAATGTGCAATGTGCAGAAGTATGGTGTCCCATGACCAAAGAATTCTTTGCTGAGTATTTGAAAAAGGAAAATTCAAAAAAGAAACAGGTGAATCTATTTTGAGGTTTCTCATCTATCTGTGCAGAGTTTATATCCAACTTCCGAATCTTACTTTTTGAAATATGTACATGTTCAAACATCCATTGTTACTCTGGGTGCTACCTTATTTATTTTTATTCAAGATAATTCGATTTATGAACGTGTTGACTTTTTGTTTAGTTTTGTGTCTTAATTCCTGACAATATAGTATTCTTCTTTGTCCCTTCGGTGAAATTCGATACAATTGGAATTGTTCAGGGAAATATTCTTCTTAAAGTCATATTGAACTTGTAAATATTTTGTTTTATTGGCATGCTTTTCTTCTGTACTCCCTTTGTGGTCCTCAGATTGTTTCATTCATATTGACGACTGCATTATATTGGCTCTTATCTACCAGGTACTCTATGTGATGAATCCAAACAAATTCAGGGCTTGCGAGTTTCTAATTCGATTCCATGAGCAACAACGTGGGGATAAGATAATTGTATTTGCTGATAATTTATTTGCACTAACTGCATATGCAATGAAGCTCCGTAAACCAATGATTTATGGTGCTACAAGGTAACCTCTCATCTTATGTGACTTTACTTATGGGCCATAAGTTATACTTATGTTAGCTTTGCATCTTCAGCCATGCTGAGAGGACAAGAATTCTGTACCAATTTAAGAACAGCCCAGAAGTCAACACTGTTTTCCTCTCTAAGGTGGGCTTATTATTAATTTTGAGGTCCTACTTATTTATTTCAAAGCCACCAAAGTTGGCAATCTTAATGACATCTGTGCTGTTAATTGTTAGGTGGGTGATAACTCGATTGATATTCCAGAAGCAAATGTTATCATACAAATATCATCTCATGCTGGTTCCCGGCGTCAAGAAGCTCAACGGTTGGGACGTATTCTCAGGGCAAAGGTAATGTGGATTGAAGCTTGTGGTTGTTGCATAGACCAATTGGTTGCAATTTCTGTATTGCTTCTTTTGATATTCAAAATTTTGCGTGGATTTTTATGTTCCTGATACAGTGATAATACATATATAAAATGCCCAAATTGATTTGGTGTAAAGAACCTAGAATTTTTCTTAACACTGTTCCAGCTTTTGCTATTGAGGTGGTCATGTAAGGGATTTCAATAGTCTCTATGCTAGTTATGTCATTTTGAGTCACAAACACTTTTCAAGTCACAGATTTCCCTCTAATCAAGGGTTAGAAAATGATGTTTACCCATCAGATGGGTGGAAGTGATCTACAAATAGTTTGCGATATATTTTTTAGATCTTGAACTACAGTAGCATATTCAAATAAGCGTTTTCTATGGCATTGCCACTGAATCACTGTGACTGCAGGGTAAGCATCAAGATAGGATGGCAGGTGGGAAAGAAGAATACAATGCTTTTTTCTACTCGCTTGTATCAACTGACACACAGGTGTGTCTCACTAATTTTTACTGTGTCTGTTTTTCATTTGGCATTATCTCCCTTTCATCACTAATGCTTGCAGTGAGAATGTTGATTAACTTTAGCATGACTAACTTTTGCACTGATACAGGAAATGTACTACTCAACAAAAAGGCAACAATTCCTTATCGACCAAGGATACAGCTTCAAGGTTTAGTCTCAAGCATTTGTTTGTTGATATATGGGATTTTTTTTTGGCCCTTTGCATTTAGTGATGAAAAATTACATTTTATAGGTGATTACGAGCTTGCCGCCACCTGAAGAAGGACCTAACTTGAGTTTTCACTCGCTTGATGAACAGCTTGACCTGTTAGGCAAAGTGGGTGTTTTCTGTACCCGTTATTTGTCAGTTTCTTGTTGTTTGTTTCTGACATGGTTTCTGGCTGCAATTTCTGTCTGTGCTACTTCAAACAGGTGCTGAATGCAGGGGATGACATGATTGGTGTTGAGCACTTGGAAGAGGATTCTGATGGCAAGGCTCTGCTGAAGGCTCGGCGCTCTGCTGGACTAATGAGTCACTTTTCTGGAGCTGGTGGAATGGTCTACATGGAGTACAAGTGCTGTCTCGCTCCACTTCCATTTCGTTTCCGTCTCTATGCTGTGTTTTCATTGTGGTTTGCTTGCTGAATGCTTACCTGCGAGTTCTTTCTTTCATTCCAGTACTGGGAAGGGAAAAGGATCAAAGAAGAAGGACCCAGCCAAGAGGCATCAGCTGTTCAAGAAACGCTATACTTAAAGGTTCTGTTGTATGGCATCTGCTAAAGGCCAGGAACCTGTAGAGCGTGATTTGCTTTGCTGGGACATGGTGGTGCGTCTCCCTGTTAGCGCATCAGCCAGATTGCATGCTATTCACTCTATTAATTTTGCATGCTATTAACTTCTTACCGGGAAGTTACCTCCAGTTTCTTGTGGCGAGAAGCAATTTTGGTTATCTTTTTGCTGCTTATTCTGAATGTCTTCAGTTTGGCATGCCAATTTTGGCCATGCTTTCTGTATCCGTTCACATGCCATATAAGAGTATTGAAGCTTATGCGGAGGAGAATGAGGACATTTGTCTTGCATGGACATGTAAATATTGGTGCAACACCTGTATACGATATATATTGAGATTCCACATTGTGAAGCCTTGTACGGTGTGAATACATGGTTTCCTGCCATTTTCCAGCAGACGTCAGTTAAACAATATGCAATCTTCTCGGGAAATTACAAGGATCTGTTATTCTATGCATGTCTTAACCAATAATCTGAAATTGAGATTCCACATTGTGAAGCCTTGTACGGTGTGAATACATGGTTTCCTGCCATTTTCCAGCAGACGTCAGTTAAACAATATGCAATCTTCTCGGGAAATTACAAGGATCTGTTATTCTATGCATGTCTTAACCAATAATCTGAAATTGCCGGATGAAACTGTCTTTACAATACTCTTTGTTTTTATTTATTGTAAACTTTTTATGTATATAAAAACTTCATTACCTAGGTGGTAAAATTAGGTCGTCTTCTTAGTTGGCTTAGATAATCATGGCCACGTGGTCCGTATCTTGATGAATAAATGAGGATAAAACAAGTGGCGATCAGACTTGACTAAAATGCTGCAATCCATCTCAAGCATGGTACAGTAATATTAACCTTTGGAATCCTCTGTTATGAAAAGAAGTGTGAAAAAGTAATGAAGAGAAAGTACTAAACTGGTCCATGGCTACCTGTTAAGCTATGGATTGAATGAATATTAATTCACTTTGATGATTTTCTTTATAAGTTACGTATGGGCTTGTGGGCAAAGGACGAGGATCCACTATTTTGCAAGGCGAACTGAGAAAAAGGTCTACACATGGGACGAACCTTGGTAACCTATGATATCAAGGTTTACTCTCGATATTGATTAAGTTTTCGGTTCCATTCGAAGCCAATGTTGGATTTGAATTGTGAACAAAGGAGAGAGATTACGCAATGAAAGTCGATAGGAGGAGGATTGAGAGAGTGGGACAAAAGAACTAGGAGGACGTGGAGATAGTCGATTCGCCCCAGGGCGTGTACAAATGCAGTGATGTCACAGGAGTTGCCACTTCAGATTTTTTTTTAGTTGAAGGAGGAATAAACGAGAAATAATATGTATTTCATTAGTTAAGTAAAGATCTCTTAGAAAATAAGAGAAGGCTATGATATGTCTTGCTTTAGCAAATCATTATTTTTTTACTAAAAGTTAGTTAATTTATATTAATTGCACATGCCCTAAAATTAAATACGATCACAATGCATTCCAACTAACTTGGATTTTTTTTTCTTATTTGCAATCCTATTTGCAATAGAAAAATCTCTGTTTCTATTTATACTAGAACTTGATTTCTTTTTCTTAGTTGCAACCCTATTTACAATTAAAAACAATCTCAATTGCAACTTATAGTAGTAGCATACTAGCATGAATCACGATGCAATCCTATGGTCTAAAAATCGAATAAAACTAGCAAAACCAAAAGAATAAATCCCATGTCATCAAGGAAAAAAAACCCAATTTCCCCCCTCATATAAAACAAAATAAAACGGGATGCCAGAAAGAAAAATGAACCCAAATTTAAATCCCAAATGGCACCAACCAATCTGAGCCGCCCGTGCAGTTTGCATTACCCGGTCTCGCCCCATGCGTGCGAGGCTGTGAGCCCGTCCTCGATTTCTTCCGTGCTCCAGCGCCCCAAGCACGGCGCAAATCGCAACCTCATTTTTTTTTCCCTCTCCCCTTTCGCTCCTCGCCTCGCCTCGCCTTCCCAGCCGCGATCGAGGAAGCGAAACCAACATCCCCATACCAGGAACCGAGAGGGGATCGGCCTCCCCCCCATACAATACGCAGCCTCCGCCCTGAATCCGCCGCCGCCGCTTCTCTAGCTCCCGATGGATTTGGATCTGTGGATCTCCAAGGTCAAGGAGGGCCAGCACCTCGCCGAGCACGAGCTCCAGACCCTCTGCGAATACGTGAGCTTCCCCTGCCCTATTAGCCCCGCTAGGGTTTTTTGTTCGGTGACGCGTGTGTGCGCCATGGCGTTGCTGTGCTAGGGTTCTTAGTGGTGGCAGGTAGATGGGGGAAAATTAGTTGTTTTTGCTGCACGCTCTAAGATTGGAGTGAAGTCTGTGTGTATTCGTGGGTGCGATTGCATGTCAGCGTGTAACCGCGGTGTACTTCGCTTGACCATCCAGGTGAAGGAGATACTCATCGAGGAGTCCAACGTGCAGCCGGTGAACAGCCCGGTCACCGTGTGCGGCGACATCCACGGCCAGTTCCACGACCTCATGAAGCTCTTTGCCACTGGAGGACATGTGCCCGACACCAACTACATTTTCATGGTGTGGCTTTCTTCCCCACACCCCATTCTATTGTGACCTACTATGATCGATTGGTTAAGCCAATCTCATCTCTGGTGTTCCTGTGTTGCTGAAGTTTGAGCTGTGGTTGGTTGCCTCGCAGGGTGATTTCGTGGACCGCGGCTTCAACAGTCTGGAGGTCTTCACCATCCTTTTGCTACTCAAAGCAAGGTATTTTGGTCAGTTTTCTGTTCGTGGAGCGTCTTTTTTGTTCATTTCAAAGCTTTGAACTTTGTAGCACCGGCAGCTTATTCACTGTTTTGCGAGTATAAACTTTGTCATCGTATCACCGTATTGTAATAACACATAAGTAGCCGTCATATAAGTAGACATTCCTTGGATGGAATTAGGCTCTGGATAGATAATGCTTGACTGCTGCTTGATTATACGTCAAATCCTGTTGTCTCTTCGTAAGTGCTCTTTCCCCTTATCTTTGCTGGATAGTACCTTGAGCAACCCATGCGGCCGATTGGGTTATTATTTAGAAGATTCGAGATTTGTTAGGATCGTTGCTCACAGCGAATTGGATTCATTAAGGGGTATACATCTCCGGTTCATGAATCGAAGCTTAGGATTCACGAAACGGAGACGGGATTCGCTCATGTGTAGTGTTGAGTTTTGAATGTCATTTTTATGTAGCTGCAGTGTAGATAGCCAAAATGTTGCAAACTTGGAACAAATAGCACGGAAGATCCTAATGCATATCACAAATGGGAAAATAGATTGAAGGAGTGATGGTAGCTGTTGTTGGGCTTGACCCAAACGCAGCTCTGTGGTGCAACCTTCACACTGTACTGGAGATATGCAGCTTTTTCTACAGGCCTCTGTTGTAAGGCGCTGCCGCCTCTAAGTTTGCTTTCATCCTGGCCCCGTCCTGCTCATGCGAGCCTGCTGTGCACTCGTGCATCCGCACCACGCAGTGAGGGGAGCGATGCTTCCTCTACCATGTCCTCCCCAACATTGCTGTTCTCATGCAGATGGTCCTGACCGCCTGGGGAGATCTAGCCATTGTAATTTTTTTCATGGTGTTGGGTGCTGCATGCTGACTTCAGTTTTCGGTTCGTTTGAGATCGTGATTTGGCCTGCAAACTTTGACCAATCTGAGCGATTTCGAACCCTGATCTAGACCAATCGTTATTGACAGGAGTCTGAAGCTAATCCCATTGAACCTGTTAACTGATACTATCATACAAAGAACAGGAGTTGAGCTTAGTAAGGCTGGGATGATATGCACTGCGAACTCTAACTATGGCTTGGAGTTGCGACCGGCCTCTCTATACTAACATGATGCATGCTGTCTGAAATTTGAAGTTCAAACTCCTTCATGTTTCTTACTAACTGGAAGTGTGAAAATAAAATTGTCCCTCACCTTTTTTTTGTGATGAACTATGCCACTCTTGATTAGTGAAAAAAATGAACATACCCTGTCTCTGTTATTGTTGGTTAGTGTTGGTTGCTTTGTTCTAGTAAATTTCTCTTTGCCTTCTTTCCCTGTATCACCATTATGGCTAACTCTTGTTAATATATTTTTCTACTGATATTAGGTATCCTGCCCACATAACCCTTCTGCGCGGGAATCATGAAAGTAGGCAGCTGACACAGGTATGTGCTGGTATGGAGAACTATATATCCGCTATCCAGTTAATCATTTGGAATTTGAGATAGTTCTGCTGCAACTACTGCATGCACCACACATTTTCACATTAAATCTGTATGTTACATCCTGCATTGAAAAGCAGTACATGCTATTGATTCTGAATCTGGATAAAATTAGAACACCTTCGTTAAACTTAAATCAATCCAGGTACTAAACCAATGATTTTACCTAAGGTTTCATGTTCTTCATTTCAGCGAATGGGAAAATAGAAACATACACGGCACTTAAATCTTATTGTTCATAAATAGTGTTGTATGATAAGAAGCCTACATTTGCATGCTAATGGTTTCTTTAGCCAGTTGAGCAGCCTCTTTTTACCTTTTGTGTGTGGTTAGAATTAGGACTGTATAGAACTTCTGTATATAATTATGCTTGAATGTGTTAGTGTTGTGCTGTCCAACAATTAGGTCGATATGCCTGATTAAGTAACTTAAAATGAAGGCATACTAATATAATTTTACTACTCTGTAGGTATATGGTTTCTATGACGAGTGTCAGAGGAAGTATGGGAACGCCAATGCATGGCGGTATTGCACCGATGTTTTCGATTACCTTACTCTTTCAGCAATCATTAATGGCACGGTAAGTTCCTCCTAGTAGACAATTTATAGATTATGATTTCATACTTTGTGGTCAATCGTACTAAAATTATATGGTGAAAATTCAGGTCCTCTGTGTTCACGGTGGTCTTTCTCCTGATGTCCGTACTATTGACCAGGTTAGTTGGACTGCGTCTCTTCCTTAACTTGTTCTTATCATCATTCAGCAAAGATGTTACTTATGAAATTTTTATTCAGCACATTTTAGTGATCTGTTTCGTAGTGAATGTAGAATGTAGAAATATATTGCGCCTGGTTTATAGAATAATTAGTGGCTGATTCATATGGACGTATAGACATACTACACCTGATTTATACAACAATTTTATGGCCTGACTCCTGCTCAAGAGTTTCATGCTGTTAGCTGTGGATATATCTTTAATCGGTTAACACATAATCTAAATGTTCACCTTGGCGCTAGGGGGCAGTTCATCTGGGGTTTAGTGCTGGGAATTTCAGAAACTTTTTGACTCTCATCATACTGTCCTTTCAGTGATTTCGTTTTTACCTCCCATTTTTTCCAGTTGTATTTGTTATGCCTTCTTTCTTATGCCATTAGTATTGGACATTAGTTGGTCCATAGCATTTGCAGGGTTATGCTTGTAATGTGAAATATACCATACATGATTTGTGGTTGATTTGTTCCTATGTGTTTATTACTCCTGTTCTGATGTAAGATTTAAGAGGTGTGACCAGGCAATACAATGGAAGCAAATAATCTGTTGAAATATCATGTTGTCACCAGATACGGACAATTGACCGGAATTGTGAAATTCCCCACGAAGGTCCTTTCTGTGATCTGATGTGGAGTGACCCTGAAGAGATAGAGACATGGGCTGTTAGTCCGCGTGGAGCCGGTTGGCTTTTCGGATCACGAGTGACAACAGAGGTGTGCATGTAACCTTTTCATCCTGGATCACTTTTTCAGTGTCTCTTAACAAATGTCGTCGTTTTATCCTATGCAGTTCAACCATGTCAACAATCTTGATCTAGTTTGCCGGGCTCACCAGCTGGTCCAGGAAGGCTTGAAGTACATGTTTCAGGACAAGGGTCTTGTTACTGTGAGTTTCTGTTCACACATACACTATCAGTCCAGATAACCATAGCATCTTTCTCTAGCAAGTTATATTTTTAATCAATAAAGCTATCTTATAGATGCTCATGTGCCTTGTCCATTTATTTTTGCAGGTGTGGTCTGCACCTAATTATTGCTACAGATGTGGCAATGTTGCTTCTATACTAAGCTTCAGTGACAACATGGTATGTTAGTGCATCTCTTGTGAGAGCATGGTACTATATTATGCTTCTATCATTTCAACTCAATGTTAGATGTATTAATTATTGTACATCATTATAGTGCTCAGACAGCGTTCATTATCTTGTTGGTTGATGAATTGATTCTGCAACCCATTAACGGAACTCAGTACTAGGGAACCATCGTTGTGGGTCAATACTTCTAAGTTAGTTTTGTGTTTATCAAAGCTCCTAGTATCTTATTGCGCAGGTGAAGAATCAAAAAACCTCATGAGCCCAACTGGGATGTGAGTTCTGTAATATACTAAATGTCATTACATACCGGTATCACTTTGGTCATTCCTTCAAACAAGGAACAAAATTAAGTGGCCAACTAACGGGAAGAAAACTTCACTTGGAACTGATAAAGAAACAAAAAAGATTCACTCTAGTTGCCTAACCAAGTTTGTCAACCTTTTGACTCCATTAGTAGCGACTCAGCATGTGGCAGTTGCGCAATTGTATTTCTTGCCTGAGGTGGGCATAAGAAGTTATGATTAAATTAACTGCTTGGTCATTAAAAAAATCAAACTGGAGAATTATCTTCACCACTTCACCTATATTTGCGTTAGTTGCACCACATAGGTTACGCGTCTTGTTTTACAGTTAGAGTAGCTGATTGTGATGTTATCGTTTCGTCTGCTCAATTCTCAGGAAAGAGAGGTTAAGTTCTTCACGGAGACGGAGGAGAACAACCAGATGCGAGGACCAAGGACCGCCGTCCCATATTTCCTCTGACTTCAGCTGTACAATATTAGAAGTCACTGTTTTAATTCCGTGTAAGAGTTAAAGATGAAAAGATCAGGTGTTTATTGTTGTAGGTGGTTTCAGATCATAGTCCAATCTGATGTCGTTTTTATTTCTCTGTTGCTTTAACCACATGTACAATAGATCATTTGGGAGCATCATTGCTCCTGTATTCCTTCCATGATGACACTGTCAAGTTTTGTTTCTTATATTATTTGTGATTGTGATGCGTGTGCTATCTACTGTATTTGCTATCCTAAACGATAGAATCCTTTTGCAGCAAACACGTTTGGCTCTGATATATATGCGCCTTGACAGTTTGTTTCCCGATTTTGTGCCAAGATTCTTGCTGTGGAAAGCATGTCTTTGTAGAGGTATACAAAGCTATAGGTATATGTTTACTTGCCCTGAAAAATAAGATGAGGTATATGTTGTGTGGGACAATGATGGGCCACTCTTTACTTTCCCTGGAAAATTAAACAGGTATATGTTCTGTTGAAAGACCATGCTTATTCGCGAGTAAAAATCCATGAAAGGTCACTGGACTTGACAATACTTGCAATGGTAATGGTACATTGCGATATGCTATTTACGGTCCTGGTATACGATTTCCGTGACGCTGTCAAGTTTTGTTTCTTATTATTTATGATGTTCGTGCTATGTACTGTATTTGTTACTCTGAACGATAGATGCATTTTTGCAACAGAATACACGTTTGGCACTGTTATGCAAGTGTCTTCAGAACTCGGTACGCAAATATGAACTATTCCTTGCTAAGATTCTTGTTGTGTAGCCCGTGTCTTTGTGGAGGTGTACGCAAGTATGGGTATACGTCTACTTTGCCCCGAGAAAAGGAGCGGGTATATGTTCTGTCTTACTACATCAAGGGATGGACCACTCTTTACTTTCCTCGAAAAACAGAACGGGTATATGTTCCGTGGAATGACCACCAATCCACCGTAGAGGTTTTTTTTTTTTGAGGTAAATCCACCGTAGAGGTTTATTTTGCCTTACGGACTGAAGTTGTTATGAGCTGTTTTCTTGAAAGGAAAATTTGCTAGAGGACATAATTATTTTCTGACATTTGCCAAAACAAATCATCTGATTATGTCTTTACCAGGTACCGTTACAATTTTGTGACACATTTATCAAAAAAAAAAATTTGTACTTTTGGCTGGGATGACCCTGCTATGACTGATTTTGAAGAAAAAGTGTAAATTTTTCTGTTTTTAGACAAGTGGTGTGTTTTGTCAAATGTGCCGATTGTAATGGTACCTGAAAAGGATATAATTGGATGGTGTGTTTTAGCAAATGATGTAAAGGAACAGTGACCTGTAGCAAATTTTGACTTTGTTAGAGCAAATGATGTAAAGGAACGGTGTCCTATGGATAGGGGACACTCCGGGCACGTCGGACATAGCGAGAAACGAGGCGAGAAGTAGCGGGACCGACACGTCAGCAACTCACGAACAAATGCTCAACCGTCGCCTACCTAGCGACGGTGCAGTTGCCGGAAAGGGGGAACCGCTGATTATAACCGCGTCGATCGACGAGCGAACTGCCGGAATGGAGTGTGAACTCCGCGGAAGAGCAACCGTTAGCTCTCTTCGATATCTGCGCCGTCATTAATCGACGCTCAATAAGACCCCTACGTATGCGCTTTCCGATCTACAACCGGTCGGCGCCATTCATCTCTCCTCTCATCTCTCACCATGAGCAACCTCTCTTTGCCATCGGACACCGACAACGAGGGGAAGCCGCCGGGATGGCGCCATTGGTGGGACATAGTTGCAACACGTAGCAGCTCTAGTTCCCCGCCGACGGATAGCTAGGAGGAGGATTGGGAGGCCAACAAGGAGGAGGAGAAAGAGGCTGAGGAGGCGGCGGCGGCAAAGAAGGAGGCAAGGGCCCGGGCGAAGGCGGAGGCGAAGGCGCAGTCGGCGAGCACCGTCGATGACAAGGGGGACACAAGTTCCTCCGATGCGAACGACACCGGCTCTTCGGAAGAGGTGACGACCAAGAAGCGTCACCTTGAGGACGACGAGGCTGGACCATCAAACAAGACGTAGTTTAAAAAAATTGTTTATTTTTTTCGAAGTTTTTATATGTAATTTGTTTATGTTGCACTGCTTTGGAAATTAATTCATATTTTTTAAAGTTTTCACTGTACCTATAAATTTCTTCTCTCTATTAAATAAAAAATAGATGAATTATTTTAATGTTTAGGGGACGTGGCTCAGAAGCGCGCCGTTTGGGGATGTGGCTGAAGATGCTATTATATGTTCCAGTTTCGCAACTCGATTAGAGTATTCCCATCCGCTGGTACGGTGAGCCCTTGATATTTTGCAGCGTGCACACCCGGGATCTGCAAGGTGATTTTGGTCACCCAACTGCCGGAGAAAACGGGGTAAAACGCAGTGCTTTGGCCCCGTCACCCGCCTGCGCGGCCGCGACAACGGATAGATTTGCCTCCGCGGCTGACCGCACTAGAGGAAGAAGGCTACGCTTTTCCGATGGTGGGGAGAAGGTATCCACCACCGGCGACCGGTCAGGGTCACCGTCCTCACCCCAAGGAACAAGGAATCTCGTCATCTCGCCCGCAGACTTGCACGCACGCACCGTCGGCGTCGCGGGGTGGGCACCGCGTCAATCGGCCACCCGGCAGGATACACGTTGGCCAAGCCGAAAGCGACCCCGTCTTCGTGTCGGCATATCCTTCCCGATTATTGTTCCCTAGCAAGCGATTCGCTGCTCTTTTTCCCATTGGCCGTTTGGACGGCGCATCACGCTCGCTCGCGGCCTCGTATTGTTCTCACGTGCCGGACCGGGTGGAGCTCTGCTCAGAGTATCTCTCGTCTCCCCTAAACCGTCTCCCAAAACGATTTAGGCGCACCGGAAAAAAAAAGTTCCCAGTCGCGCGTCGCAAAGGTCATTTTATCCGGCGCGGCCCAAATATGGTGTCTGGCGCTCCTAGTCCGTCCCCGTTACATAGGGAATGCTCCGGGCACGCCGGACACAACGAAATGAGAGGCGCGCCGACCCGACGCGTCAGCGGCTCGGACGCACAACCGTCGCCTCCGTAGCGACGGTGCAGTTGCCGGGAAGCGGAACCGTCGCATTGGCAACCGCGTCGACCGAGGCGCCAACCACCGGAATGGAGCACGGACTCCTTGGAAGAGCAACCGCTGCTCTCTTCAACTTCTGCGCCACCGTTCATCCACGCTCAATAAGACCCGTACTTAGGAGCTTTCGGATCTTCAACCGACCGCCATTCATCCAAGCTTCTCCTCACGACGATGAGCTACATCTCTGAGCTTCCATCCGACACCTTCAGCGAGGGCAAGCCTCCACGATGGCGCCATTGGTGGGACAGTGGGACGCCCAGCAACGGCGATGATTCCCCGCCGACAGTTGACAGCGCCGAGGAATGGCAGGACGTGGAGGAGGACGCGGAGGAGGAAGGGTCAGAGGAGGAGGCGACGGCGACAGCCGTGCGAAGCCGGACGCGAAAGCGAAGGCCAAGGCGAAGGCGCAGCCGGCGAGCACCGACGACGACGAGGAGGACACAAGTTCCTCCGACGCGTCAGCCGACACCGCCTCTTCGAAAGAGGTGACGAGCAGGAAGCGCCACCGTGATGACGACAACGAGGCGGGGCCATCATCAAAGAAGAAGAAAAGAAGTAGTAGTTTAAAATAATTTATATGTAATTTAATTATGTTTTTTCGAAGTTATATATATAATTTGTTTATGTTGCACCGATTTGAATATTAGTAAAGAGTTTTCTTCTATCTATTAAAATTATTTTTAATAGAGAACCAACCTGAGGTTGGGTGGTTAGGAGGATGGTTAGTATCCCTGACCCCACCGTAGTTCAAATCCTGTGTTTGACATCTCGTGTGTCTCATAAAGGTGGAATATTCTTTCAGTGGAGGCGGCGTTCCGTCGCCGAGGCTGAGAGCGTCCGTGGTGACTTCGTCAATTTCAAGATCCAATCCGCCGCCGCCTTTCCGGAAGTGCTCATAGGGGTAGGGTGTACGTGTGTGCGTTCATAGGGGTGAGTGTATACGCGTGTATGTAAGCGTCTGCGTTTGTACTGTGTTTCTCAAAAAAAAATTATTTTTAATATTTGGGGATAGCGTTTTGGGGATGCGGCTGGGGAGCGACGTCCCCTAAACGCGGCACGAACGAAACACGTCCCCCAAACGCTCAACTCAGCGTTAGATGACGGTTTGGGGAGGGGGAGACGACTGAAGATGCTTTGAGTACAGTAAAAGAAAAGACCGCACCGCGTGCGTGATGCGTGCCATGTCGACTGCCTGTATCACGACAACCGGACAACGTCCTCCCGTTATACAGTCCAAAGGTAGGACTGTGGTGACAGTAGATCAATAGATTCCGCGAGGCACCTTTCGGCAGGCTGATGGTGTTTTTTAATAACTGGACCCTCCTGATCGTTCAGGTGGAGATGACAGTAAAAGTAATTTAAGTACTGTTGGCCGTATCTGACCAGTGACCACCCTCGTTTACTACTCACTCTTGCCAGTGACCTCTCAGAGCAATTCCAATAGTATAGCCAACTGTTGGCTATAACAAGATATCATATCATTTGTAGTCATCATATAGCTAACATGTACTACAATAGTTGGCTATATAGACGTGAAGTACTTTACTAATATATGCACTCACCTTTCACTCTCACAAGGCGCCTAGGAAGACGCGCAGAAGAATTTCATTATCGATAAGTAGCCTCACCTTCCTTCTCTCTCCTCTTCTCTCTCCTCCAACTCATCTAAAACATATTATTTAATGTCTTATAGTTAGCTGACTGGACTCTATTGTACTTGCTCATTGAAGTAGTGAATTAAACGGTTGTTTAACAAGCGCACGTATGTTTGACTGGTAACTGACGAGTTGTAACGGATAAATTTTTCTCCAACAGAGAACACCTCTGGCGCAAAAAAGGAAAAAAAAACACGTCTGCCGCGCGCAACGATGTTTTCAGCGGAGAAGAATGGTGTGCTGCAACGACGGGACGATAATGTAGCTTTATTTGTGGTGCAACAGTGACAGTGCAATGTGCTGCCGTGCACTGAGCAAGCAAGCAACCTGGCTTCTTTGCCGAAACCTCTGGCTCATCATCGGCGTGATCTAACCACCACTAACCCAAGGAGCACGAAAGAAAGAGGAAAAAAAAGGGACCGAAACGGCTGATCTTACTTGGCACAGCCTAAGGCAAAACTGGAGGAAAAAATCGAAAAATCCTAACTAACTCACTGTCTGTCTACGACGATCTCCCCCGATCCCGAGGGGGCAGTTGCGGAGGCGCCGGCGCCGGAGGAGGAGGGACAGGCCGCGACCTGCTCCGGCCGTCCTCGTCCTCGTCCGCCATTGGCCGCCTCCGACCTTGCACGAAGTCCCCGAGCTCGGCGTCGGAGAAGGACGACGACCCGCCGGGCGCGAGGCGCCGGGCGGGCCGCCGCCTCCTACTCCTCAGCCCCCAGCAGCGCCGCGCGGCGCGGACCGGGGCGCGCGCGACGCAGCAGAGGAGGGCCACGGGGAGGCACGCGCAGAAGAGGCAGCACGAGACGGCGCACTCCGCCAGCGCCGCCTCCTTCCCGCCGTCCTCGCGCGGCGCCGCCGTCGAACGCGCGTCCTCGTCGGCCCACCGCTTCCTCTGCGCCGCCTTCTTCTTCTCGCGCGGCGCGCCGGCGTCCGCCTCCTGCGCCGCAGCGCCACGGCCGGCGTCCATCCCCCCTCTGGGCTGTCTCTGCTTTGCTTTTGGTTCTTGTTTGTGTGATTCGTTGGGAATAGGAGGCGTGGTGTGGGGGGTTCGGTTCAGGTCGTGGGAAGGAGGACCTCGCTCTCCCTCTATTGTACGACCAAACACTACCCCATCGCATTTAAATTGCAAACGCGTCTGGTAGTTAGAGGGGATAAAAATATTCAAAAGGACCCTAGATAGCCAGTAGCCACTGAGCCGACCTGAACCATTCAAATGCCTTTTTTTTCGCGAATCTAGTTGGTACTAACTCCGTTTCAAAGAATAAGACACACGCGTACTTTAAGACAGACTTTAACCATAAAAATTAAACAACAAAATTTTGATTATATTATATGTAAATAGTATCGTTGGATTTATATTGAAAAAACCTTTTAATGATACTAATTTCATACAAACAATGTTTACTTATTTGAAGTAATTTTTGATCAAACAAAAAACACGTAAAAGGAGAACGCATTATTCCTTGAAACGGAGATAGTATTTAATAAGTATCGACTATAATATTAATAGCATCTTCATCGGGCCGATGCGAATTTACCAAAGTGTTTGTTTGTGTTCGACTGGTTAAAATTAGGGTAAAACACTGGTCCAGGTCTGGCGCAAACTAACTCTTGTTTGTGTTGGTGCGATCTAATTTTGGGGAAGAATGTGTCGTCGTGGGCGTGTGGCGGACCGTTTTGCTATCCGTTCCGAGCCTTTTCGGATCCGCCCGTCAGTCGCATTGAGAAGTAACTCTTGTTGATTGGCCAGAGTGACCATCTTTACATAAATAGTTAGGATTACATAAGCTAAATTAGAACGGCCATATCTACTCTCCGCCACGCCGCCTGCCATGGCTGGCGCTACTCACAGTCGCGTCACCTACTGGCCGTCAACGTGCCCTGACGGTCTGGCGCTATCGGTATGCCCCAACGCCCTGGCGCCGTTGTTGCTCAGGTGTAAACCTTGTGCTCTTGCCAAACAAGGTGCATGGCGTGGACAGCCTCCTAGCGGCGCATGGTCCGCTTCGTGGCCGTGAGGGGGACATCGCGAACGCTGAGATGTGCCTCCTTGTCCGCCCTGCACCACGCCTGGCCTTGGTCCAGAGTGGCGTCCCAAACCGGCCATTCTGCCTACAGTGTCGCCTCAATGTTCCACCTCATCGACGATGGCCGCCTGCGTCGGCGTCTTCGCCTCCTCCTTCATCATCCCCTCGGTGTAGAGGCCGCACAATTGGTCCTCCCGGGCGTAGGTGGCGGCTCCTCCACCTAGTACGTCGCCCGCGCGGTGATCTCGATGGAATCCGTGTCGCCAGGGAAGCGGATGCGTGCCATAGCGGCCAAGCGGCTCCAGCTGCGGCTGTTTTCATCCATGGCTTGTAGGTTTTTGACAAAGGGCCTGCGCTAGGGTTTCGGTGGCCCTCATCGTCGAGCGCTGCTGCCCTTCACAAGCTCGCCGAAGGGCGGGAAAGGTCCCGCGCGTGAACCGCCGGCCGTGTGCGGGAATCGGTAACGTCGACAGCAAGAGTTGACAGGACGGTAATTGCCCTAAAACTCATTGACGGTGCTCGAAAAAAAAATTCGTCAAACCGCTGGGACAACTGAACAGAGAGCCGAACACATTCATCCGATTTTATTGTCCATGGCCGAGCCAAAACGGACCAAAAGATATGCTCTAAAAGACAACTTATTTTTGTTCGTTAAGCTCGTTCAGACCGGACAGCTGTTGGCACCGCGCGTTCAACGCGTGGAAGATCTCCTTTCGCAATCAAACTAAACCCGACAGCATACGTTACTCGGGCAGTTTGGTGGGACGTGCCAGTCAGCCATTAGGAAAAGCTTTGTCAAGACGCCGTCACTTTTTAAACCGGTCCAGCCAGGTGTACAACCGAATGGAGTACTGTTAGAATTATTTCGGGACCGTAATTGTGGGACTCGATTGGACGTAGCCCAGCCGCACGGTGGGCGCCCGGCGGTACACGGGCGCAGCAGAGTAAGGTGTGGCCCGTGCTACACGACGGCTGGCCACCGGCATCCCTGTCGACGTTGCCGGCGTCCGGCGCTCGCTTTTATGGCTGGCGTCGTTGTCACGGTGTGCCTCCAGCTCAGGGGTCAGAGCATCGCCACTCGTTTGGGCTCCCCACGCCCAAATCCGGCGAAATTTAGCGCCGGATGGATGTAGTTTTTGGCCTGGGGAGGCCTATTTTTCCAGCCGCGAGCCCATGGACGCGCACCCACCGCGTGCATAGTGACGGCGCAGTCACCGGGAAGGGCAATCGTCGGAGTTCCCTCGCCGCATTGAACCGATCGCGAAGTGGATCGGAGAGCCGAAACGACTCGTCGGGAACGGCCGAAGTGGCCTCGATGCGAGAACCGCCGTAATGGAGCACGAACTCCGCGGAAGAGCAACCGGCGCTCTCTTTCGTCGAGAGACCTACATATACGGCTTCCGACGGCCGACGCCATTCATCCGTTCTCTCGTCACCATCCTCCGTCAACCATGAGCGATATCTCTTGGCCATCTGGACACCGACAGCCGAGGGGAAGCCGCCCGGATGGCGCCATTGGTGGGATCCAGCCGCATCGTCCGGCAGCGACGATTCCGCCCCGCCGCCGGCCGAGGACGAGCGGGACGACGAGGAGGAGGACGAAGAGGCCGTGGAGCAGAGCCGAGGAGCAGTGCCGAGGAAGAGGCCGAGGAAGAGGAGGAGGAGCAGAGCGAGGAGGAGGAGCAGGGAGTGAGGAGGACGAAGAGGGCCGATGAGGACGACGACGAGGAGGACTCAACTTCCTCCGACGAGGAGGTGACGAGCCGTAAGCGTCGCCGCGACGACGATGAGGCGGGGCCTTCTAAGAAGAAGAAGAAGTAGTTTAGTTTTAAAGTTTTTATATGTAATTTTTATGTTTATTCGAATTATATTCGAAATATATATATAATCTATCTATGTTGCACCACTTGAGAGTTCAAAGCTTTCGTTCGACGAGGGTATTGCCGTAGATCGGGAAGACGAGGGTTTTGCCGTAGATCGGGAAGACGAGGGTTTTGCCGTAGATCGGAGGCCATTGTCGCCGACAAGTTGGGGCCACGCGCGCTTTCGTTTCGTCCGAGTCCCGAGCGCTCCCGGGGGCCGGGGATGGCGTGGGATCGCCGGATGGATTTAGGCCCAAACCGGACGAAAACGAGGAACCGGGGGCGCGACTGGGCCGAATTACGCCGTTCGGATGGAAAAAACGCTCGCCGGGGGCCTCGTCGGGGGGACGAGTGGAGATGCTCTCAGGGCCCTACCTTTCTCTTCTCGGCTGCAACGGAAGCGAGGCCGGCTCTGCGATGCTTGCTTCGGAGAAGAGCTGTAAACAGAGGCCTGGGCAGCAGCAATGAATCTCTATCACGATCCTATGAAAAATCATATTGCGTGGTGCGTGGCACTATTATGATTACAGCTCTAGAGTTTCTCGATGGTACTCCATGATTTCATACAGCAACCATTTATCCTTACCGCTTAGACTAGCCATAGTGGTAGCATCTTAGCTAGTGTCATATATATTTGTCTCACAAAAATACATGTGACAGCTAATTAAATAGAAGAGATTAGATTAGAGTATCATAGGTGGATACCGTATCATAGCGTATTTCACGAGAAAAGTTAATATCAAACAAATCTTATACATCAACTTGCATTGACATTCTAAATAGCAATAAATATAGCATAACTATGATGATACTACTTCATGATACTATCCACTACAGGGATAATATCATACACAAGTATCATATGCATGATAATATGCATGATACTACTATATGATACTTAGCACTATGGTCAGCCTTAAAGCATCTCCAATAGTTTAAACCGTACGATAATTGCACGCAGAATAAACATCTTCATGCATAGTTCAAAGCGTTCGAAGCACAGCCACTTGTCATACGTCGTCGCTATAATTGCAATCTTCTTTCTCTTCAGCGCCGACATGAGTGTTCATTCCCGCTCTTGTTGCGGGCATCAAAAAACACTTCTATCCTCCTTCGATAGGCATCTTTGGGTTGGTCGGTTCCAACGGCCATGTCAAGACTACTAGCCATGTCAAGACTACTAGCCTTCTTCCAAGCGTTGCAAATCAAAATGCCTTTGCCTGCGGTGTAGTTTGTCTTTCTTCCGCTTGGCAAAAAACCTTCTTCTCTCTATCAAACATCTCCTCGTCATAGTTTTTTTTCATACGCTTGCAGTGGATTGTCAAATTGGGATGGCATATTTGTAATGTGCGGAAAAGTCTCATCATCAACACTACAAAGATCACAAGTATAGAACAAACAAAATCAATCACATTGCACATATCAAGCATTGACAACAAATTAAAAATAAAGAAAATGACAATTCTTTTTACCCTTCAGATATTTCTTCATACACATCGTGCTTGATCATCATCGGTGGTGAGTTGGTGCAGATTTGAGGGTTGCGGAAAATCGTCCTATGCGGTAGCCAAGTCATTGACCGGACTTTGTACCGCAGCCAACGGTGAGCAACTGTCTCTCGGATAAGACGTAAATGCACACTAACAAGTTAAAACGCCGACAAAAGGCAAAAGAAGGCAACATCATATCATCAATTAGAAATTATTGTAACAACTCTATTCATTTCATAATAATTGTCGCACATTTGTCTAAATATGTCTGTGTATAACAACATTTTAGTGTCTAGATATATACATGTCTAAATAAATCTGTGGAAATTATTATAACATAAAGGTTGTACATTACTAGGTGAAAAAAAAATCTAACATCAAATTTTGTCAAACTCCCTCCTACTATATAAAACGACACGTCATCGAAGAGATTACTAACCACAAAAACTAGGTGAGGTCAAATCCGGATGCTTGATGGACAATTATGCTCCATCATTTGATATTTTTCTTAGACACATCTCGTCTATCAGATGTTGTAGTGTTGTAATCTCTTTTTACGGTTGATCTGCCTTCTTCTGGGAAACCATTAAAATGTCTTCCCCGTTATATCCACATACATTTGTTTAGAAATTGTTAAAAATATGAGCAATTTATGATAATAATTATAATATATAGAGAGTGGATTTATAGCCACCCGGTGGCAATGCTCCCCGTGTGGCTGCCGTCCGATCACCTGCTGGAGATTCGTTCTGCATTGCTAGCTGTCCACGGCAGTACAATTAAAGCTCAATGGATGACCTTCAGAACTGAATTAAACCCTAATTAGAGGCAGAGACCTAACTATAGTCAACAAGGCATCCAGCCCGAATCTATATGATGGATCCAATGGCAGCCAGGTGGAGGGCATTGCCACCGGGTGGCAACACCATATTTACCTAATTTATATTTTTAAAACATTGGATAATTCATGACTATATGAACAAGTATTAAACTAGTACACGCAATCATGCATCAAAAATAGGACAACCTAGCTACATTCATTTTCTAGCTAGAAACCTGCACATGCCTAAGTCACATCTAAGGGGTTGTAAACGACACATTGTAAACACACCTACAATAATGAGACAAAGCCTTCACTTCTCGTACATCGGTCGAGGGCCAACCCCGATCTTGGTAGCGCAATGAAGGCCGCCGAAGGATGGTAGCATGAGTGCACAAATCCATGAGATATGATCGATCAGACCCATGAGAATACAACGGTCTCCACATCAACGCAAGGAAGTTGCGGCCATGTCTTGGAAGTGACCAACCATGTCTCCACTCCTAGACATCAAAGCTAGAAGGCACAAAGAAAATAATCACACCACATAAAGAATTTGGTTCGCCTACTTTCCTAAAATGGAGCGACAATTTAAGACGAAGGCACAAACACACTGAATTGCCCACAAACTAAAAATACTATTGATAAAACTGAAATTTACATTGGGGTTCTTCAAAGTAAAAGTCTCTAGCTCCATCCATCACAACTTGGTGTCTGTCCACCTCATTGCTAGTGGAACCATATATGACTATATATGCACAAGTAAGTCTAACCTTGAAGGTTTTGAAGAGGAACATGAACCATCCACCTAAATGGCATAAGGAGAAACTGAAATCATGGAATACACTGTGGCGGGGGACAAATGCATTGCAAGACAGCCTACCAAACAACTAGATCCATGGTTTAGAGCTAGCGCAATAGTTATGCTAGGATGGAGATGGAGCTCATAGACAACCTTTTGAGTATATTTCAACCTCTTATTGTGAATTGATTAGTTCTTCCACCTGCTTTCCGCGAAGTACACACAAAACTTACCAAGAATGTACTTGTGAAGGGCACACAAAACTTACCAAGAAGGTACTTTGTGAAATGTTTATCCATGTGCCAAATCGGCTTTTGGAGGTGAGGGAATCTGTCTAACGTCAAAATCTGGATGCTAGGGTTTATGCTCTCATGTTTATTCTAGACACCAATCTTACATAGTTACATACTACCTCCTTCCAAAGTAAGTGTCGGGACTTTGTTTAGATACGACGTATTTTAGTGTGTAGATACATCTTTATCTAGGAAAAAATATGGCACTTACTTAATAAGAGAGGGAGTACCTTCTAAAGAGGATTTGCAGATCAATGTGATCACCTGGCCCAGGAACTTATAGACTGACAAAAATATCCAATTACGGTATTGAGCCATGGTAGGTTTAGCCCATCGGGACAGGAAAAAGTGGGCAGTTGTTCTCGGCCCGGCCTAAGAAATGTCTCCAGGCCTTATGTACCATGTATAGTTCATCCGGTCTAAAAGTAGTGGGCCATTTTGGTCGGCCCTGCCCAGGAAATAACAGTGGTTCAGTGTTCGCATAATCGACCGGCAACTCCTATTCATCGCTCATTGCGGGAGCGATCCGGCGCTGGAAAACTCTAAAAAAAGGCCGACCTTCGCGGCGGAAGGCAACTCACTCCGCACGCGACAAGTGGCGCGTCGCAGTGCGTGAAAATTCCTTGAAGTGGTTCTCTCCGCTCGCCACGTGTCGCAAGGGAAGAAAGTGGATGTGGAGGAGAGAGAAGCACGTGCTGTGTCGGCTTTTCCCTTTTCTTCTGCGATTCGTTTTTTAAAATGAAATATCTTGAAAACCGTAAGTCCAAATTGCGAACCGCTTTCACTTTTGAGATCCTCGCGTCGAGATCTTCGAAACTAGATCCCATGTTGATAGGTTTGGAGATACTTTTTTCGTACTTCCAATAGTAGTATGATTGTACACTGCGCGCGTGTACCTAATCTGCACCGTGTTTCAACCGAAAAGTACTTCGTTTTTAGTGTGTTTGGTGCAGCTTTTTCCCTTTACTCGCTAACTGTACTCGCCCGTGTGCGGGACTGTACCTGTACTTACACGCGACTGTACCTGCTCGTGTGTGCACTGTACGTCTGTATATGTACTTGCTCGTGTTCACGACTGTACCTGCTCGTATGCGTGTTTGTACCTGCTTGTATGCGTGACTGTACTTGTATTCGCTCGTGTGTTCAACTGTACTCGTGTGTTGTGCGTGATCGTATCTCGCTCGTGTGCACGATCGTACTCGCTGCGTGCGCGATCGTGCGTGTACTACTCGTGTGTTCAACTGTACTCGTGTGTTGTGCGTGATCATACTGCCGCTCGTGTGCACGATCGTACTCTATACTCGCATGTGTGTTCAATCAGTATTCGCGCTGTTGTGCATGACCGTACTCGATCGTGTGCAGACATGTACTCTCCTCGTATACGCTGATCGCACTTATACTCGTCTGTGTGTGCAACTGTATTTGCGTTGTGTACCTAATATTGGTGTGTACTTGATTTGCAAGAGTACTCGTATTGAAGCCCAAACTGTGCTCGCGTATGGAAACAAAGCCAGATCAGTTGCATGAAGCTAGCATGCATGTGCAGGGAGCTACGCATGAATTCGCGTGGGGAGGCTCTTACGCGGTCGCCGGTCGGCCAGGTACACGCGCGGTGCGACAGACGTACGCGCGAGGCGACGTAGGCACGGCCGTGCTGATCTACGCGCGCGGCGCGGTCTCGCGCGGGACGATGTACGCGTGGGCTGAGGGACGACGTATACGTCACGTGTTGTTTTGTGGTGGGTCTAGTTTCCTTCGCGAAGGTCGGTCTCTATCTAGTTATACCCTCCGGCGCTCCGCATACCCCCCGCTCCTTCGCGCGCCTTATGGGCCTGGCCCGTTAACTTCTTCGCCGACTCTTTCGTATATTCTTTATTCTGGTCGGGTGCTGTTTCGCCCAGCTCTTTCTCTTTCCGGCGGCGGAGGGCGGGGGATTTCTTCACCTGGTTCTCGGAGACCGCCTGCGCTTCCGACCGCGGGCGATTCGCTTCGCCGTCTCGTCGGCGATGGCAGCCGCAGGTTCGTGTACTCTTTCGCGCACCCTATCCTTCTCACCTTTTTCTGGCCGTCTAGGGTTTCCCGTATGCGCTTGTGTAGTTCTGTATAGTCTTCGGCTCGTTGGATTACCAGATTCGTACGATCTGGAATTAGGTTTGGGGTGATTATCTGTCTAGGGTTTCCCGCCTGCGCTTGCTTTTTTTTTTCCCGTATGCGCCTGCGCTTGTTGTTTACCACTGCGTTGTTTTGGTGGTAGATCATCACGGGGTTAGCCGGTACAGCCATCCGGACCTGTTGATTCTAGCAATCTGCTTTTGTTTGTTCTTACTCAGCTGTATGCACTTTGTGGCCGTTTCATCGTACTGCACTTACATGCCTTAGTTCAGTTATGGGTGCTTGCATTGCATGACTGCCACTGATGCCATCTGTTGTAGCAGTCCAGATTCAGTGCAGGCTGTCGTTCTGTTCCTTCTTTGCTACATGCCTGCTTACTCACATTATCTGTCCCGTCATACCACGATTCCAATACTATATATCAGTCTGCCCTGGAGATATAAGAATGCTTTTCTCACTATTTTTTTGATCTAATCTTTTTCCCTGGTTTTTTTCTTTTCTGAAGGCCTGATGGTGGAATTTATGTAATGCTATATTCTGATAATTGGATTGGAAAATTTATGAGGGAGTTCAGTAAGGTAAATTTCTTTTTGTTTATGTCACCAAGGAACCTTCTTCTTTAAACAGTAAATGTATACCTTTTTTATAGTCGGCCATCACATGATTTCCTTTTTCATTTTCTGTTTATTATATGTGCAGGAAATTGTTCCAAAGTACAGGATGTTGAAGTCCTATGACATCTTATACAGTATGCAGAATGTGGTTCCTCCTGAATCATTCGAGAAGAGAAAGAAAAGGTGCTTAGTTCTGTCTGCCAACATTGGTTTTTATTTTTCATATTATGCAATTATTAATAATATAGCCCTGAATAAGAACCTGGTTGTTCATCCTTGAAAATCAATTCATCCTCGAAAATCAATTTGCCTGACGGAAAATTTTGCCCAAGTAAATAAACTTTGAAGTATCCTGTAAAGTCTTTTGTGGCACTACTTATATGTGGCACATCCTGTCCAATCTTAGGTGGTAAATACACTAAGTTCAGAAAATTGCTTTCTAGGTGAATGTCAGAGAAGGTCGCTGTTAGCTTAAAACCATTTGTTATCAGTATTTTTAAACTCTTAATGAATTAAGAGTAAATTCATCTAACGAAATAGTTATTTTTTTCCATGAAGCTTTTGTGATTGCTATATCTAGTGCCTAATAAATTATGACTTCACTAGTGATTAGCATGCACTAGTAATTGTTTTAAATACCTCACCAGAATGCATTCCATAATAGGTCTTTTGTAGTGATAGCTTATGTGTAGATCATGGAAACAATTCTAACAGCTGAAAGATTCAGACTGTTTTTTAGTTTTGTATGCATTCTGTAGTCAGTCACTATCCGCCGTTCCCTGTCACTGAAAGATTCAGACTGTTTTTAACAGCAATTTCTTTTTTCATTTTTTCTAAAATGATAAGAACCTGTCCGTACTTCAGTTTGGTTTTTTGTCTGATGTTTTTAAAACGTTTTTTTTTTGGGTGCCTGGTAGGTGTTTCTGCAAGAAGAATGTTGACCCCGATCTAAAGAGCGATGTGATTCTGGCTCTAGCAGCGGTGGCAGCGGAGGAGGGTGCGAATTCAACACAAGGAACTGTAGCGGGAGACAAGAATCACTGAAGTGGAGGCAGTCATTTTGATTATGAACTCATTCGTCCTTTTTGATCAGTCATCCAAGAGGAATAAACTTCAACATAAACAGGAAAATGTACTCTGGATGCTTGTTACTGAACCTTAGACTATCTAGGAAGGATGATACCATATCCACTGTTCTCTGGATCTGTTAAGTTTAGTTCTGTAGCATCACTCTGTTTTTCATAATGCTACTTCCCTTTTGGTCTTCTACCAGTAGGGTCATTCTTGTTATATCCAAACTGTGCCAATTGTTGAAGTTTATTCTGACCAATATGGATGGAACATGAAGGGTTTTCAAACATGAAGGGTTTTCAAATTTGAACATTTTTATACACATTGAAACCGAACATGCAGGGATTTCAAATTTGAACATTTTTCCTAGTGGACCAAACATGCAGGGATCAAGCATGGATGAATTTGACCAATATGGATGAATTCAACACAAGGACCTGTGGCGAGAGACAAGAATCACTGAAGTGGAGGCGTCATTTTTGATTCTGAACTCATTCGTCCTTTTCTTTGTGACAACGTCACTATATGCGCACAATTAATATTGTTATTAATCAGAATTTCTTAACATTTTCAAGTCCGTTCATCCTCGGGAATCCATCCATGCTCGAAAATTATTATACACATGGAAACCGTTCATATAAACCAACTTTGAAAAATCAGTTCGTCTTTTTTCTAAAAACCTTACACATGGAAACAGTTGTCATTCAGTCATGTAATAAAGGGGTTTCTTCACCTAAACAAATTTGTTCGACATGGAAACCGTTCAAAAATGTAGTATTAACTTTGTTCAACATGGAAACCATTCATGTTTTTTCAAGAAGGAATCCGTTCATGATTCGCATTTTGTTCATCATGGAAATCCATCCATGTAACCAACATGGGCAAAACCTTTCTTTCTTTTTTCAAAATGTTCAAAGTGGGAATGCGTTTATTTTCAAATTTGTTCGGAGACGGAAACCGTTCAAGGAGGAACCATTCATAGTTGAAATCCGTTCATTTGATAGATATGTTCAAGGTGGTTAATCTGTTCAATTTTCTTCAAAAAATGTTTTAAAGAAGGAAACCGTTCATGCTTGGAATTTTTGTTCATCATGAAAACTGCTCATGTAACCAACCTTAGAAAATCCGTTCATCTTTTTGGAAATTGTTTAAGTTGGAAACCATTTAATGTGGTATCCGTTCATTTAAAAAATGTTCAAGGTGGCAATCCGTTTTAAGGTTTTTGCAATTTGTTCCCCATGGAAATCCGTTCATGTGTCCAACATAGGAAAAACTGTTTTTACTTCTCAAAATGTTCAAAGTGGGAGTCCGTTCATTTTTAAATTTGTTCCGAGACGGAATCCGTTCAAGGAGGAAACAGTTCATAGTTCAAATCCGTTCATTTTGATAGATATGTTCAAGGTGGTTAATCTGTTCAATTTTCTTCAAAAAATGTTTTAAAGAAGGAAACCGTTCATGCTTGAAATTTTTGTTCATCATGAAAACTGTTCATGTAACCAACCTTGGAAAATCCGTTCATCTTTTTGGAAATTGTTTAAGTTGGAAACCATTTAATGTGGTATCCGTTCATTTTAAAAAAAATTCAAGGTGGCAATCCGTTTTATGCTTTTGCAATTTGTTCCTCATGGAAATCCGTTCATGTGTCCAATTTGAGAAGTAAAAATGTTTTACTTCTCAAAATGTTCAAAGTGAGAATCCGTTCATTTTAAAATTTGTTCCGAGACCGAATCCGTTCATGATTCGCATTTTGTTCATCATGGAAATCCATCCATGGAACCAACATGGGCAAAACCTTTCTTTCTTTTTTCAAAATGTTCAAAGTGGGAATGCGTTTATTTTCAAATTTGTTCGGAGACAGAAACCGTTCAAGGAGGAAATCATTCATAGTTGAAATCCGTTCATTTGATAGATATGTTCAAGGTGGTTAATATGTTCAATTTTCTTCAAAAAATGTTTTAAAGAAGGAAACCGTTCATGCTTGGAATTTTTGTTCATCATGAAAACTGTTCATGTAACCAACCTTGGAAAATCCGTTCATCTTTTTGGAAATTGTTTAAGTTGGAAACCATTTACTGTGGTATCCGTTCATTTAAAAAATGTTCAAGGTGGCAATCCGTTTTATGCTTTTGCAATTTCTTTCTCATGGAAATCCGTTCATTTTTTACTTCTCAAAATGTTCAAAGTGGGAATCCGTTCATTTTAAAATTGGAAACCATTCATAGTTGAAATCTGTTCATTTGATAGATATGTTCAAGGTGTTAATCTGTTAAATTTTCTTCAAAAAATGTTTTAAAGAAGGAAACCGTTCATGCTTGGAATTTTTGTTCATCATGAAAACTGTTCATGTAACCAACCTTGGAAAATCCGTTCATCTTTTTGGAAATTGTTTAAGTTGGAAACCATTTAATGTGGTATCCGTTCATTTAAAAAATGTTCAAGCTGGAAATCCGTTTTATGCTTTTGCAATTTGTTCCTCATGGAAATCCGTTTATTTTTTGAATTTTTTGAAAAATGTTTCAAGGTGGGGGGAGTGCGTTCATTTTTAAATTTGTTCCGACACGGAATCCGTTCATGATTCGCATTTTTTTCATCATTGAAATCCATCCATGTAACCAACATGGGCAAAAAATTTCTTTCTTTTCAAAATGTTCAAAGTGGGAATGCGTTTATTTTCAAATTTGTTCGGAGACAGAAACCGTTCAAGGAGGAAACCGTTCATAGTTGAAATCCGTTCATTTGATAGATATGTTCAAGGTGTTAATCTGTTCAATTTTCTTCAAAAAATGTTTTAAAGAAGGAAACTGTTCATGTAACCAACCTTGGAAAATCCGTTCATCTTTTTGGAAATTGTTTAAGTTGGAAACCATTTAATGTGGTATCCGTTCATTTAAAAAATGTTCAAGGTGGCAATCCGTTTTATGCTTTTGCAATTTCTTCCTCATGGAAATCCGTTCATTTTTTACTTCTCAAAATGTTCAAAGTGGGAATCCGTTCATTTTAAAATTGGAAACAATTCATAGTTGAAATCTGTTCATTTGATAGATATGTTCAAGGTGTTAATTTGTTCAATTTTCTTCAAAAAATGTTTTAAAGAAGGAAACCGTTCATGCTTGGAATTTTTGTTCATCATGAAAACTGTTCATGTAACCAACCTTGGAAAATCCGTTCATCTTTTTCGAAACTGTTTAAGTTGGAAACCATTTAATGCGGTATCCGTTCATTTAAAAAATGTTCAAGGTGGCAATCCGTTTTATGCTTTTGCAATTTGTTCCTCATGGAAATCCGTTCATGTGTCCAACATAGGAAAAACCTTTCATTTTTTTAAAATGTTCAAAGTGGGAATCCGTTCATTTTAAAATTTGTTCGGAGACGGAATCCGTTCATGATTCGAATTTTGTTCATCATGGAAATCCATCCATGTAACCAACATGGGCAAAAACTTTCTTTCTTTTTTCAAAATGTTCAAAGTGGGAATGCGTTTATTTTCAAATTTGTTCGGAGATAGAAACCGTTCAAGGAGGAAAATCCGTTCATTTGATAGATATGTTCAAGGTGGTTAATCTGTTCATTTTTCTTCAAAAAATGTTTTAAAGAAGGAAACTGTTCATGCTTGGAATTTTTGTTCATCATGAAAACTGTTCATGTAACCAACCTTGGAAAATCCGTTCATCTTTTTGGAAATTATTTAAGTTGGAAACCATTTAATGTGGTATCCGTTCATTTAAAAAATGTTCAAGGTGGCAATCCGTTTTATGATTTTGCAATTTGTTCCTCATGGAAATCCGTTCATGTGTCCAACATAGGAAAAACTGTTTTACTTCTCAAAATGTTCAAAGTGGGAGTCCGTTCATTTTTAAATTTGTTCTGAGACGGAATCCGTTCATGATTCGAATTTTGTTCATCTTTTTGGAAATTGTTTAAGTTGGAAACCATTTAATGTGGTATCCGTTCATTTAAAAAATGTTCAAAATGTTTAAATTTGTCGCATCTTAGAACGAGAGATCTTTCTTTTATTTGAATCAAGTTGGAAGGATATTCATTATTTCCTATGCTAAAGTTTTCCGTGTCTCCTCCCATTCGGTTTTTTGCTCTGTGCAGCTGAACTTGAAGTGAGGGCACGGTTTTTTTTTTAGCACCATGTAATTTTGCTCCTAAGTTCTTTGATCGACATAACATGTGCCAAAGATTGTGACAAAAAATGGCGGAAAACATTTTTTGAGAATCTCAAGTTTGTGTTAGTTGAGATTCTTTTACTTCATTTGTTATTTCTACCTGTTTAATCTGCACAAAAGCATAAAAGTTAACATCATGCATAACTTGTCTCAGCCAATTTTTTTGTAAAATTGAAACTCTATATTATATCAACATTTTAAAATCTTTGGCACAAATTGAGACAGTCAACGAAACAGGAACTAAAAAGGCGACGAAATAGTCAACGAAATAAAGACGATCCGAAAAAAAAAGAAACAGCTGAACGAAGCATCCCACGTAAATTCATCTAACGAAACAGCCGAAACAGCTGAACGAAGCATCCCGAAACGGTACGTTAAATTGGGCCGAGCCCATTTAAGGATCTCCTTCAGAAGACAGGTGCGCGGAGCGGTCGATCTATCCCGCTTAAAGCGTTCAATAGGGGATCCCTAATCGACCCGTACCTTAAATTTATACAGGCTGCTCTTTCTGAATCCTGTAAAAAAAGTTGCTCTTTCAGAAAAAATGAAAAAAAAGGTGACATGGGTGCTCGACGGAGATTCCGTGACACAAAAATTTCCGACTGGCTAAATTATGTCATCAGCGTGGTGTTTATTCCATTGAAAACATTTGATCGTTTCAATCTCTTTTACTGAACAAAATAACATCTGAACAGACTGACAGTGCCTCACTGTTTGCTTTCTTTATCCAACACAAACGACATCTCTCAACAGAGAATAGCTATTTCTTCCAGTGCAGTCTCACTGACAAAGTATATCGCGATCAATCGCAATTAGCTAGAACCAGCCGGTGCAGCCAGTTTAGCCAGAAACCCCTTGTAGTGCTCCATGATCCTCCCGGCTTCCGGCATCATCACCGCGACGGCGTCCACGGCCAAGAACCGCTCCGCCCACGCCGCCAAGCCCGGGAATTTCTCCCCGTCCAGAAGGTTGGTGCCGGCCAACTCGTCCACCACCCTGATCCACACCAGGAAGCTCCCGAGCGCGAGGTCCACGATGCCGACGTCGTCGCCGCCGAAGAAGTCCTTCCCCTTCGAGCACTCCTTGAACGCTCGCTCCAGCGTCTCCACCTGCGGGACCACGTTCTTGAACGCCTCCGCTCTCTGCTTCGCCGTCGTCGACCTGAACAGCGCCCTCCACGACTGGAAAAACTGCAGCAAAACCTCGAAGATTCAGCAAAGGCTTTGATCGATGAACTGAACAATCAGAACAAAAACTGTGATTTATATATACGGTGTTGTTGACGTAGGTTGCCCAGAAGCGTGCGGTGGCGCGGTCGTAGGGGTCGGCGGGGAGGAGGGGCGGCCCGGTCTTGGGCCAGGCCTCGTCGACGTACTCGAGGACGACGAGCGACTCGCACACCGGTCTGCCGTCGTGGATCAGCACGGGCACCTTCTTGTGCACCGGGTTGGACCTCAGCAGGAGGTCGCTCTTGCGCTGGAGGTCCTCCTCAATGTACTCGTAGCTCAGGCCTTTCATCTCCAGAGCCACTTTGACGCGGATCACAAAGGGGCTCATCCACGCGCCCAGCAGCTGCAGCTCGCCTGCTTCCTCTCCTCCTGTCATTGCAGAGCTTTCAGAGTTCAGACTAGTGTCGCGTTTTCTTGGTCGACTCTGTGCTTATGAGGTGTTTCGGTTGCTTATCTTGACTAATAGATTTGTTTAGCTGGTCAACATGGAAATGTTGAGTTTGTGGATGCCTCGGTGTCGTCGTTTGATCGTTTGAAAGAGGCGCCACGATTCCGTCAGTCGTCAGTGCTGTCGTATGTTCAGAAAGGGGGCGGCAACCGGCAAGTGTAGTGGCTGTGGACGAGTGTTGGTCAAACAAGTCTTGTCAGTAGGAGAAAATTGCTTATTACCCTTCACAAGCGCTCATTATGTTGAGATTTCATCGAGCAGACACCAATTTGTTTATCTGCCAGACTGCCACCTCACAGACATAGCATGAAGGACGCTGAAAAGTACTCCCTTTGTTCACTAAAAAGACGCTTTAGATATTTTTAGAGCAGACTAAGTACAAACTGAAATAAGTAAACATATACACTAAATGTAGATTAGATAGAAACTAAAGTGAGTGAATACACAAGAGCTTAAACGTCTTATAAAAGAAAACGGAGGCAGTAGCAGTTAAACGGCATCCGTTGAGTGTGTGAAAAAAAAATTCAATCTCAAGGGTAATAAGAAAATTTTCGATAACAACAATTACAAAGAAAACATACGTAGAATTTCCCTTGTACTTTCAACCTGACTACAACTTATAATTTCAGCATTTTTCTTGTTACAAGCATTTTTCCACCATTCAAACCATATTTCTAGAACTACCTGCATTTTGAGAATTCATTGAAGGCCTCATTCTTCTTGCAAACAAAATTAACTATAAATCATATTAGGGTCGATTTTTTGTTCCTAAGATGACTATTGTAATTCAATTTATCGTTTCTCAGAATTGCCTAATTGTTATGGTATTTTAGTCAAGTACATCCATATTTTTTAACAATTTTGTGAACATGTAAGCATGATTTTTGAATTTTTAAAACTAATGAGATTATTGGAGCTCGGGATCCAGAAATGCATACTCATGTCTTTATTAATATTTAGTTTCGGATGAACTCAACAACTATCTTCACTCTAGGGTAGAACCTCCATTTCGAAAATAAATCAGTGTGTTTCTAAATATAAAACGTTTTGAAAGTTTAACGGAGAGGGAGTACTTGTTTAGTAAAATCCTTGAACACTACTGTCAAAAAAAAAAAAAAAAAAAAAAAAAAGAAGGATCCTTCAGCTATTTTTCAGATGAGCTTGCTAAAAGCAAAACCCTAGTACTGTCGCTCATGTATAAAGAGTCGTTTTAGACGGCTCTTATATTGCAGTTAATACTCATTTCGTTGGAAGTTGGATGTTGGGAGTGAATTTCGTTGTACGTCCGCAGTCCGCTATTAAGATCTGAAGAAAACGCACGTCCGGTATTGCTGCCTTGTTCCATTTGCTCTCTGAAATATGGTGGAGGATCTATTAATACGTCCTACTTTCTTCCCTAATAAATACATGAAGAATTCCTCTGTGTGAGTGTGTGACACTGCACACTATCGGAAATGATCGGCGAAATGGATGCACCAGGTAGTATCGTACGATATTTCAGGGGCAAGAATATCCTGATCACCGGTTCAACTGGGTTCCTAGGAAAAGGTAGGTGCTGATCTATAAAGTCAGTAAGAGTATCAGTGTCAGTATAGCTTGTGCTTGTGGTGCGTGATACTCGTTTTGGTGTTTGATCTCTGTACAGTGCTTGTTGAGAAGATACTTAGGGTTCAGCCTGGCGTGAAGAAGATCTTCCTCTTGGTTCGAGCCACCGATGATGGATCTGCGAAGCGTCGGATCCAGACTGAGGTAAAGTATTTGTTTCGTCAAACTTTTCATTTCTTCAACAGCACTCATATAACACTCCGACGTAGAAGGAAAGCATTTGCACAAGTCTCATGCTTAGCATTTATTCTGAGAAATAATTCCCCCTTAAAAGTAATTTACAACCATGTACTACTTTGTTCAAGAAATAATTCCCCCTTAAAAGGGGAGTACGACAGTTCAAGAAGTAAACCAAACATGGAAAAGTAACTTCACAAACATGGAAAAGTTTATATAACTCAAGTAGGATTCGTCTTGTGGTAATATTCACCTGAAAGTGCAAACACTACTTTGTTATCTTCAGGTGATAGGGAAGGAGATCTTTCAAGTTTTGAAAGAAAAGCATGGCAATAAGTTTAATCAATTCATTGAAAATAAATTATACCCTTTGGCGGGAGACATAATGTATAAGAATTTTGGGCTACACAACGTCCAATTGAAAGAGCTGACAGACGATGTAGACATCATTGTCAATGGAGCTGCTACTACAAAATACTACGAAAGGTTCCGCTGGTTCTTGAATCCTAGACTGCTCGGTTACGTTTATGCTGTCAAAATAATTGGTCAAAGTGTGATGGGTTTGCAGATATGACGTGGCTTTCGACACTAATGTCTTGGGAGCAAAGTATGTATGTGCATTTGCCAAGAAGTGTGCTAAGCTAAAGATGTTGCTTCATGTTTCAACTGGTGCGATGTAATAGAATTGCATATGATTATGTTCGCTGCATTATTCATATTTTGTTTATTAAGCTATTCGTGTTCTAAATTCTGAGAAGTTAATGGCCTTGAGCAGCTTATGTAGCTGGTGAACAAGAGGGATTAATACCAGAGAAATCATTCCTGATGGGTGAGACACAAAGAGAAGGCACACACTTGGACATCGAATCCGAGCTAAATCTGATCAAAGATACCCTGATAGAACTGAACACTAATTCTTCTTCAGAAAATACAGAGAGGGGAGCCATGAAGGAACTTGGCCGCAAGAGGTTAGATAAAAAGAGGAAAAAGAACACGTCTAAACCTTTCTGAACCACTAGTAACACCACGAACCTGACACGTTTGGTACACATGAATCAAGGGCTAGGCAGTTCGGGTGGCCAAATACATACGTTTTTACCAAGGCAATGGGCGAGATGGTGCTGGGGCACCTGAGAGGCGACCTTCCGGTTGTCATCGTTCGGCCTAGCATCATAACCAGCCTCCTGAAGGAGCCATTGCCTGGATGGATGGAAGGAATCAGGTGACCAAGATCAAAGTTCAGTTTCTTGTTTCTCCAGGTGATTACTGATTTTTTTTTTCATCTTCTTCTTCAGAACAATCGACCCGGTGATCATCGGTTACGCCAAGCAGGCCTTGAAATTCTTCCTAGTCGACCCCAATACCATAATGGACGTGGTGAGTTTCACATTCAAAACATGAAAGAAAAACTTGATCGGCTGTGCAAACTCACAACTAAAGTTCGGAGTTTGGACAGATTCCAGGGGACATGGTGGTGAACGCTATGATGGTGGCCATGGCCGCGCACTCGGAGGAACAAGCGCAGACCATCTACCACGTGACATCTTCGCTGCGCAACCCGGCGTCCTACACGATTCTCCAAGAGACGGCGCACCGCTACTTCGTCGACAACCCGCCGCGAGGGAAGAACGGTGAGCCCATCCGGCTGAGCAAGATGCGCTTCTTCAGCACGGTCGCCTGGCTCCGCGCATACATGGTCATCAAGTACAAACTCCCTCTCGAGGTTCGACTGTGATGTGTGATCGGTGTTATCGCTTGCCACTTCAGATTGCAAAATACATTGTTTTCGCAGACGAAAATGAGCCTAAGTGTCTGTTATGGACTTATGGCTGGACTTGGACAGATGCTTCACCTGGTGAACATTGTGCTCTGTGGTGTTTTCTCGCGGCTCTACGACGAACACAGCAGAAAATACATATTGGCCGTGAAACTGATCGAGCTCTACGCACCTTACACCTTATTCAAAGGATGGTAAGCATGCTATCGGGCAGAACGAAACGAAATATTTTGCCTTTCTAAGAAATGCTTTATGAGCTGATATTCTACATGTTGTGAAGCTTTGATAACATGAACCTTGAGAGGCTGAGGATGGCGACGGAGCAAAATAACAATGGAGAACACTACTTTGATTTCGATCCCAAGAAAATCGACTGGGACGACTATTTCTACAGGGTCCACATTCCCGGTGTGCTCAAGTATCTGGCGTGACATCCAACCGGTTAAATTTTCAACGCAAGTGCCTAGCTACAAAATAAGATGCAATACTTGTTACACCACTCCTGCGAGTATGCTTGAAGAAATAGTTATCCATGTTGTACAAGTGTAATTGATATGTTCTTCAGCTAAGATAATATGGACACGTGTGTCTAGTTGGTGCTCCAGTGCAGCATTTTCAATGAGAGCTCCAATATGCCACATCATCGACGATAACATCATATTAATAGCAAACTTAAAATATTTAAAATGATTTAGCACCTAAACTATTGATCTTTTTAGGGTTTCCTCTTCACTGCTTAGTTTCTATCGAGGGATACAAAACAGTATACTTGTTTTATGTTCGATGCATTTTTTTGCATCAGCTGCTATTTATATATATCATGCTTGCCATAATAACAACAACAATTGTCCAGATAACAATGCATAGCTGCCGAATAATTTTATACAAGTTTCTACGGATTGCAATGTTATGCAGAGCTAGAGAGTGAATATTTCTAGTGTTTTCAATAACTAACATATGGTATCATGCCCATAAAAGTAGCATCATGCAGCCTTATATTGATTTAGAATGACAAACGTGGTAAATAGGTAGTTTCTAATCTGGCAAAGTAGTGATAACAAGTTGGTGATGATGGTAAACAACAACGCCAAAAAGAAGCTTTGATACGTTGGGACTCCAAGTGCAGAGTGTTGTGTTAGTAGAGTATTTTCTCCATAAGGATGACTCGGAGGTTTAAATCGAACTCTCGAGGAGCTGAGCAAAGAATATTCTCTTCTCTCTTCTTCTAGCAATCATGCAAGTAAAATAAAAGCCTTCTGTCCCTAACTCCACCGTGTGGTTATCAAGCACAAGGTTTCGCGTAAGTAAGTAAAACACAAGTAAAAATAAAGCTAGTAAAACTAGATAAAATAAAGTAACAAAGTAAAAAAATTATGAAGGGGCTGATTGTTTATGCCGTTTTGGTTGCAAACAAGAAAAGTAAATATTTTGTATTTTCGGATTAAAATAGTGCAGCAAATAGAAAATAAGATAAAAGCAATATAAAGGTGTTTCTTATGATAAAAAGAGGACATGGGTTCATGAGTTCACTTGACTATTCTCTCTTTTAAGATTTAGTGGACATATAATTCATCAATGAGATATGAGGATGCAAAACAATAATATGAGTATGATATGCATTCATATGGGCATCACGTCCTAACATAGAGATGACACAACACATCTCTCTTATAATCCACAAGAAAAGAAAAACTCCATGCAATCGTGTATTAAGAATTAACAGAATATAGCCATAAGTACTTTGACATGATGTTTGCATATCAAATACGCTACCTTGAATAAACAAGATCATCACTTCTGTCACGTGACGAACATAGCACATGCATTCACTTTATCCCTAGTGAGGTAGCAAAAGAAAAGGCAAAATCATAATAGATCATGAATTTGTTGTCACTATTCAATCACTAAAACCATGCTACTACATCTAATACACTCATCATTCCACACACGATCTTGCATAGATGTTGGATAAAAACAAGTACTTAAAAACGGGATACATAATATGCATCTATCAATACATCTTACACATAATACGATGAGATCTCATATCACAATATCATAGAATAAGAATCCACCACATAGGTATTACAAATATGGCCATAATCATGTGAGGCAGCTCATATGGCACTAAGAACTATGAAGAACATGAGAGAAATAGATCAAGCTACTGCCACAAACATGTAGTCCATAGGTGGACTACTCTCCCTTGCTCATGGCGATGATGATAAAGATATTGGAGAAGGTGGAGATCCCTCCGGTGGTGATCCCGGCGGAGTTTCCCCTCCAATCTTCTCTGCTGCAGCCTCCGTTTTCGTGTTTCTGTCTTTCTGCGACGCTCTCCTCCCAAGAACTCTTCGGGGCTATATATATAGTGATTTTTAGGACAAAATACGTCGGTGGGCGAAAAGATCACGCGATTTAGACGATCGACGGTCGAAAGAGTGGAGGTGGCGCGCCCAAGATGTTTGGGCACGCCACCTGGTCTCTTTTGGCCCTCAGGCCCATCCAGGTGTGCTTCCAGGTTTCAAGTGCTTCTCTCGATGAAAAAATGATGCCCCAAAAATCTCAGGTTAATTTGACTCTGTATAGATCTCTGAAAGTGAAAATACACAAAACATAGTTTTTCTGTTGTGCAGAATTATAAACCAAATAAAGGGGGTCATTGGTAAATCCCCATAAATCAATCTAAAACATGGTATTATCATCATATATGTTGCAAATATGTGGGAATTCAATATGATAAAGGACAAAGTTCATGTATGCATTTTACATATCACAAATTTCGCAGAAATCATGTAAATGCATAGAGGCATCTTCACTAGCACTACCGCCAAATTATTGCCTAGTTATAAGATTTAATAACCCATGACTTACTTCAAATCTTTCAGCAGTTATCTCAGGTGAAGTGGTATGCTTAAGAATAAAATGATCATTAGAAGTGTTTGTATAATCACACAATTTAGTATTTCTTTTTTCTGTGATTTTCAAAAGATAGTTACTACTACTTTTTATGTGTTTTTCAATTTTTATGAAAATGAACTAACAAGAAAAAACTTAAAACAAACAAACAAAGAATAAAAACAAGACAAATAAAATACGATGCAAAATCTAAAAGAGATAAGAGAGCTCACCCCAAGCTTTGGTGAGACGTAGTTGTAAGAAGATTCTTGTAGGAAATACCTCTGACGCAGCAACCACTATGATGCAACACATTTCAGTTCCCCGGCAACGGCGGCAGAAAATTTCTTGATGACGTTGGGACTCCAAGTGCGGAGTGTTGTATCAGCAGAGTATTTTCCCACATGGGTGACTCGAGGATTTATATCGAACTCTCGGGGAACTGGACAAAGATTATTCTCTTCTCCCTTTTTCTAGCAATCCTGCAAGTAAAATAAAAGTCTTATGTCCCCAACTCCACCGTGTGGTTGTCAAGCACAAGGTTTCATGTAAGTAATAAAACACAAGTAAAAATAAAGCAAGTAAAACTAGACTAGATAAAATAACTAAGTAAAAAATTGTAAAGAGGTTGAGTGTTTTTGGTGTTTTGTATGCAAATAGGAACAGTAAATATTTTTATATTTTCGGATTAAAATAGTGAAGTAAATATAAAACAACATAAAAGCAATATTAAGGTGTTTCTTATGATAAAAAGTGGACCGGAGTTCATGGATTCACTTGACTATTCTCTCTTTTAAGTTGTAGTGGATAAATAGTAATCCATCAATGAGATATGTGGGTGCAAATAATAGTATGCGTAAGATCAGAATTAATACGGGCATCACGTCCTAACATAGAGATGATGTAACACATCTCACTTATACTCCACAAGAAAGGGAAAATTTCATGCAATCTTGTATTAAGAATTAACAGAGCATAACCATACTTACTTTAACGTGATGTTTGAATATCAATATGCTACCTTGAACAAACAAGATCATCACTACTATCACTTGACGAACATAGCACGTGCATTCACTTTGTCCCTAGTGAGGTATAAAAAAGGCAAAGCCATAATAGATCATGAAAATATTATCACTATTAAATCACTAAAATCATGCTACTTTATCTAATACACATATCACCCCACACACGCTCTTGCATAGGTGTTGGATCAGAATAAATACTTAAGAATGGTGTACATATTATGCATCTATCAATACATCTTACATATAATATGATCAGATCTCATAGCACTATATCATAGAATAAAGATCCACCACATAGGTATTACAAATATGGCCATAATCATGTGAGGTAGCTCATATGGCACTAAGAACTATGAAGAACATGAGAGAAATAGATCAAGCTACTGCCACAAACCCATAGTTCAGAGGTGAACTACCCTCCCTTGATCATGATGATGATGAAGATGTTAGAGAAGGTGTAGATCCATCCAACGGTGATCCTGGCGGAGTTCCCCCTCTAATGTTCTCTGTTGCAGCCTCCGTTTTCGTGTTTCTATGTTTGTGCGGCGCTCTCCTCCCGAGAACTATTTAGGGCTATATATATAGTTATTTTTAGGTCAAAATACGTCGGCGGGCGAAAGAATCGGGTCCATTAGACGATCGATGGCCGAAATAGCACGGGTGGCGCGTCCTAATTGTTTGGGCGTGCCACCTGAGGTCTTTTGGGCCCCAGGCCCATCCACGTGTCCTCTAAGGCTCCAGGGTGCTTCTCCCGATAAAAAAATGATGCTCAAAAAATCCCAGGTGTCAATTTGACTCCGTGTAGGTCTCTTAAAGTGAAAAATACATAAAACAAGTTTTCCTGTTCTGCAGAGTTATAAACCAAATAAAGAGGATCAATGGTAAATCCACATAAAACAATGTAAAAGATGGTATTATCATCATTATGTTGCAAATATGTGGAATTCAATATGATAAAGGACAAAGTTCATGTATGCATTTTACATGCATCACACATCTCTCTTATACTGAAAACTCCATGCAATCTTGTATTAAGAATTAACAGAGTATATCCATATTTACTTTGACATGATTTTTGAATATCAAATATGCTACCTTGACCAAATAAGATCATCACTTTTTTCACGTGACGAACATAGCACATGCATTCACTTTATCCCTAGTGACGTACCAAAAGAAAAGGCAAAACCATAATAGATCATGAATTTGTTGTCACTATTTAATCACTAAAACCATGCTACTACATCTAATACACACATCACCTCACACACGCTCTTGCATAGATGTTGGATCAGAATAAATACTTAAAAACATGGTACATAATATGCATGTATCAATACATCTTACACATAATACGATCATATATCATAACACAATATCATAAAATAAGGATCCACCTTATAGGTATTACAAATATGACCATAATCATGTGAGGCAGCTCATATGGCACTAAGAACTATAAAGAACATGAGAGAAATAGAACAAGCTACTGGCACAAACCCGTAGTACATAGGTGGACTACTCTCCCTTGATCATGGTGATGATGATGAATACGTTGGAGAAGGTGGAGATCCCTCCGGTGGTGATCCTAGCGGAGTTTCCCCCTCCAATCTTCTCTATTGCAGCCTCCATTTTCGTGTTTCTGTCTTTCTACGGCGCTCTCCTCCCGAGAACTCTTCGGGACCATATATATAGTGATTTTTAGGTCAAAATACGTCGGTGGGCTTAAAGATCACGTGATTTGGACGATCGACGGTCGAAAGAGTCCAGGTGGCGCCTAAGATGTTTGGCGCCCCCACCTGGTCTCTTTTGGTCCTCAGGCCCATCCAGGTGTGCTTCCAGGTTCCAGGGTTCTTATCTCAATGAAAAAATGACGCTCCAGAAATCTTAGGTCAATTTGACTCCGTATAGATCTCTGAAAGTGAAAAATACACAAAACATGATTTTTTTTCTGTTCTGCCGAGTTATAAACTATATAAAGGGAATCATTGGGAAATCCCCATAAATCAATGTAAAATGCGGTATAATATCATATATGTTACAAATATGTGGGAATTCAATATGATAAATGACAAAGTTCATATATGTAATTAGTTGTCAAAACATGTCAAGATGGTATTTAGTTTTGAAGCTTTCGTTGCAACTAAACCAACCGTGAGAACGAAACTTCAATCGAATTAACAATTGAAAATATAAAAGTTTTCAAAAGTGTCAAATCAAAGAAATCTTTGATGATGTGGTGATTTTGTATAGTAGCACGTTTAATTGCATGCATGTAGGAGAGAAGAAAAATTATTGCATGCATGCAGGATAGAAGAAAAAATGTTGCATGCATGTAGAAGGGAGAGGGAGAGGCGAGCTAATACTCCCACGCGACCACCTCCATGTAGTATAGTCATAAATTCATAATTTATATATTTATTTATATGTGCCATAAGTAACACATGGATCACATATTTTTTTAAATGGGTTGCCTATTACTTAAGTAATAATATTAGGGTTATAATCACGCAAAGCCGATTTTGACCTACATACCTCCATACAAATCTCTACAACCTAATTGATAAAGTTCTTGATCAACTACATTTGTTCTTCTGTTGAGTTTGTTCATGATCATTTGGCGATCCGAGGGTTCGATCAAATATAACTCCTTCACAATCAAAGCCACCTCAAGCATGTCAAGTTTAGGAGTCTCAACAGAATCCAAAATTGAAGTGCAATGAATTTCTAAGATCGGATTTCTGGAGGAGCATGTGAGAGCCATCTTGAGTCTTTCCGAACATGCAAGTGCTTCTCCAATAGCAGCAGATTTGACAAAGCAATATAAAACCCATGCTGAGAAAATTATCATGCCATTGTGATCTCTTAGAACCATACCCAAGTGTTGTTGTGGAAATTTTCCACGAAGCTCGCATCCACGTTAGACTTCACCTAGCCAACACCTGGATTGTAAAAGAATTTTTTTCTTTACTTTGTTAACGGTTGGGCAACAGCAACAGAGGATTCCTCGATTGTTTGTTTTCCTTTTATGTCGATATTGGGAGGTTGTTTTTCTAAACCATGCAAGTAAGATATATAAACAATGTCTAGGCGCACAAAATCTAGTGCAACTCATTGTATCATAATTCCCTATTTTGTCTTTTGAAACCACATATATTGCAAGTAGGGAGGAGATTTGGAAACTGACTGCTTCAGTTTTGAAGGTTGATGAGGACATCTCATCTATTGATACAACAGCTGTACCTACATCCCCACAAATGCAAGGACCAATCACTCGAGCTCGCGTCAGACAACTTAACTATCAGGTACTTTCGTTTCTTGGAACTATTCCTCACATACATAAGAATATGATGTTACCCAAATCAGATGTGTTTGTTACTCTTAGGAATGATGGACCTAGCATGGAAAAGAGGAACAAACATTAGAGCATGATCGTGGATGGAGGTGGCAGCAAGCATGTGAGGATTGAAGAGGACGTCACAAGTGGAGATTTCAGAACTTTGAAGCCACCATAATGAACATTGAAGACTTGGAAGAAATACACAATATTATACTTCAACATTTTGTCCATAGCATAATATGGTGTTGCGTCACCTTTAGTTTTGGGCTAGACCCATGTCATTTTCGCAGGAATTAAGTCAGCCATCGTTTAGAGTCTGTATTGGAGGGGGAAAGGTCTTCTAGGGTTTGGTTCGGCCACTATATGTATGGCTGGCCGAAACCCCACATTTTCCTCCTTTAAATATCTCCATAGCCGTCACGTTTAGACCTAGATTTTGATTAGATTAAAAGTTAGTTATTGTTACAACTCTCGTGTACTTCTTTTGAGGCCAACGCCCAAAACAAGACCTACTATTCAGAATCCCACCTTTTTCAATAAAGATTTCATCTTTATCCGCAATATTCTAATTGCATTATTAGTTCTTACTTGTTCTCGATTTCAGGTAGGAATTAAGACCTTCTAGTCAGGCTGATCTTGCATCCGCAAGATCAGTAACTCCCAGAAATTGTCCTACCGATTGCATTGACACACGAGCTTTGCACGTGTAGTCGGATCGTCAAACACGAAATCCACCAACAAATCGATCTATCCTCGTCTCATCGAAAGATCGGCCACCTTTTTCCCTATCAAAGGTTGTTAGTAGTAAACATCCATGTTAATATATACTTACTGTGTGAGGTATCTTGGCGTTTACAATAAGCTTCCACAAATTTCTATCGCCATTAGCACTCACACTTGAGTTGGGTAGAGAACTGTTTCAACGGTCAAGGGAGAGGTTATAGGCACTATGTACTGAGAACAAGCCAGTCTTCTCTAGTGTGCATGAGATGATATCATTCTTGACATAATTAGAGAACACAATTTTAAGTATTTCATTAATATCATGTGGCATAAAAAATCTTTTTACCATCTCTTATTTCTAAGTATGACCCTGCTGGTTGATAATTGGTCACCCATCTTACTCCGAAATTAGACATGTTGCTAGTTGCTTTTAGGTCACCTCGGTAGAGGCAAAGCTAACCAAAAAAATGTCGCCCTGGTGCACACTCACATGCTGATTATAGAATGGATGCTTGTTGGTATGCTTTTCAGAGAGAAATTATGGTCCATGGTGCACAATTGTTGCGTTAACATGGTGACATAGGCATCCCAAATGGGCCCGCCGAATATAGTACCCGGGGTTTATTGAAGGCCCACTACCCGAAGAATAAGAAGACTCGAGAGCCCAAGATGTATTTAAGGAAAAGATAGAGTTGTAATAGGAAGTGTTATTTGTAATCCGGCGGGATGAGTTAGAAACCATCCCGGACTCGTAATCCTTGTATAGCACGAATCCCTCGGCTCCACCTATATAAAGGGGAGTCGAGGGACGAAGAGATCATCGAATCATTGTCCGCAAACCCTAGTTTTCATATTCGTCGAGTACTTTTCTAGCTGAAACCTTCGAGATCTACTTGCCCTCTACTTCTAACTAAACCCTAGCCTACAATCCATAGGCATTGACAAGTTAATCCCTTGTCAATTGGCGCCGTCTGTGGGAATTAGAGGCGTAAGGAGCTGATCTCGATGGCACGTTCAAGATCTTCGACATCGTCAACCGGAAGCAACACCATGGATCGAGGTAAACAGATCGCTGCTGGTCTTGTTGATTTTGTTCCTCACCCACCCTCCCGTTTGGATGCATATGCATATCTGGCGGAGCCCTTGGAGATGACGTTCGGAAGGTTCCACTTTCGCGTCGAGAAGGAAGGATCGTATCGTATCGAAATTCCGATTTCGTCGGGATCGTCGGCGGTCGATTCTGATTTTTCAAGCTATGCATCGTCAACCGAGTCGAAGAAGAAACTTCGACAACACGTTACGTCAGCATCGAGCAAGAGAGAAACTCGCCAAGACCTTCAAGCAACGCATCGTTTGAGTCATCTCGCGGACTCATATATAAGCGATGGCTCAAGCGATGTCGACGATTACGACTTCATCGACAAATCTCTCACAATGGGCAAGGTCTTCATCAATCTCAACAATGATGTCACCGAACCCAACATAGATCCGAGTACAAAATATCATCGGATTTATGCTATCGAAGATCAAGAGGAAACATCGGAGGCCTTCGACGAGTTGGGAAATCCTTTTGTCGATCCCTCGTATCTAAGGAGAGGTATGGGCACTAAATATGTCGGGCCCACACCACGCGTCGAGTCCAACTTCCACAGCAGCCTGGGATAGAGCGGCAAAAGCCATAGATGGTTCGGAACCAATGACGACAACAGCTACAGCTCAAGAACCGCAAGCTTATCAATATATGCTCGCACGAACCGCCCGAGAAATAGAAAAACAGACAGTCTGAGTTGAACAGGAGAAAGGAGGCAGCTTCGCATCCAGCGAGAGAAGGGCAGATCTAAGTGGACAATCTAGAGTTTCGGGTGATAGCCACAGGGAGGCTCGGAACAGAGGAAGATCAAGGTTACAACACATACCCGAAGCGTAAAGAGAGTTCTTGGTTCAAAATCTCGACATGTCTTTTATGTCGATAGATACAAGGGGAAATATTATCCCTAAGACACCGTAAGCTGGGTATATGGCGACACAAGCTTACATCCTCGCATCCAGGCCACCCCCGGAGATCCAAGGGAAACATTATACAACATGGCATTGGCAGGAGTTGGAGCTATGGGGACAAGCGTTCGTAGCAACGCCTCCCGAAGGAGCAGCAAGGCAAAATAGTCCACGACCTGCGGCAGCAACGGCGGCAGCTCCGGAAGGACCAAGTGGAGCAAGAGACACAGGAGTACAAGCGAGGGTCGATAGAGCAAGGCAAAGCAGTAAGAGATCATCGGCAGTCCCCGGAGCTTAATGACGAGGATATGTGCGGTCTACCGTGCTTCACGAGAAGAGTCCGAAAAACTCGAGTCCCCTCAGGATTCAAGTTACCCGATCACTTCAAAAAGTTCGACGGCCTGCAAGATCCGGAGGATTGGTTAATTGATTACCTCGAGACGGTGAAGCTAACTGGAGGAACTAGAGCAACAGCGATGCAAAGTATTCAGGTGCACTTAAGTGGAGCCGCACGATCTTGGATCAAAAAACTCCCGCCAGGATCCATCGACAGCTGGGAAAGTTTCGAGGACATATTCGTCAAGAACTTCAGGTCCACATGCAAGAAGCCTGCGTCGTTAGAAGAGCTGAGGGCGTGTCGGCAAAAGCCAGATGAGTCAATGAGAAAATACATCCAAAGATGGAACATCATAAAAAACTCGGCAGAAAATATATCTGACGAGAGAGCAATAGATGCGTTTGTCGCAGGAATCAGGCGTGGAGATTTTGTCGAGGACTTGGGAAGGACCAATCCAAAAACAGTATCCGCGTTGATGGAGATAGCAAATAGATGGGCAGACGGAGAAGACGCTGTCCACAATAAACGACACAGGTCGCCAGAGGAGGACCGTGGTCGAAATTATCAAACGAGGCGACGATTTCCTCGGCAGTATCCGAATTATGACGCCCCAGGGCAAATTTCGGCAGGATTTCGGTCAAATACAGGAGGAAGCAACAGAGACGATTATCAGAGAAGCAATGAGCAGCGAGGCGATAATAGGGACGACTCCCGCAACAGGCAAAATAGTGGGCCAAGGTTTCCACGACCTTTTGTGTCTCCCGAAGAAATGCTGAACGGACCGTGCCAGATGCACTTCTTCCTCGACAAAGAATGGGAAAAGACCAGTCAGGACACCTGCAGAAAGATTGTCGAAATTTTCAAGCAATGTTCAGATGTGCAGAAAACGCTCACGCACGAGCAGCACAGAGAAACCCTCGGGAGCCTAGGAGCGAAGTTCATCTACCGCCACCTCCCGCGATTACAGAAGGCAATCAACACCAGCTCGGAATAGCGGCAGCACCTCGCACCACCACCCTATGTTGATCCTAACTCCAACGGAGCAAGTGTCGATGATTCGAAGGGAAGGCCATCTAATAGAGCTCAAAAAGTAATCTCACGACAGGTGTTTATGGCAGAGAAAATGCCTCCACCAACAGCTTGAGTACCTTAATTGGTCGGGACAAGATATCGGTTTCACAATAGCGGATCATCCGCAAGCAAGTTCCTCGACCAGGGCAGTCAGCACTTATACTGCCAGCAGTTATCGCAGGATTTGACGTTTCTCGAGTATTCATAGATGGTGGCAGCAGCTTAAACCTTATGTATGCAGATACATTGAGAAAGATGAACATATCCTTAGCAAACTTGAAGCCAACGGACACAAGGTTTCACGGCATCACACCGGAGAAACCAAGTTACCCATTGGGGAAGATCAACCTCGACGTTCAGTTTGGAACCCGAGAAAATTATAGAATCGAGAAACTGGAGTTCGAAGTCGTGGATTTTCCATCACAGTACCACGCTTTGCTGGGACGACCAGCATACGCCAGATTTATGGCAGTACCACACTATACCTACCTGTTATGGAGATTGCCTGGACCCAAGGGACCAATCACGGTCAAAGGGAGTTTCGCCTTAGCTGATAAGTGCGACAAGGATTTCCATCGGTTATCAGAAACCTTCGGGATGCAAGCTGAATACTTGGCGTCGAAAAGCATGACCGATTACGACGCACCGCCGTACGTCGGAAGGCCAAACAAAGAATCAACTTTCAACGCAGAGAAAAATTCTAAGGAGGTGCAGATTCACCCGACGGATCCAAAAAGACGACATCCATTGCAAACAACATGGATATCGCATAGGAAAGCGCGCTCGTCGAGTTCCTCCGTGAGAACTGGAAAATCTTCGCATGGTGTCCAGCCGACATGCCAGGAGTACCCAGTGGAACTTGCCGAGCACCACCTAAATTTGGATCCAACAACGAAACCAATCGGACAACCTTTGCGGCGTTTTTCGGAACCAAACCGCAAATCCATGCTATCGAAATAAATCGACTAGAGGAAGCTGGTTTTATCGGAGAGATATCTACGAAGCCACATGGGTAGCTAACCCAGATGATGGTGCCAAAGAAAAACACGACAGTCCTTCGCATGTGCGTCGACTTCACGTGTCTCAACAAACATTGCCCTAAGGATCACTTTCCCCTCCCAAGGATCGATCAAATCATCGACTCCACGGCAGGTTGTGAACGTCTTTCCTTTTTGGATGCATACTCTGGTTATAACCAGATCAGATTAAAAGAAGAGGATGAAGCCAAAACAGCGTTTATTACACCTTACGGCGTGTTTTGTTACAAGACAATGCCCTTTGGTCTAAAAAATGCGGGAGCAACATATCGAGGATGATGCGAAGTGTTTAGCAACACAGATCGGGAAAAACGTGCAAGTGTACATTGATGATGTCGTCATAACATCAAAAAAGGGGACAACACCGATCGAGGATCTCAAAGAAACTTTTGACAACCTCGACAAATTCCGCCTCAAGCCGAACCCGACGAAGTGTTCTTTTGGCGTCCCAGCAGGAGAACTTCGGGGTTTCTAGTTTCAGCAAGAGGGATTGAAGCAAATCCCGACAAAATACAAGCCATAGTAACTATGAGGAAGCCAACGAAGTTGAAAGAAATACAGCAGCTAACTGGGCGAGTCGCAGCTTTGAGCAGATTCGTCGCCAGGTTAGGAGAAAAAGCGTTACCATTTTATGCGCTGATCAAACAAGGAGATAAATTCCAGTGGAACGAAGAGGCCGATAGAGCTTTCGAGGATCTGAAGCGAAAAATATCGACACCACCAATCCTGGTGGCTCCAAAGGAAAAGGAACCTCTCCTGCTGTATATTGCAGCCACACCCCAAGTGGTTAGCACGGTGTTAGTTGTCGAAAGAGAAGAAGAAGGGAAAATCCATGGAGTACAGCGACCAGTATACTTCGTGAGCGAAGTCTTGTCTCCCTCAAAACAAAGGTACCCTCAGTACTAAAAGCTAGCATATGGAGTGTTCACGACAAAGCACGAAAATTGCGCCACTATTTTTCGGCACACCCGATCATAGTGGTCAATGAAGCTCCTTTATCAAATATACCGAACAACCCGAAGCTACGGGTCGTGTCTCCCTTTGGGGAATAGAACTTTCCCCTCGGGACATCACGTATGAAAAAGAAAAGCAATAAAGTCGCAAATACTACCGGACTTCATCGCAGAGTGGATGGAGTTGCAAAATACAGGACCCCGCGATTTATCGAGAACCTGGACTATGAATTTTGATGGGTCCAAGAGACTAGAAGGGGCTGGCGCAGGAGTAGTACTCATATCACCTGAAGGCGACAAGCTGAAGTACATCCTTCGGATGACGTTCCCTAACGCGTCTAACAACGAAGCAGAATATGAGGCTCTCATACACGGGATGAAGATGGCGAAAGCCTGCGGAGCAACTCGATTAAAAATCTTTGGCGATTCACAGTTGGTAGCTCAGCAAGTTATGAACCAATGTGACGCAGTCAATGATAGCATGATGGCATACAAGGAGGTGTACAATGAGCTCGAGAAGTTGTTCGATGGATGCGAAGTAAATCATATTAGTAGATTGAGCAACGACGAAGCCGACGTTCTGGCAAACATCGGGTCGCAGTGCCTTGCAGTCCCGCCAGGTGTATTTTGGGAAGAGATAACAGAGAGATCCACTGAGTCGACAAAATCAAAAAAGAAGGAGAAGAATGAAGGAGATATGCCCTAGAGGCAATAATAAAGTGGTTATTATTTATATCTTTATGTTTATGATAAATGTTTATATATCATGCTAGAATTGTATTAACCGAAACATTAGTACATGTGTGATATGTAGACAACAAGAAGTCCCTAGTATGCCTCTTAAACTAGCTTGTTGATTAATGGATGATTAGTTTCATAATCATGAACATTGGATGTTATTAATAACAAGGTTATATCATTATATGAATGATGTAATGGACACACCCAATTAAGCGTAGCATAAGATCTCGTCATTAAGTTATTTGCTATAAGCTTTCGATTCATAGTTACCTAGTCCTTATGACCATGAGATCATGTAAATCACTTATACCGGAAAGGTACTTTGATTACATCAAACACCACCTGCGTAAATGGGTGGCTATAAAGGTGGGATTAAGTATCCGGAAAGTATGAGTTGAGGCATATGGATCAATAGTGGGATTTGTCCATCCCGATGACGGATAGATATACTCGGGCCCTCTCGGTGGAATGTCGTCTAATGTCTTGCAAGCATATGAATGAGTTCATAAGAGACCACATACCACGGTACGAGTAAAGAGTACTTGTCGGAGACGAGGTTGAACAAGGTATAGAGTGATACCGAAGATCAAACCTCGGACAAGTAAAATATCGCGAGACAAAGGGAATTGGTAATGTATGTGAATGGTTCATTCGATCACTAAAGTCATCGTTGAATATGTGGGAGCCATTATGGATCTCCGGATCCCGCTATTGGTTATTGGTCGAGTGAGTACTCAACCATGTCCGCATAGTTCTCGAACCGTAGGGTGACACACTTAAAGTTGGATGTTGAAATGGTAGTTCTTGAATATGGAATGAAGTTGGAATATTTGTTCGGAGTCCCGGATGTGATCCCGGACATCACGAGGAGTTCGGAATGGTCCGGAGAATAAGATTCATATATAGGATGTCATTTTATGTGAATAAAATGTCGCGGAAGGTTCTATGGAAGGTTCTAGAAGGTTCTAGAAAAGTCCGGAAGAAACCACCAAGGAAGGTGGAGTCCACAAGGGACTCCACCTCCATGGCCGGCCAGCCCTAGTGGGGGTGGAGTCCCAAGTGGACTCCACCATAGGGGGCCGGCCACCCCCACATGGGAGGTGGGAATCCCACCTTTGGGTGGGAGTCCTAGTTGGGCTAGGTTTGCCCCTCCTATGGAAGGTTTTGGTTTCGGGTCTTATTCGAAGACTTGGACACCAACACTTGGGATCCACCTATATAATGAGGGGCCAAGGGAGGGGCCGGCCACCCCAAGACCACAAGCTGGCCGCCCCCATAGAGTGGCCGGCCACCCCCTCCCAAACCCTAGCTTTGCTCCTCCACTTCATATTGCCCGGTTTGCTTAGCGAAGCTCCGCCGGACTTCTACACCACCACCGACACCACGCCGTCGTGCTGTCGGATTCAAGAGGAGCTACTACTTCCGCTGCCCGCTGGAACGGGAGGTGGACGTCGTCTTCATCAACAACCGAACGTGTGACCGAGTACGGAGGTGCTGCCCGTTCGTGGCGCCGGAACCGATCGTGATCAAGATCTTCTACGCGCTTTTGCAAGCGGCAAGTGAACGTCTACCGCAGCAACAAGAGCCTCATCTTGTAGGCTTTGGAATCTCTTCAAGGGTGAGACTCGATACCCCCTCGTTGCTACCGTCTTCTAGATTGCATCTTGGCTTGGATTGCGTGTTCGCGGTAGGAAAATTTTTGTTTTCTATGCAACGTTATCCTACAAGTGGTATCGAGCCGTGTCTATGCATAGATGGTTGCACGAGTAGAACACAATGGTTTGTGGGCGTTGATGCTCTTGTTATCTTTAGTTGAGTACTTTGCATCTTTATGGCATAGTGGGATGAAGCGGCTCGGACTAACTTTACATGACCGCGTTCATGAGACTTGTTCCTCGTTCGACATGCAACTTGTATTGCATAAGAGGCTTTGCGGGTGTCTCGTCTCTCCTACTATAGTAAAGATTCAATTTACTCTTCTATTGACAACATTAGTATCAACGTTGTGGTTCATGTTCGTAGGTAGATTAGATCTATATCGAAAAACCCTAAACCACGTAAAATATGCAAACCAAATTAGAGAGCGTCTAACTTGTTTTTGCAGGGTTTGGTGATGTGATATGGCCATAATGTGATGATGAATATGTATGAGATGATCATTATTGTATTGTGGCAACCGGCAGGAGCCTTATGGTTGTCTTTAAATTTCATGTTGAGTAGTATTTCAAAGTAGTTGTAATAGTTGCTACATGGAGGACAATCATGAAGACGGCGCCATTGACCTTGGTGCTTCGCCGACGATGATGGAGTTCATGCCCGAAGATGATGGAGATCATGTCCGTGCTTTGGAGATGAAGATCAAAGGCGCAATGACAAAAGGGCCATATCATATCACATATGAACTGCATGTGATGTTAATCCTTTTATGCATCTTATTTTGCTTAGATCGCGACGGTAGCATTATAAGATGATCCCTCACTAAAATCTCAAGATAATAAAGTGTTCATCCTTAGTAGCACCGTTATCAAGTCTTGTCGTTTCGAAGCATCTCGTGATGATCGGGTGTGATAGATTCAATAAGTACATACAACGGGTGCAAGACAGCTTTTGCACATGCAGATACTAAGGTGGCCTTGACGAGCCTAGCATGTACAGACATGGTCTCGGAACACATGATACCGAAAGGTAGAGCATGAATCATATGGTTGATATGATGAACACTTTGAGTGTTCGCCAATGAAATCACACCTTTTCTCGTGATGATCGGGTTTAGGTGCGGTGGATTTGGTTCGTGTGATCACTAAGACAATGCGAGGGATATTGTTTTGAGTGGGAGTTCATCTAGATTTTTAATTATGTAGAATTAAAATTTGAACTCAATTTGTCATAAACTTAGTCTAAACTATTGCAAATATATGTTGTAGAGATGGCGTCCCCAATCAATTTTAACCAGTTCCTAGAGAAAGAAAAGCTTAAGAGCAACGGTAGCAACTTCACCGACTGGTTCCGTCATGTGAGGATCTTCCTCTCCGGCGGAAATCTGCAATATGTGCTTGATGCACCGCTAGGTGACCCTCCTGCAGTAAACCGAAACCGATGAAGTAAAAGCTGTTTACGCGACTCGGAAAACTCGGTACTCTCAAGTTCAGTGTGCCATCCTATGCAGTCTGGAATCCGATCTTCAAAAACGTTTTGAGCACCACGATCCTCATGAGTTGATGAAAGAGTTGAAGACTATTTTTGAGACTCATGCGGCCGTGGAATGCTATGAAGCATCGAAACATTTTTTCAGTCCGTATGATGGAAGAAGGCAGCTCCGTTAGTGAGCACATGCTCGCCATGACCGGGCATGCGAAGAAACTCGATGACTTGGGAATAGTGATTCCTAATAGACTGGGATTAATCGTGTCCTTCAATCACCGCCACCAAGTTACAAGAACTTTGTGATGAACTACAATATGCGAGAACATGAACAAGGAGTTACCCGAACTCTTTGGCATGCTAAAAGCTGCTGAGATTGAGATCAAGAAAGAGCACCAAGTGTTGATGGTCAACAAGACCACCAGTTTCAAGAAACAGGGCAAGTCTAAAGGAAAATTCAAGAAGGGTGGCAAGAAAGCTGCCACGCCTCCTGTGAAACCTAAGAACGGCCCTAAGCCTGATGCTCGAGTGCTATTACTGCAAGGAGAAGGGACACCGGAAGCGTAATTGCTCCAAGTATCCGGCTGATCCGAAGAGCGGCCTTGTCAAGAAGAAGAAAGAAGGTATATATGATATACATGTTATAGATGTTCATTTCACTCGGTTCTCGTTCTAGTACCTGGGTATTTGATACTGGTTCGGTTGCTCATATTTGTAACTCGAAACAGGAACTAAAGAATAAACGACAACTGCCGAAGGATGAAGTGACGATGCGCGTTGGAAACGGATCCAAGGTCAATGTGATCGCAGTCGGCACACTTCCTCTACATCTACCTTCGGGATTAGTTTTAAGCCTAAATAATTGTTATTATGTACTGCGTTGAGCATGAACATTATATCCGGATCTTGTTTAATGCAAGACGGTTATTCATTCAAGTCCGAGAATAATGGTTGTTCTATTTTTATGAATAATATCTTTTATGGTCGAGCACCACAAAAGAATGGCTTATTTCTCGTTAGATCTCGATAGTAGTGATACGCATATACATAACATTGATGCTAAGCGAATTAAATTGAATGATAATTCTACTTATATGTGGCACTGTCGTCTTGGTCATATTGGAGTGAAACGCATGAAGAAACTCCATACTCGATGGATTACTAGAATCACTTGACTTTGAGTCACTTGATAGATGCGAAGCATGTCCGATGGGAAAAATGACTAAGACTCCATTTTACGGTATGATGGAGCGAGCTACCGACTTATTGGAAATCATACATACCGATGTGTGCGGACCAATGAGCGTAGCATCGCGCGGTGGTTATCGTTATGTTCTAACCTTCACAGATGATCCGAGTAGATATGGGTATATCTATTTCATGAAACATAAATCCGAAACTTTCGAGAAGTTTAAGGAATTCCAAAGTGAAGTAGAAAATCAACGTAACAAGAAGATTAAATTTCTACGATCTGATCGTGGAGGTGAATATCTGAGTTATGAGTTTGGCATGCATTTAAAGAAATGCGGAATACTTTCACAATTGACACCACCGGGAACACCACAACGAAACGGTGTGTCCGAACGTCGTAATCGAACTCTTTTAGATATGGTTCGTTCTATGATGTCTCTTACTGATTTGCCGTTATCTTTTTGGAGTTATGCATTAGAGACAGCCGCATTCACTTTAAATAGAGCACCATCAAAATCCGTAGAAACGACACCGTATGAATTATGGTTTAATAAGAAACCTAAGCCGTCGTTCTCGAAAGTTTGGGGTTGCGAAGCCTATGTAAAAAAGTTACAACCGGACAAGCTAGAACCCAAAGCGGAGAAATGCGTCTTCATAGGATACCCTAAGGAAACTATAGGGTACACTTTCTATCACTGATCCGAAGGAAAAATCTTTGTTGCTAAGAACGGAACTTTTCTTGAGAAAGAATCTCTCACTAAAGAAGTGACTGGAAGAAAAGTAGAACTCGATGAGATTGATGAATCTATACTCGTTGATCAGAGTAGCGCAGATCGGAAGTTGTACCTGTACCGCCTACACCGGCAACGAGAGGAAGCAAATGATAATGATCATGAAACTTCGAACGAGGAAACTATCGAACCTCGCGGATCGACAAGGGAACGTACCACTCCTGATTGGTTTGATCCTTGTCTAAATGTCATGATTGTGGATAACAATGATGAGGACCCTGCGACGTATGAAGAAGCGATGATGAGCCCGAGATTCCAACAAATGGCAAGAAGCCATGAAATCCGAAATGGGATCCATGTATGATAACAAAGTATGGACTTTGGTAGACTTACCCGAGAGCCGAAAGGTCTGTCGAGAATAAATGGATCTTCAAGAGAAAAACGAGATGCCGATGGTAATATTATCGTCTATAAAGCTCGACTTGTCGCAAAGGGTTTCCGACAAATTCAAGGAGTTGACTACGATGAGACTTTCTCACCGGTAGCGAAGCTAAAATCTGTGAGGATTTTGTTAGCAATAGCTGCATTTTTCGATTATGAGATTTGGCGGATGGATGTCAAAACGGCATTCCTTAATGGAGACATTGAGGAAGAGTTGTATATGGTACAACCCAAAGGTTTTGTCGATCCTAAAAATGCTGACAAAGTATGCAAACTTCAGCGTTCAATCTATGGACTGAAGCAAGCATCAAGAAGTTGGAACCGACGCTTTGATAAGGTGATCAAAGACTTCGGGTTTATACAGTGTCATGGAGAGGCCTGTATTTACAAGAAAGTGAGTGGGAGCTCCGTAGCATTCCCGATATTATATGTAGATGACATATTATTGATCGGGAATGATATAGAACTATTAAGCAGTGTTAAGGGTTATTTGAATAATAGTTTTTCAATGAAAGACCTTGGTGAAGCATCATATATATTAGGCATCAAGATTTATAGAGATAGATCAAGACGCCTAATAGGGCTATCACAGAGTACATATCTGGACAAGATTCTAAAGAAATTTAGAATGGACGAAAGTAAGAAAGGGTTCTTACCTATGTTACCGGGCAAGGTATTGAGTAAGACTCAAGGACCGGCTACGGCGAGAAGAAAGAGAAAGGATGAATAATATCCCCTATGCCTCGGCGATAGGATCTATCATGTATGCCATGCTATGTACTAGACCGGATATAGCACATGCTCGTTAGTTTGACTAGCGAGATATCAAAGTGATCCAGGAATGGAACACTGGACAGCGGTCAAGAATATCCTAAAGTACTTGAAAAGAACTAAGGATATGTTTCTTTGTTATGGAGGTGACCAAGAGCTCGTTGTAAACGGTTACACCGATGCAAGTTGGAACACTGATCCTGATGACTCTAAGTCACAATGCGGGTACGTGTTTATATTGAATGGTGCTGCGATGAAGCTGGGCAAGCTCGAAGCAGGTGCACGGTGGCGAAGTCTTCAACGGAATCGCAGTACATAGCGGCTTCGGAGGCTTCATCGAAGCGGTATGGATGAAGAGGTTCATTGTAGAGCTCGGTGTGGTTCCTAGTGCATTGGACCCATTAATCATTTATCGTGATAACATGGGTGCCATCGCCAATGCACAAGAACCAAGGTCACACAAGAGGCTGAAGCATATCAAGCTGCGTTAACACTCGATTCGCGAGTTCATCGAAGATGGAGAAGTAAAGATTTGCAAAGTACACACTGATCTGAATGTAGCAGATCCTTTGACTAAAGCTCTCCCTAGGGCGAAGCATGACCAACACCAGAATGCCATGGGTGTTAGGTATATTACTATGTAATCTAGATTATTGACTCTAGTGCAAGTGGGAGACTCGAAGGAGATATGCCCTAGAGGCAATAATAAAGTGGTTATTATTTATATCTTTATGTTTATGATAAATGTTTATATATCATGCTAGAATTGTATTAACCGAAACATTAGTACATGTGTGATATGTAGACAACAAGAAGTCCCTAGTATGCCTCTTAAACTAGCTTGTTGATTAATGGATGATTAGTTTCATAATCATGAACATTGGATGTTATTAATAACAAGGTTATATCATTATATGAATGATGTAATGGACACACCCAATTAAGCGTAGCATAAGATCTCGTCATTAAGTTATTTGCTATAAGCTTTCGATTCATAGTTACCTAGTCCTTATGACCATGAGATCATGTAAATCACTTATACCGGAAAGGTACTTTGATTACATCAAACACCACTGCGTAAATGGGTGGCTATAAAGGTGGGATTAAGTATCCGGAAAGTATGAGTTGAGGCATATGGATCAATAGTGGGATTTGTCCATCCCGATGACGGATAGATATACTCTGGGCCCTCTCGGTGGAATGTCGTCTAATGTCTTGCAAGCATATGAATGAGTTCATAAGAGACCACATACCACGGTACGAGTAAAGAGTACTTGTCAGGAGACGAGGTTGAACAAGGTATAGAGTGATACCGAAGATCAAACCTCGGACAAGTAAAATATCGCGAGACAAAGGGAATTGGTAATGTATGTGAATGGTTCATTCGATCACTAAAGTCATCGTTGAATATGTGGGAGCCATTATGGATCTCCGGATCCCGCTATTGGTTATTGGTCGAGTGAGTACTCAACCATGTCCGCATAGTTCTCGAACCGTAGGGTGACACACTTAAAGTTGGATGTTGAAATGGTAGTTCTTGAATATGGAATGAAGTTGGAATATTTGTTCGGAGTCCCGGATGTGATCCCGGACATCACGAGGAGTTCCGGAATGGTCCGGAGAATAAGATTCATATATAGGATGTCATTTTATGTGAATAAAATGTCGCGGAAGGTTCTATGGAAGGTTCTAGAAGGTTCTAGAAAAGTCCGGAAGAAACCACCAAGGAAGGTGGAGTCCACAAGGGACTCCACCTCCATGGCCGGCCAGCCCTAGTGGGGGTGGAGTCCCAAGTGGACTCCACCATAGGGGGCCGGCCACCCCCACATGGGAGGTGGGAATCCCACCTTTGGGTGGGAGTCCTAGTTGGGCTAGGTTTGCCCCTCCTATGGAAGGTTTTGGTTTCGGGTCTTATTCGAAGACTTGGACACCAACACTTGGGATCCACCTATATAATGAGGGGCCAAGGGAGGGGGCCGGCCACCCCAAGACCACAAGCTGGCCGCCCCCATAGAGTGGCCGGCCACCCCCTCCCAAACCCTAGCTTTGCTCCTCCACTTCATATTGCCCGGTTTGCTTAGCGAAGCTCCGCCGGACTTCTACACCACCACCGACACCACGCCGTCGTGCTGTCGGATTCAAGAGGAGCTACTACTTCCGCTGCCCGCTGGAACGGGAGGTGGACGTCGTCTTCATCAACAACCGAACGTGTGACCGAGTACGGAGGTGTCTGCCCGTTCGTGGCGCCGGAACCGATCGTGATCAAGATCTTCTACGCGCTTTTGCAAGCGGCAAGTGAACGTCTACCGCAGCAACAAGAGCCTCATCTTGTAGGCTTTGGAATCTCTTCAAGGGTGAGACTCGATACCCCCTCGTTGCTACCGTCTTCTAGATTGCATCTTGGCTTGGATTGCGTGTTCGCGGTAGGAAAATTTTTGTTTTCTATGCAACGTTATCCTACAAAGAAACCCTCGGGGGCTACAAAGGAGAAGCAAGAGGAAGCAGAAGAAGAGCAAGACCTGGTCATGGTAATACAGATACCATGGATGCAGCCTTACATATCATATATACTCAAGAAAGAAATACCCGACGATCCAGTCGAGGCAAGGCGAGTAATTCGACGCTCCAAAGCTTTCACAGTGGTTAAGGGAGAATTATATAAGAGAAGTATCTCGAGGCGTCTTGCAAAGGTGCGTCACACCCGAAGAAGGAAGAATAATTCTGAAGGATGTACACGAAGGAATATGTGGCCACCACGCAAGTAGTCGAGCTATCGCAGCCAAGGTTTTTCGGGCAGGATTCTACCTGGTTAACGAGCAATTGAGGATGCTAAGGACATAGTACGAACTTGCGATGCGTGTCAAAGGTTCGCCGCAAAACCTCACTCTCCAGCAGCAGAGCTAGCACCAATACCTTTGTCGTGGCCCTTTGCACAATGGGGACTCGATATGGTGGGCAAGTTACACAAATCATGGCCAGGAGGAAAGGAGTACATGCTAGTAGTTGTCGACAAATTTACAAAGTGGATAGAAGCGAAGCCGATAAATTCACCAGACGGAGCATCTGCAGTAAAATTCATACAAGGCCTCGTCTTCAGGTTTGGAGTGCCCCACAGCATCGTCACAGACAACGGCAAGCAACTTCACATCCAATGAATTCAAAGACTATTGCAAAGAGGTGGGTATCAAGCTGAATTTTGCGTCAGTTGCACATCCTCAAACCAATGGGCAAGTCGAGAAAGCCAATGGCATCATCCGCAATGGCATCAAGAAACGTCCGTTGGGACCTTTAGAAAAAGCTCGACATACCCGGCCTGAAGAATTACCAAGTGTGTTGTGGAGCATCCGAACAACACCAAATACGGCGACACAGAAACCCCGTTTTTTCGGTTCATGGCGCGGAGGCGGTACTTCCAATAGAAATAGAGCACGACTCCCCTAGAGTGACGAGCATATGATGAAGAAGCTTCAAAGATAGCATTGGAAGACGATGTGGACGCACTCGACGAAGCTCGAGACGAAGTATTATCTCGCGTAACCAAATATCAACGAGACTTGAAGAATTACCACGGTCGACGTCCGCGGCCAAGATCTTTTCGGGTGGGCGACCTAGTTCTTCGGCTCACGCAAAAAAGTCATGAAAAACTCGAGTCACCATGGCTTGGTCCTTACATCGTCACGGAAGTAATCGGAGGAGGAGCATACAGGATAAAGGACAAGAAGACGAGGGTAGAGGAGCCAAACCCCGGAACGTGGCGCAACTCGGGCGGTTCTACGCCTAGAGTCGAAATATAGTCCTTGTAAAACTTCAATGTACTGAAACGCCCACGAGTTTTCGGACGCACTCTTTTCCTTTTTCGGGGCACCGAGTGGGGCCGGGAAAGGTTTTTAATGAGGCGGGCTCGTGGTGCTACAATATAATAAAGATAGTGGAGATATACTTCTTATTTTTCGAAACGCTCGGGGGCTCAAACGCCCAAGCCTCAAAATACATACAATATAGATTCACTGAAATATTTCGCCTTGGTACATTAATACCTCGCCAAATAAAAAAAAAAAAGAAAAAATCGGGACCAGCAATCATAAATATAGTGTACACATCAAAAAACATAAGTGCCTTGGTTTAAAAACCTCGCCATGCAAACATAGAACTTCGACATCAACGATACTCAAAAATGGGCAATCTACCCAAAGAACAAACAAAGAGGTCTTATTCCAGCAGGAAAAATAGATTTCAAGGAAGGAAAAATAGTGTAATCTTTAGGCTCGGGGGCTTCAACAACATAGAGAACCTCAGCAACACACAATGAGTTCCTTCGGAAATATGAGATACAAGATGTCTAACATGATACAAGTCAATGAAATCCCAAGATAGTATCTACCGATAAACCCCTGGTTGTTTTGTGTTCAGCATAAGAACCCTTGGTAAAGAATTCGGAGTCCATCCGAAGAAGTTCATCTATCATCGACTCGGCCACAGGAGCTACCATGGCATCGATTGAGTCAATATCATTCTTTCGACGCGTCTTCTTGGCCAGACAACCAGCAACAATCTTCGTCAGGTCCAACTTTGGGTAACAAATGTTTATCATAATCATGGCAAATCTCGCTCCAGCAGTGAGTTGAGCCCGCACGAAGTTATGGATGCGAGGAGCATCTCTGAATACCTCCAATAATTCGGGAAGAGTTTTTGGAACCTCGTTTCTTGGAAACAGATTCCTATAGACAAGGGTCAATGTTGACGTGCAAAAGCTGAGAAAATCGCGCACTTGGCAAGCACGATCTTGGAACCTAATAATTTGTTGGGTTCGTTCGAGAGTGGCCCGAACAAACACCCATGGTTAAGGGAGAGATTAACAAGAAGATTTGTCCTCTCATTCACTCTCTGATCTTCGGCAGCAGAATCAAGAACTGAGCCTGTTAAAAGCGACAGGGCAAGAAATTGGAAGAAAGGCACAGCAGGATAAAGAAGAGGCATCAAAAGAAGGCAAAAACGCACCTAGCATATCCGAGCTAGCCTCTAGCATCAGCTCAAGCATACTATTCTCTCGGGTTGTGGCTCCCTTTGCTTCCAGTACAGCAGCATCCCTAGCTTCTTCGGCTTGCTGAAGAGCAAGTCTTTCTCCTTCAGAGGCTTTTCGAGATTGTTCCATCATGGCCAAAGTTTGTTTCTTCATAGACTGAAGTTGTTGTCGAAGTTCTTGTAAATCTTCCGACAAATGTCCGCTTGATGAACTCTTGAGGAGACCAGGGTCGACTAATATTTTCTTCGAGAAGGAAGATGCAGGTGAAGCAGCGGCGGAGCAAGGAGGAGTCGAGTAGTTATCAAATATTAACTGGAAAAGAAAGGCCCAGGATCAATGAAAAGCACGAAGGGAAATTTCATTACTTGCTAGAATATTTACATGGGTATTACAAAGGAAAGTTCTCCAGAAGGACTAAGTGAGTAACTGTCGCCAAGGCTAAAATGGCGACAAGAGCAAAAGAAATAGAAAAAGAAACAAGGAGGCATGCAACTAGACCTCCGGCCTCGAGGAGCTGGGAGTCGAAGTTGGCTTAATCCCGAGATACGCCAAGATTTTCTTTGTATTGGGCTTGGCCGCCTTCATCAGTGATTTCCACCTCGACTGCTCTATCTGATCGGTGTCGCCAACCTTCATCCAGTCGAGAGTCCGCTGGCTGTCAGCAACCACAGCAACAGTATTTTCAACAACCACCTTCATATTTTCATGGCGCATCTTCAGCCCAAGATCTTCGATGTATTGAAAAGCTTGGCAAGGTCAAGGAAAGTCGAAGGTTCCTCTTTCTTCGGGAAGAAGTAGGGGAACAACGCCGACAAAGCCCCACTGGCATTGGCCACGCCTTCACGAATTTCGCGTCCATGGAACTCTAGAAGAGAAAGTGCGTCAAGGAGAGGGTCATTGACAGGCTTCTCCAGATCAAAATCTTGGTTGGTTTGGGCTGCCACATAAGACAGAACATTAGTCGAAAACCAAGAAACAAGAAGTACAAACAAAACAGAAGGGACAAGTGATATTACTCGAGCGTACGTCGACTTTGCGAATTCAAACGCTTGATGATCCCTTGTTCTCGTGCAACCTGTGCAGATTTTTGCTCGTGCAAGGCAGATTCAGCATCTTTGAGCCTTTGCTGCAATTCTTCGACACTAGCAGCCTTTGCTTTGGCATCATCAGCTTCAGCTCTGGCTTCGCTAGCGGCAAGCTCAGCTTTCTTGCGAGCCGTTTCACTTTTCTCAAGATTCCGAGAAAGTGTCTCGGCACGTTCGTTAGCTTCTGCAAGTTTTTCTGTCGAGATGCGGAAAAGAAAAAGAAGAAAGATCAGAAATAGCGACAAGCAGTTGGCGTAAAATACCAAGGAAAAACAGCAAGTGAAAAAGTCGTACCTTCGGCTCTGCTGGCATACTCGCGGTACCCAATAAATTGGGACCCGATGCGGATAAGATCCTTGATCATAGGCTGTCAAAGAAGAAGAAAAGAAGGGGACAAAACTTCGGCATTACAAAAAGTAAGGGTCCATAAAAGCAAAATAAAGGAAAGATAGATCTCGATAAACTTACATCATCCAAGAGCTGCGACGAAGAGCTGCTCAATTGAGGAGGAGGCTCAACGATCATTTCAACCCTTGCCCTTTTTGGCGAAGGGACAAGGGGGCTCGATGGTGGAGTAGTGGTGACGACGTTTTGTTGGGGAGGCGATGTTTCATCTCCTTCAACTAACGTGTCTGAAACAAGCACGAGTACGTGACGTGCTGGTCCGAGGAGCTACGTCGATGACTTGGTACTTCTTCTTCCTCATCACTAGTGAACAAAAATCGACAGTACAAAAAGCAAGACAAGATAAATCTTTCGAGCACATAAAACAAAGGGGAGGAGAGATAAAAGTCGACTTACGAGCTGATGAGGGATTCAACATAAGGATCATAAGCTGCCTTCGGATGAGAAGGAACAACTTCTTCAGCCTTAGAAATGCCAGAGTCCTCGGCTTCAGTCCTTTTCCTTTTGTTCTTTGGAGAAACGAGCGGGAGGAAGGGATTCGGTCGATTCGGCGGCTTCGAGACTCAGCCTCTTTCTCATGAGAAGCCGCAGATTTGTGAGAACCCGCGACTTCACTTTCAGAGAACGAAGAGCCTTGAGCATCTTCGGCAACTATACCCATTTCTTCGACTTCTCCATCCTCAGGAAGAGGAGGAAGGGAAGCAATAGTAGGGTGATCCTATAAAAAATAGCGACAGAGGGAAAAATAGCGAGATATTAATACAATGAGATGCAGGAAAAACTCGGGACAAAATAAAAATTCGAGAAGACAAAATACCTCGGGAAGAGGATTGGTGGAGTTGTAGGGTGCCACGCGACAGGAGGAAGGAATAGGATCCTTCTTACTTAGCGAGGTAATTCTTCGGATAAGCTTCTCCAAGTCCTTCACAGAAAGATCACCGGAGAGCCTATTGGCGTCATTGGCACCAGAGTATGTCCAAAGGGGATTTTTTCGAGCACGAAGAGGCTGCACTCTAATTCTAAGAAAATAGGCTGTGATTTGGACACCGAGATAATTCTTTGCCTCGAGTATTTTGGAGCTGATGGATACGAGACATAAGAGCTTCGTCGCCTTCTTCTCTTCTTCGGAAACTTCGGCGTCCCAGGAGTGGCGGCGTTGAATCTTCGCGTTTCCGTCGAAGGGAACTATGTTGTGTTCCACGGAGTTGGCGCTTTCTTCGTGTATATAGAGCCACCTCTTGCGCCATCCTTGGACGGAGTCGGGAAATTTGACGTCAAAATAATCGACATCGGTTCGGACACAGATAACTACGCCACCTATGTTGTAGGTGGCGTTGTGCGCGCCATTGCGGCGAAGGCAGAAAATGCGCTTCCAAAGAGCCCAATTGGGAGCGACTCCAAGGAAGCATTCACAAAGAGTGATAAAAATAGAAATATGGAGGATCGAATTGGGAGTCAGCTGGTGCAGCTGAATCCCGTAAACAAAGAGAAGACCGCGGAGGAAATCATGGATTGGGGGAGAGAGGCCACGGATGAGATGATCAACAAAACTAACCCGATACTCCATTGGAGGGTTGGGATAGCTTTCTTCGCTAGGAAAGCGGATGGCGTCTTCCTTCTTCATAAGGCCAAGCCTTTTCATCAGAGTTGGCGTCTTGATTGGAGATTTTAGATCTCTCCCACTCAAGATCTTCGGCAGCCATCGCGGACTGCGGAGTGCTGTGGCGAGTCGAGCGCGCGCGCGGTGGCATCAACGGCAATGGGCAGAGCAATGTATGCGCGTGCGGGAAATCGAGAGAGAGTTGGGCGCAGGGAGAATTTCTGCGAAGAGGAACAGGCGAGCGGCGCGAGCGAGGGGATGAACGGAGGTTGAAGACAGGTTTATATAAGAATTGGGTGAAGCAGTGTGCCGTTGGATGAGGAAATCGTGTGGTGAGAATAGATCTTCTAGGCACGAGGGCAAAAAAGTATTTTTACTGGGATAGGCGTTACAGTACGTGCGCCGGAAAAGCGGAGGACGTGTGTCCCCCACTTGCACGACGTGTCAACGTGGTGGAAACGATGGACCCACAAAACAGAAAAATCTCGGCCATTGATGGAGTTGAAGAAAATTTGCCAAGGAAAAATGTGTCGACAAGAAAAATAAAAGGAGAATGGCGACAGGATGACTTATTTGCATACTTCGGGAGCCTTTGGTCAAAAACAAGTTTTTGCCCAAATGCTCGGGGGCTACTTCGAAGAAAGTAAAATTTCGACTATGGCAAATATAGAAAATGTTGAGCCTACGATCAAGAACAAGCTCTTGAGCGTAGCCTCGGGGGCTACTCCCATCGGGAGCGCTGTTCGCGCACCCGAGAGATATAAAAAAAAAAAGAGAGAAGAAGAAGAAAAGGAAAGAATATCGGGAGATAATGGCAATATAGTGACAAGGTGGATTAAAATGTTGAGCCTACAACCAAGCACAAGTTCTTGGCTATAGCCTCGGGGGCTACTCCCATCGGGAACGCTGTTCGCGTGCCCGATGAAGTTAACAAAGGAAAAATAAAATGGCAAGAGAGTATATTTCGAGTTATAATTAACTCTACATATACTCCCATCGGGAGAGCAATATAAGTCATATTTGACTCGATAAAATGTGCCATTCCAACAGCCGGAAAAGCACTCGACAATATATTCTCGGAACGCCAAAGTTGCGATCAATTTCTGAATGCCGCAAATTTGCGAAGGTAAGACCCCGAACTATTCTGCTGGGCGTGGCATCGCCAAAGACTGCGCTCTCGCTACTTTTATCCGTATCAACGGATGCGAAGAAAAATCCTAACGGACGCGTTAGGTACTCGATAAAATCGACCGGGACTCGACGAATGGTAAGACCTCAAGCGGCACTGTCGAAGTTTACACCGATATCCCGAGATCATGTCCGGGGACGTGATTTTGAAGTAGGTTGTTGCGGATTGCCACTAGAGCGAGTTAACTAGTACCTGATCCGTCGGATGAACTAGCCCCAACTACCAATATCCCTGTACAATATAGAATTTTATGAGAAAAAGTATGAAAGTTAGAGCTTTCGAGTAAAAATAAACGATAGAGATTTTCCCCGACTCTATGATTCAAGCAAAATCTCGGGGCTACTCGACATAGGCATCCCAAATGGGCCCGCCGAATATAGTACCCGGGGTTTATTGAAGGCCCACTACCCGAAGAATAAGAAGACTCGAGAGCCCAAGATGTATTTAAGGAAAAGATAGAGTTGTAATAGGAAGTGTTATTTGTAATCTGGCGGGATAAGTTAGAAACCATCCCGGACTCTGTAATCCTTGTATAGCACGAATCCCTCGGCTCCACCTATATAAAGGGGGAGTCGAGGGACGAAGAGATCATCGAATCATTGTCTGCAAACCCTAGTTTTCATATTCGTCGAGTACTTTTCGGCTGAAACCTTCGAGATCTACTTGCCCTCTACTTCTAACTAAACCCTAGCCTACAATCCATAGGCATTGACAAGTTAATCCCTTGTCACATGGTGCACAATGTCAAATTTTATCCTAACTGATCACGAAAAAGTTTGTACCCTCGTGCCGGTGCACGAGGGATAGCCCATGCACCTTCGCCCATGCACCTCAAAGTATCCAATTATACCGTCAAATCCACATTTCTCCACAATATAGATATGTCAAATAATATCTTTAATTTTTAGCGACTCTACGCCATGCATGATCAATTGCCAACAAAGGTGATGGATTTCCTAGAACGGAAATATTAGTTAGATCTCATGTAGGATAGTACTTTGCCTTTAGAATCCCTCGCACATAGACCGAAGAAACACAAAAAGGCTCCAAGCTTGATTAGGAAAGCTTGTCCTAACTGAGGAAACATAATAAGCATGCACACAAATGGTTTGTGCATTATATTGGTGGATCTCCATAGCTTAGCATGCAAAATAGATATTCCATATTTTTTTGTTGGTGGTGACTTTGATCAACCTTGTATTATGTAAGTTTTTGCTAGATCTGGCTAATATGATATTTGTCTCCTAAAATTACACGTGCCACGTGCACAATGAATAGTAAATCTAAACAGTACACACATATTAGTGTGTTTGATTTCTTGTATTTTATCAGATGTTTCTTTAGTAGCTCAATTTTTTTTGGCTAGAATTCAAGTTTTGTTGCATTTTAAGGACCCGAAAGTGATGTGCAAGTTTTGCCACAGTGGTAGTATAGTCAATATTTATGTACATCGAAATACATGTACTTTCTAAACTGTTATTCTTTTAATTGAAGAAGATCACTGGTGGAAAAAGTGGCTTTGGTCGCGGTTGGCAACTGCCATTAGTCGCGGTGGCGCAACCGCGACCAAAGTAGCGCGACTAAAGGCCCCCCCTTTAGTCGCGGTTCCTTACAAACCGCGACTAAAGGCCCGTCCACGTGGGCCGCAGGCGAGCGCCAGGGCGGAGGCCCTTTAGTCGCGGTTCTTCCGGCCAACCGCGACTAAAGGCCTCCGCGAGGGTTTAGGGTTTAGCCCCCCTCCCCCTAAATCTGGTTTCTTTTTAATTTGTATTATTTTATTTCTTTTGGGTTTTAATTCTGAAGGAGTTTCACATATTCTACGGTACTCGTATACATACATGCATATGAATGTACAATTTCAAACAAATTTGAAATTAGAACCAAAAAGAATTCAAGAGGAATATACAATATATATTCAATATCGGATGACCATATACAATATATATTCAATATCGGATGACCATATACAATTTTGAACAAGTTAGTTACAAATTCTGGTGCATATAAAGTTCTACGTCATCGTAATAGTGTTCTCCTCTAGGATCGATGACTTCCCTCGCCAACCATCCAGCTAGTTCCTCTTGAAGTGGTCGGAAGCGAGCTTCGGACTAAGCGTCTTCCGGAGGTTATTCCTCGGGATGTTGTTCTCACACGTCCGGTCCCGCTCATTGCGGTATCTTCGGATCCTCTCACAAACATAGTATCCACATAGATTGGTCCCCGGTGGCTGAGTATCCCCGGTCGTCCGCACTGCCATTTTAAAATGTAGCTCTTTTTTGAATTCACCGACCTTGGTATCTACGAACCGTCTCCAAACCCTACGAGGCAAAGAAAATTAAATAAACAAGAGAGTTATTAATTAGTTACTTGATATTAGGAAATGATGAACGAAATAGGCCGATCGATATAGAGCGCAAATGAATGAAAATAATTACTTTTGCATCATTTTTCTCATGTCGCCCCAAAGCGCCGGATCCATATTCGGAGAGTCGTGGACGAGGACCGAGGAGGTCTGAACTTTAATTACCATAAGAATCCGGTGGAACCTGCGGACACGATACATGCACGATCATGCATAACTCATCGATTAGCCACATACCATGCATGGAGTAAACAAAAGAGAATGTGCTCAAGACAGAAACACTCACCCAAAATGGTAAGGAAATAGAATATCACTTTTCTCTTGCTGTTTTCTAATAAACCGCCACGGGTCTTCCTCCACGTCGGCGGGGTGGTGTTCTAACACATATGAATTAACGATGTGTGGGTCAATGAACCCAACATCATGGATGTTTCTTATTCGCATTTCCCGCTTCTTCATTCTGCATAATATATAGCGTACACAACAAGATAGTTAGGACAATATATATATATATATAGTGCGAGGCAATGAACGAGATGGGGTAGAAATTAATAAATCACTTACGAACGTAGCAAGCGATGATAGATTTGTCGAGGGCGTGCAGATTGAACAGACTGGAACAATTCACTCGAGAGGAATTTGTACCCGAGTAACGTTTGAAGTGATGCACATATTTAACTTCCGCATAGATATAGTCTTTGGCGTCTTTATGTTTTATGTAACCCTTGTACCAATTTAGCGGACCTTTCATTTGTCGAGGTAGATCCTCTTCTGCGCAGGCTCGATGAGAGGGCCATTCTTCACATATGTAAATACTACGTCCTTCATTGGCGCCTCATCAAGGCCTAACGAGTGCACGAAGAGTGATACCTAAGTCGGCCGCTTGTTCTCCGGCACTTTCTACGGTCAATCCATGTGCTGCCGCAGCTGCTATGATATCGGGGGCATCCGGACCGGCGGCTTGCACTATGAGCGGGGCGATCGATTGTTTACTTTGTTCCCCGAGCTGGGCAACTTCTTTCCCCCTTTCTAATTTTGTCTCGGCCTCGTCCTCCAAGGCTTTCTTCTTCGCAGACTCTTGGTTCCTCTTGAACGCGAGTGCTTGCCTACGAAGTTCACGTAAATAGTCGTCAGGCAGATTCTTCGCGGCTTGGGACGGTGTGTTCAAAAATGACTTAGCCCACTGCTTTTCCTTGTCGAATATACCGGCTTGGGCTCGCCCTCTATTTTCTTCTTGACGCTCGCCTTCCATTTCTCTAAATCAGCAGCCGCGCCCGCCTCGACTTCCTCGGCACTACTTTCCCAAGCCCTCGTGGGAGAGGCTTCGGTGATACCTCCGGTACCTTTGTTTTCTTAGGTACGTAAGGGTCCGGGTTAATAACCCAGGACTGCTTACGCTTCTTCGCCGGAGGTGGATTGGGGGCGGTACCGGTGTCTGATCACCCGCCGGACGAGGACTGGGGGGCGGCGGCGTCGGCTGACGTGAATGAGGTGTATTAGGTGAAGCACCACCGCCACCGTCACCGCCACCGCCACCGCCACCGTCACCGCCACCACCACCACCGTACGGGGGTGGACTTGTTGGCGCCTCGCCTGGAAACTTGATAAATTTCTTCTGCCATAGAATGAACTGGCGCTTGACATCTCCAAGTCTTTTCACCCCTTCAGGTGTAGCAATGTCAATGTCCAGGTCCTCAAACCCTTGGACTATCTCCTCCACCGTCACACGAGCATAGCCATCTTGAATGGGGTTGTTGTGGTGGAGTGCTCCAGTGGTAAAGCACTGCCGATGGCTACCTTCATGGACATGTTCCCGATAGGATAATACGGATGACATGCTTTCATCTCCTTTATATCGTCCACGGGGTAGCGAGGAGGCTCCGGTGCGATAACTTCGACCACCAGCCTGAGGCTCCGGTGCAGTAATTTCGATCGTCGGTGCACCAGCCGGTGAGGCCTCCGTGGAAGCCACGCTGCTTCTTCTCCGCTGCTGGCTTCCGAGATCCATTGGATGATCTTCATGCTGCGCCCGAGCTGCATCTCTTTCAGCGACTAGTACACTCACGGTTTTCTTCATCACATCCATTTCCGTTACCAACTTCGCCACAACATCTGCATCCCGATCCATCTTTCTCTTACGGCTTTTGTAACCGTACGGGTCATCTTTCTGGGGGAACCCTAGTTTCCACGGAATGTCCCCGGGCATGCCTCGTACACGTCCTCCGTGTTCAGGATTCCCGAGGGCTTTTGTCGGGCGTCGTTCTCTCCGTTGAACCCGATCCTCCCTCTTGAGCATCCCTCGTTGCCTCAATAAGGTTTTGGGTGGGTGTAATTATTTTGCCCCGGTAAACACACTCCCCTGTCTCCGGGTTCGGCGATCCCCCATGCCCGTACCACCAGCTTTTGGCCCTTGGGTCCCATCCCTCCGTACCTGGACGGATTCCTCGCGCCCTCAGCTCGTTCTCCATCTTCTCCCACTTAGGCTGCCAAAAGCGATACCCTCCGGGCCCCATTTTATGATTGTACTCCTTCTTGGCCGCATTTTCCTTATTTTTTTTCGATAGTTCAAGGAAGCTGCTCCGATTTCTTTTGCTTCACAAATTCTGGCCAATCATGTTGCAGTTTCTCATATTGTCCTTTGAAATTCGGAGTCTTGCCCTGGTTGACAAAGTCATGGGCTAGATTTTGCTTGTATTTCCGGAATGCGTTGGCCATCCTAGAAAGAGCGAACTGTTTGACTAGCTTGCGCCTCTCCTTGTTTTCCGCAATCTTTTTACCCTCCTCATCGTATTTGCGGTATTCCGGAGGTAGAACGAAATGTTCCATAAGCTTGTTGAAGCAATCTTTTTTTCTCTCTTATCGACAAAAGTGAAACCAACACGTGCCTTCTTTGGCTCATTCCACTCCTGGCGGGTGATCGAGACGTTGTCTCTAACAACGGCTCCGCATTGGCCGACAAACTTGGTGGCGTTCTTGCTTGGGCTCCGGCGGCCTGCCGGTTGCTTCGTCGACAACATCGATGGTGCATGTTTCTCCCTGCTTTCATCGTCTTGGTTGCGCCACGCTTTGACGACGTACTCGATTTTTTCGACGATCCGGCCGAGGGCTAAAATAAGAAAGAGAGTCGCGCGCGTTAGTACACACACATTTATTCAAATCGGTTAGTTGTATCACCGGACGCTCAATATGTATATATATATACCTCGGCGCCGGAGGTGGTTGCTACTTCCAATTGAAGATCGTCGTTTATCGACGTTTCTTCGGCATCATCTTGCCGACGGCGCCCTTCATCTTCACCCTCAAGGTTCGGATAAGAAGAGATATCATCTTCTTCTTCTCCGGTCGGCACAAATGGAATATCGCCATTTATGATGCCGAACATATGGTCTTCGAGCGTCCGGATCATAGTTGTCCAGAATCGGGTCAGCTCTATCGCCCGCCATATGTCGAGTCCCGAAAACATGTAGTCAAAACAAATTAATTGTGTATATGCCAGCATTATCACATCTCTTCTACATATAAAGAGAGAGGGCGACGAGGGAGGCGAGAGGGGGGACGCAGTGATCGCGTGACCGAGAGAACGGTGGTGGTGGCGAAAGGCCGGTGGCGAAAGGGCGGTGGCGGTGACGAGGACACATAACCCTCGCCGCCCCCTCTCGATCCCAAAAAAAACACCACGCGTATACGGAGGGGGCGACGAGCGCTGCCGGCCCCCTCCGTATTCGCGCGGTGGTTAAGTCAAATTTTAGTTAAGTCAAAAAATTTAAGACAAATTTTTAAGTCAAATTTTGAGTTCTTTTAAAAGTGAAAAAATACAAATAATATGTTAAGTTATTTTGAGTTCTTGTAAAATTTAAGTCATATTTATTAAGTCAAAAATTTGTAGACAAAATTGTTAAGTTTTAATTTTAAAGTCAAAATTTAGTTAAGTTAATTTTTTGTTAAGTAAATTTTTTAGTTAAGTTAATTTTATAAAAATTTAGTTAAGTTAATTTTATAAGTAAATTTTTTAGTTAAGTTAATTTTTTTAGTTAAGTCAAAATTTAGTTAAGTTAATTTTTAGTCAAAATTTGATAACAAAACAAAACATAAAAAAAAGAAAAAAAATTCGGCGGCGGCGCCCTCTCGATCTCTCTTTCTCTCCCTCTCTGTAACGTGCGCGTGTGTGGCCGGCCGGGGCGGCGCGAGTGCGGCGGCGGCGCGTGCGCGGCGGCGGCGCGTGTGCGCGGCGGCGGCGCGTGCGGGCCGGGCGGCGGCGCGCGCATGCATCGCGGGACGAGAGCGACGCGGCCGGCGCGCGCGCGAGGAGACGTACACGTCGGCGCGTCGGCGTCGAAGGGCGGGCGGCGGCGTCGTCGGCGGTCGTCGGCGGTCGTCGTCGGCGGTCGGCGGCTAGGCGTCGGCGTTGGCGCTGGCGACGTTGGCGGTGAGCGGCGACAACGACTTCGGGAGAGGATTCGACGAAAACCGCGCGGAGAAGAAGATGGGCGGCGGCAGTTCGGGCGCGCTATATATAGGGAGCGACCTTTGGTCGCGGTTGGTGTGGCCAACCGCGACTAAAGGGTACTTTAGTCGCGGTTGGCCACACCAACCGCGACCAAAGGCGTTTCGCCGAATTCCAGCGTTCCGCGGAATTAACCTTTAGTCGCGGTTGGCCGGGCCAACCGCGACTAAAGGTCCTTTTCAAAATTTATTTTCATTTTCAAAATGTTGGAAATACATATAATATATCAATAAATTCAGAAAAATATAACTAATTCAATTCAAAATCTGAAATATACATATAATATATCAATAAATTCAGAAAATTAAAACTAATTCATTTAAAAATCTTAAAAATACAAATAATATATCAAAAAATTTAGAAAAATAAAACTAATTCATTTAAAAATCTTAAAAATACAAATAATATATCAAAAAATTCAGAAAAATAAAACTAATTCAATTCAAAATCTTAAAAATACATATAATATATCAAAAAATTCAGAAAAATAAAACTAATTCAATTCAAAATCTTAAAAATACAAATTATCAAAAATTCATAAAAATAAAATTAATTCAATTCAAAAGTTCGTTGGCCCCCTCTTCCCGCCTCTTTCCGCCGACCCCCTCTTCCCTCCTCGTCTTCCCGCCATTTCTTCCCTGTCTTCCCGCCTCTTTCTTCCCGCCAATTGTTTCCCGCCAATTTCTTCCGGCCTCTTTCTTCCCGCCAATTTTTTCCCGCCAATTTCTTCCCGCCACTTTCTCCCCGCCTCTTTCTTCCCGCCTCATGTCTTCCCGCTCCCATTTTTCCCGCCATTTGTCACTACATATAGGTAGCCCGGCTTGGCCAGCATCACATCTCTACAATCTCTCATCACTCTCTCATGGCTTCCGCCGCACCCACTCTAACCTACCGGCAGGTGGAGGAGCTTTGCGCCTCGAACTACCCTTGCCCTCCGGGCTACCGCGTCCCTGCGCGGCCGGAGCCTAAGCGCCGGCGGCGTGCCGGTCCCTCCCGTCCCTCGTGGTACTGCGCGCCGGGCGGCCATCACGAACCACTACTACCTCGACCTCACGCCGGAGCAGCCGGATGAATCCCCGCCGGCATCCCGATAACCAGCATACTTGGGACGCCTTCTTCATCAATCGGCGTGAGAGGGCGCTCGCCGGGTATGAGGAGGACGGTCCGCCTCCGGAAACTTCCACGAGGCCGGCCGTCGGCTATGGTGGTACGGCCGGACTCTGCGCAGCGTCATGGACTACATCACGGCCGGCGATATCCCCGCCTGCGCTACCCTCGGTTCGAGCCACGAGCGCCGCCCGACGACGACGACGACAAGCAGCGGACGACGACGCCGAGCAACTTAGAAGGCGACGACTACCGGTACAACGGCGGCGGCTATGAAGACTACGAGTATGCATATTATACGCCTAGGCAGGAGTATGACTAAATCACTCCAAATTTCATGTATGCGGAGTATGACTTAGTCACTCCAAATTTCCTATATGCGGGAGTATGACTTAGTCACTCCAAATTTCATGTATGCAGGAGTATGACTTAGTCACTCCAAATTTCATGTATGCGGGAGTATGACTTAGTCACTCCAAATTTCATGTATCATCGGTGCTATCTCGAGTCAATTGAATCATTCGAAAATGGACACCAAACACATCACGGGTAATATAATTCACATGATTCATTCAACAAAGTTTGGTACAATTAATAAATTATTACACATCATTTCTTCCCTTGTGTCCCTGCTTGCTTACGATTGTGCCGTATCCATGGAGCATCCTCATCATTTAACTTAATGCTTGGGTCGGTGTTCACTTTGAAGGGCGGAATTTCAGCAAACATATTATAATCTTCCGACATGTCCTGTCTTGTCCTCCACTCCCACGATGTTTCTTTTCCCTGAAAGAACAATGTGGCGCTTTGGATCATCGCATGATGTATCGATCGTTTTCTTATCTTTCCATTTCCTCGGTTTGCTACTCATGTCCTTCACATAGAAAACCTGAGCGACATCTTTCGCTAGGACGAATGGTTCGTCAAGATAACCAAGATTGTTGAAATCCACCATTGTCATTCCGTATTGCTGGTCCACCTTTACCCCACCTCCTGTTAGCTTGAACCATTTGCACCGGAACAAAGGGACCCTAAAGGAGGGTCCATAGTCAAGTTCCCATATCTCCTCTATGTAACCATAATATGTGACCTTTTGCCCATTCTCGGTTGCTCGCATCAAAGCGGACACCACTGTTTTGGTTGGTGCTCTTTTTATCTTGGGCGATCGTGTAAAATGTATTCCCATTTATCTCGTACCCTTGGAAAGTCGTTATAGTCGAAGATGGTGTCTTGGCCAACATGTACAGGCTGATCTACAACCTTATTGTCACTCATTAAATGTTTTCTCAACCAAGCGCCGAAAGTCTCCATGTGGGCCTTCCTAATCCAGGATTCAGGCTTCCCGGGGTTGTCCGAGCGTAAAATATTCTTGTGTTTCTCAAAGTATGGAGCCACCAAGCTGGAATTGGTCGGAATCTGTGTGGTGTGCTTCGGTCGGAGAATGGCCGTCCATACATATCATTGATTTCCTTCCGATCGTGCCTTTTCCACTTAGTCTCCCCTCGTGCCGCGATTGAGGAAGACCAATCGGCTTAAGGTCGGGAACAAAGTCAACACAAAACTCAATTACCTCCTCATTTCCATAGCCCTTGGCGATGCTTCCTTCCGGCCTAGCACGGTTACGAACATATTTCTTTAATACTCCCATGAACCTCTCGAAGGGGAACATATTGTGTAGAAATACAGGACCGAGAATGGAAATCTCATCGACTAGGTGAACCAGGAGGTGCGTCATAATATTGAAGAAGGATGGCGGGAACACCAACTCGAAACCGACAAGACATTGGATCACATCGTTACGTAACCGTGGTAGAACTTCGGATTGATTACCTTCCGAGAGATTGCATTGAGGAATGCACATAGCTTCACAATGGCTACTCGAACATTTTCCGGCAGGAGCCCCTCAAAGCAATCGGAAGCAATTGCGTCATAATCACGTGGCGGTCGTGAGACTTCGGGTTTTGGAACTTTTTCTCCGCCATGTTTATTATTCCCTTTATATTGGACGAGAATCCTGACGGGACCTTCATACTGCTCGGGCATTCAAAAAAGATGACCTTCTCTTCTTTGGTCGGAGCGTAGCCGGCACGACCTTGAAACCGTTCCGGATGCGAGTCATCGGGGTCTTTCAAACTTTGCTGGTCCTGCCGTGCTTCCTTTGTATCATTTGACTTCCCATACACGCCCAAGAAGCTTAGGATGTTCACGCAAATATTCTTCGTAACGTGCATCACGTCGATTGCAGAGCGGACTTCTAGGACTTTCCAATATTCTAGCTCCCGTAATATAGATTTCTTCTTCCACATGGCTACGTGCCCGTCGGCTCCCTTCGGAACTGATTGTCCGCCAGGACCCTTTCCAAAGATGACTTTCAAACCCTTGACCATATCAAATACCTCAGCACCAGGTGTGTTCCGCAGGCTTCGGCCGGTGATCCGCCTTGCCGTTGTAATGCTTGCCTTTCTTTCTTCTTGGATGACCTTTCGGAAGAAATCGACGATGCCCAAGGTACACGTTCTTCTTACAATTTGGCAAATGTACACTTTCGGTCTCATGTAAGCAGTGCGTGCATGCATTGTATCCCTTATTTGACGAGTCCCGAAAGGTTACTAAGAGCAGGCCAATCGTTGATGGTTACGAAAAGCAACGCTCGTAGGTCAAATTCCTCTTCTTTGTGCTCATCCCACACACGGACACCGAGGTCTGCCCCACAGCTGTAAAAGCTCATCAACTAATGGCCTTAGGTACACATCGATGTCGTTGCCGGGTTGCTTCGGACCTTGGATGAGCACTCGGCATCATAATGAACTTCCGCTTCATGCACAACCAAGGAGGAATGTTGTAGATGCATAGAGTCACGGGCCAGGTACTATGGCTGGAGCTCCGCTCGCCAAAAGGATTCATGCCATCCGTACTTAGACCAAATCTTATGTTCCTTGCGTCGCCTGCAAAATCTTTGAACTCTCTCGTCGATCTTTCTCCATTGCGTTCCATCTGCGGGGTGTCTCAACTCCCCGTCCGACTTACGGTCCTCTTTGTGCCATCGCAACAACTTGGCATGCTCTTTGTTCCCGAACGGACGTTTCAACCGTGGTATTATAGGAGCATACCACATCACCTTGGCGGGAACCCTCTTCCTGGGTTTCGGCCCTCAACATCGTCACCGGGGTCATCGCCTCGATCTTATAACGCAATGCGAGTGCATACCGGGCATTCATTCAAATTCTCGTATTCACCGCGGTAGAGGATGCGATCGTTGATGCATGCATGTATCTTCGAGAACCTCTAAACCTAGAGGGCGGACAACCTTCTTTGCTTCGTACGTAGTGGTGGGCAACTCGTTATTCTTTGGAAACATATTCTTCAACATTTTCAGCAAGTTTTCAAATGCCGAGTCAGCCTACACCTCGCTCGTGCCTTCCATCTCAGCAAATCCAGTGTGCAGCCCAGCTTTTTCGGACCATCATCGCATCCGGGGTACGGCGCCTTCCCGTGATCCTCTAACATGCGATCCAAATTCTCCCTCTCTTTTTCAGTTTCGCAAGCGTCTCCGTGCATCGGCAATGGTCCGACCAAGATCATCAACGGGATCATCACGTGCCTCTTCTTCACCTTCCCCTTCACCTTCCCCTTCACCTTCAGCATCCTCCATGAAAGTATCACCGAAATGAGAAAGATAGCTTTCATCATTGAAATCATCCCCTTCTTCATCTTCTTCCATTATAACCCCTCTTTCTCCATGCTTGGTCCAACAATTATAGCTTGGCATGAAACCGTGCCGAGCGGTGCATGTGAACATCTCTTGAGGAAGAGTAACCCTTCGATTCTTACACTTAACACATGGACGAGATAACAAAACCCCCCTGCTTGTTCGCATTAGCCACTACGAGGAAATCTTTCAAACCCGTACTTGAACTCGCCGTAGAGTCGGTTACCGTACATCCATTGCCGATTCATCTCGCATTATTATAATATAAAATATATAATTAACCATCATGCATTTGTTAAACTAACTAGCTACAAACAATATAAATTAAACAATGAACTACACACACATGCATATTTTATCAATGACACATCAAAGGTTCAAGTTGCTAACCGCGATCGAGGAGGAAAAAATAAATGAGAAAGCTCAAGTGTGACTCCAACACTTCATATCATGTTTGTTTCATGCTCTTGGGGCATTTCATCAAACACCTTATGTGCATAAGAGGAACCAAAAGCAAACCTAACACTCACTTGTGAAGTTTGTGAAGAGAATGGCTCCAAATGGCTAAGTGTTGGCTCGCTGGATGGGTATATATAGGGGAGGGGCTTTAGTCGCGGTTGGCCTGGCCAACCGCGACTAACGCCTTCGGCACGCTTAGTCGCGGTTGGCCCGGCCAACCGCGACTAAAGCCCCCACGTGCACCAGCTGGCCACCGTGCGCCCGGGCCCGAGCTTTGGTCGCGGTTCGCCACACGAACCGCGACTAAAGAACCCATTAGTCGCGGTTCCTTTACCTTCGCGACTTATGGGGCCTCCCGGAAGCCTGTTTTTCCACCAGTGGATGAAATGGATGGAAGTATGAGAGAGTTGTAGTGACATATTTCCAACTTATGTTTTCTAATACTTCCTCGAAATCACATTACATGTCACTAGCATGGATATACCTAAAATTAAAATATGTCCAGATACAGCTATATTAGTGGTAAGTGGTAACTAATATGGATTGGAGGAAGTAGTATTTTCCAACCCGTGAGAGTTGTAGTGGTATCGATCCAAATGACCCATCGGCTTAACGCCACGGGCCACATGCAATATATGTGGTTAGAAAAGATCAACAAAGATCCCACTCCGTGCCTACTCCCAAGTCCAAAGAAGAAATGCTACAGTCGAAATGGCAAGCTAAGTTGAACGAGAGCTGTCAGTTATTTGCTAGAGACAATTAGCAAAGCGTGATAGGAGGCTGCGACAGGAACAACGTGGATAAAATTGGAGCCGCTGTGTTGTGTGGTAGCAGTGAGCTCTGCTCCTCTGAGTCCTGCCAAGAAGGATAGAGCTGAGGCTGAAACACTTGTCATCGTTTACCAGCACATAAACTCCCCTTGCCTCTTCCCCTTACCAACCAATGAATTTCCCATGGTTTGTGTGTTAGTAAACCTACAATCTTGCCTGGTGAGGATACAGTAGCTTGCATCTACATACATCATACTAGGTTGCGTCCGTTTGGAGCAAAATGGAGGCTGCCATGGACAGTGGATCTGTGAGAGCTACAATGAGCATCTTTGGCGAGAGCATCAGTGGGAGAAAGGCAGAGAAGAACAGAGGGCATGCTCTAGCTCAAGAGGTACTCTCTCAAGTTTGAATTCGTGCACTTTAAGATTTGGCATTGCTTCCATGTCTTTGGAGAGCAAGTATCATTCTATGGGAAAAGAAATCCCCCCTCATATCTGTCTTGCTGTGTGCAGAACCTGTCTTCTGAAATGAAACAGATAGCGAAATCCAGCATGGACAAGCTGAATGAACGCAAGTCATCTGTGGATAACGAGCGAGCCGGCGCGGAGTCGGAGCTATCGAGAGCACGGGCAATGGCCAAGGAGCTGGAGCGCCAAATCGACCAGACCAAGGCGAAAGTGACGTCCCAGAGGTCGGAGCTGCAAGCAGTGCGGGCGACCAGGACACGGAAGAATGAGGCCGAGGAAGCGCCGGACGCACACGACGGGGAGGTGGCGGAAGAGCTGGACAGCGTCAAGAGGGAGCTCCGCAAGCTGAGGCTGGAGGTGAAGTCGGCGGCAGAGGCCAAGGCCAAGGCCGAGAGCGACGTCGTGACGACGGTGTGCAAGATCCAGTCCAGCCTGCAGGCCACCGACGAGATGAAGAGGCGCGTGGACGAGGCGAACGAGGAGCACGTACTTGTCGAGCTCGCGCGCATCGAGGCCGAGCGGGAGCGCCGCGAGATCGAAGCCCAGCGCGTCGCGGAGGCCGAGCGGTACGCCAAGGAGATCGAGGCCACGAGAGCCAAGGTGAAGGCGGCGCGCAGGGAGGTGAGCCGCGTGAGAGAGCTGGAGGCGAAGCTGGAAGCGACCAAGGCCGACGTGGAGGTCCTGCAGGGCGAGATGCAGCTGGTGCGCGCCATGGAGAAGAATCACGTCACAGACGTCGACGATGGGGCGGCGGAGGCTACCGCGAGACAGAAGAAAGAAGAGGCGCAGGACAGGGCGGTGCTGCAGGCCACGGAAGCGGAGCTAGGCGCGGCCAAGGAAGAGCTGGAGAGCATCAAGGCGGGAGGATTCCAGTTCATGACCTCCATGGACCGTACCCGCACCGAGCTCATGCGCGTCGTTGAGGAGATCGACCGGCTCAAGGCGCAGGAGAAGAACGCGGACGCGCAGGTGCAGCAGCTCAACTCGAAGCTCCTCAAGGCGAGGGCCCAGCTGGAGGCTGTCACGGCCGCCGACGAGAGGTCCAAGGCGATCGTGTCGAACCTCACGGCCGCGATGCAGCAGCTGCATGCCGAGACCGAAGCGGCGAGCAAGGAGGAGGAGCTGACCATGCTGGAGAAGCGGTGCGTGGTAGCAGAGGCCGAGAACGTCACCAGGGAGATGGCCACGGCCGAGGAGCGGATCAGGCAGGCGGTGAAGGAGCTGGAGGCGGCGAAGGCGTCCGAGGCGTCAGCGATGAAGAAGCTCAAGGCCGCCGCGGAGAGCACGATGCAGGCAAGAACATCGCGGCGGCAGGGGACGGTGACCGTGTCCCGGTTCGAGTACGAGTACCTGAGCGGGCGCGCGGCGCTGGTCCGGGTGGTGGCCGACAAGAAGGTGGCCGCAGCGCAGGCGTGGGTGCAGGCGCTGAAGGCCGGCGAGAAGGAGGCCGCGATGCGCGCCGAGGCGGTCGAGAGGGAATTAAAGGAGATGGGCCCCAGGGAGGCGCAGGCGGCGTCGGAGGCGGAGAAGACGACGGGCGAGCAGAAGGCGCTGGAGCAGGAGCTGTACGACCTGAACGCGACAGCGGAGAGCGTCGGTCTGCAGTGCGCGTACCCGCGGCGGAGGTCGAGCAGGGTATCGATGACGTCGAGGAGATCCAAGGCGCGGCGTTCGTCAGTGTCAGCGGCGAACTGGAACCCGAAGTCACCGTCGTTCACCATCAAGAGGAAGAAGAAGATGATGCCCAGCCTCCTGAAGCTCATCAAGGAGAAGAGAGGCGGTAGCGACAAGAGCCCCAACTGACTAGGGAGCTTTGCCTTCTCGGCATGAAAATCAAGACTGTTTTGCTTCCCAGGATGGTTACAATTTGCACATCGTGTCTGCATCATATGCAGAGTACAATGTACATGGATTTGGTGCACATGAACATCAGTGCTTCCTTCACTTTTAGTTTTTTTAAAATTTTAAAATCTTATATTTTTATGTTTTTAAAAACTATGGCGTTAAATATGTAGATAGATATGTTCATGAAAAGTGTATACCAAAAAGTCCCTCTAAAAATACTTTAAATTTTAGAAAATATAAAAAAAATCTGTCAAAAGGATACACTATTATAATACTATTTTACTGCCATTTACGGTCATAAATTTATCTTTTTTATATTGTTTAGAGTATAAAGTATTTTCACGGGAATTTTTTTGCATACACCTCACCCGTATATGTCAATCTATATATTTAATGTCATATTTTTGAAACTTAGAAACGTGAGATTTTAAAAAAATTAAAAATCTAAAAGTGACTAGAGCATTAGTGCCCATGTATCAAAAACACTATCCGACAATGTAAGCACTACAGATACATAATATAGTACTAGCATTATACATGACTATATACTACACGCAAAAAGATCATTATACATGTACTTTAGTGATCCTGATCTTACTCAAATAGATTTATCTGTATGACTTCAGTCTACAGATGTGGCTACTAACACGATTTTTCTAGGGGCACCGGCCTCTCGGTCAAAGATTCACCGATCCTCGTGATCCGTCGTAACCCATACTTAAATCTTGTTATTTGAAAAACATCCTTAATGGATTCCACATAATTTGGATTATTTCAGCTTTTATCAAATTACTGGTTCATACAATTTTTTTACAAAATTTATACGGTATTGCATAAAGATCAATGGTATGCCATATCAATATAAAACAGGTAATGTCTCAAAAGAGCTCTAAGCTCTCGGTGATCGGCATGTCATTTTTCTTGGCCCTACATGGAGGGGAGATAGTGATTGGCTATGAAAGGAAAACCTGCACACAGGTCGGCTCGGTTGGCCTAGCACCCATTAGTTGGGATCAACTTTTTTGGTTGGTCACCCATCCTCAAATCGCTATAGGTTAAGTAAGCACACTTAACATGAGAGTGCTTTGGTGATGTGCTTTCAGAAAAGAAATTGGAACTTGTTGATAATGTATCCTAGCAATCTTATTGAGCCCTAGGCTAGGATGTCATAATCTTTCCCCCTTATAAGATCGACGTCCTCGTCAATCAGCCACGGGCAAGGAACGTCCCTTCTTTGCACACGTCCATGCCCAATACCAACACATGTGCCATGTTTTGTGCCACAACGGGCCACACCAGCCATATGCCACATGTTCGAGCCCCTAAATCTTACACGCCCGTGTAACTGCGAATGTGTAGGCTCTGATACCAAATGTAACACCCTGATGATCCCCCACCCCGACCATCCTCCAGCAGGCGTGTTAGCCCTGGCAGCTCACTGGGATCTCTAGACTAACCCCCACAGATCAACACATGTCCTTTCTACGCGCTTTGTCCTCACTCATGTGCACTCGGGATCAACTTTCTGGTCAGTCAACGATCCTCAAATCGCTCTGGGCCAAGCATGCTTAACCTCAGAGTTCTTTGGAGATGAACTTCGGAAATAAGTTGCAACTTGTTGATATGAATATCCTAGCAATCCTATTGAACCCTAGGCTAGGATGTCACCGCTGGTTTTGGATTAGAATGTGGATATACCTGACTGCAGATTCAAATCAGAAACGGGGTGTACTAGGACCGGAAACAAAAATATATATATGATCTCATCGGTAAATAGATATAGTTCTTACAAATCGAGAGAGATCTAAACTTTCAGTTTTGTGTAGTTAAGAAAAAAAACAATTTACGCTAAAAATCAAGCATTGGTAGAATTTTCTGGCTAAACGTGCCCGCCAAATGAATTCAGTAACTCAATAACTACTAACCTTGTGAGATTGACCTTGGCTTTTGACTCAAAAATCGCATTATCTGGTTTAAAATCTTCGAATTTTCTAATTAAATTTCGGATGATCCATATTTGCACGTTATTTGCTATATCATGTCCTATATACTATCCGGAGTACCATTCAGAATCAGATATCCTTATCCGCTGGATTATTTTAAAATCATATATGGACACCTTAAAATGGATTTAGTGCCGATTTCCGTGCAAAATTATGCTAACCATTTACACCCGTACCAAAGACCGGTGCCCCCATGCTACACTAGCTCGGCTTCTCCTCCCTCAAACCCCAGTCGGTGATCTCGACAGTGTGAAGCTCCATGTCATCCTCGACCTAATCTCCTAGACGAGTGCCTCGAGCTGTTGTTGGTCGCCTCCCCGAGGTTGGCTCGTTCGCCCAACACCCATTGGCCACCCCCGCCTTGTTGGAGATATGCCCAAGAGGCAATAATAAAAGTGGTTATTATATATCTTTATGTTTATGATAAATGTTTATATACCATGCTATAATTGTATTAACCGAAACATTGATACATGTGTGATATGTAAACAACAAAGAGTCCCTAGTATGCCTCTTAACTAGCTTGTTGATTAATGGATGATTAGTTTCATAATCATGAACATTGGATGTTATTAATAACAAGGTTATATCATTGTATGAATGATGTAATGGACACACCCATTTAAGCGTAGCATAAGATCTCGTCATTAAGTTATTTGCTATAAGCTTTCGATACATAGTTACCTAGTCCTTATGACCATGAGATCATGTAAATCACTTATACCGTAAAGGTACTTTGATTACACCAAACGCCACTGCGTAAATGGGTGGTTATAAAGGTGGGATTAAGTATCCGGAAAATATGAGTTGAGGCATATGGATCAACGAGTGGGATTTGTCCATCCCGATGACGGATAGATATACTCTGGGACCTCTCGGTGGAATGTCGTCTAATGTCTTGCAAGCATATGAATAAGTTCATAAGAGACCACATACCACGGTACGAGTAAAGAGTACTTGTCACGAGACGAGGTTGAACAAGATATAGAGTGATACCGAAGATCAAACCTCGAACAAGTAAAATATCGCGTGACAAAGGGAATTGGTATTGTATGAGAATGGTTCATTCGATCACTAAAGTCATCGTTGAATATGTGGGATCCATTATGGATCTCCAGATCCCGCTATTGGTTATTAGTCGGAGTGAGTACTCAACCATGTCCACATAGTTCACGAACCGTAGGGTGACACACTTAAAGTTGGATGTTGAAATGGTAGTTCTTGAATATGGAATGGAGTTCGAATATTTGTTCGGAGTCCCGGATAAGATCCCGGACATCACGAGGAGTTCCGGAATAGTCCGGAGAATAAGATTCATATATAGGATGTCATTTTATGTGAATTAAAATGTCGCGGAAGGTTCTATGGAAGGTTCTAGAAGGTTCTAGAAAAGTTCGGAAGAAACCACCAAGGAAGGTGGAGTCCACTTGGGACTCCACCTCCATGGCCGGCCAACCCTAGTGGGGAGGAGTCCCAAGTGGACTCCCCTTAGGGGGCCGGCCACCCCCATATGGGAGGTGGAACTCCCACCTCTAGTGGGAGTCCTAGCTTGGCTAGGTTTCCCCTCCTTATGGAAGGTTTTTTGTTCGGGTCTTATTCGAAGACTTGG